>NC_084462.1:119326335-119639888 GCF_027409185.1 Cynocephalus volans | reverse complement strand
AATCCTGGCCCTGTTACATACTGGCTGTATTACTTGGGCAAGTTACTTAATCTGAGCCTCACTTTCCTCACCTGCAAAATGGAGATAATACCATTATCCAGGTAGTTATCCTGAGGGGCTATTGTGAGGATTAAATGAGACATCATACATAAAACTGTCTGCAAGTGTCTAGAATATTAACTATTAACTTCCTTTCTTTCTTGAGTGATACCAGCTAGCTCTTCCTATATTATCTGGAGTGTGAGTATGCTGGAAATTTTCTGAACAACCTTACTAAAGTGTCTATCCATTGTCTAGGAACCACCCCTGGAATCTTTAACATGTAATGCCAATACAGGTACCTAGTTATTATTCAACAGAAGCTGCATTGTCCAAAGAGCCATATATCTCTACATAAACAATTATAAATATTCCTGCCAGAACCTTGCCTTATCTGAGATTATATAAAGACTCTAATGATCAGACATTTTAAATGCTAATACAATGAAATCCCTATAAAAAAAAGCTCATCCAAGCCCTTATAAATGACTAGCTTTTTAAATATTAAACTCAAAAACAAAATATACAAATATATTATTTTTATAAATATCTTTAGGAAAAAAATCATTTTTACATACTATAGTGGATTGAATTATGTACCCCCAAATCTCCCTGAAGCTTGAATTGTGTCCCCAAGTTTTCTGTGACTGTTAAGAGGGTGGGAAACTCTATTATGGTAACTGAGTGGTGGAGCCTTGAAGAGGTGATTGGATTGGAGGACCATGCAGTAGTGAATGGATTAAAAATGGTGGTCAGGGGCGTGGTTCTGAGGGATTTAAAAGAAGAAGAGAGTCTGTCTCTTTCTCTCTCCGCTTCACCATCTTGCAATGTGAGACCCCTGGGTCACTGTTGCCACCACCAGATGGACTTTGGACCTCCAAGCCTCAGAAACCGTAAGCAATAAATTTCATTTTCTTTATAATTACCCAGTTCCGTGTATTTTGTTATAAGCAACAAAAATGGACTAATACACATAGTATGCTTTTCTAAAAACTAGTCAAAAGTTCATATCCAAATTTGCTTTCCTGACTATAATACTAAATACATATTTTAAAAAATTCTACATATGTATTCAGTGTAGGACCACAGAAAAGTAAATTTAGTTAACAAAATGGCTTATAGGTACTTTATTTGATAAAATTATTATATTTGAATTACTAACATTCTGACTTTCAAACTTAGGAATTGTTTTTCATGCTGTATTTACTTAATCCCCCAAGGTAATAATTCACCTTTATGTTTTGTAATTATACGATGGTATATGTTCATTGTAATATTTCAAACATTATAAGAATATTTAAGGTAGAAAATATAATTCTTCTAATCCTACCTGCTCCCATCTCCTGGTACAACCAATAATAATTTGACATATATTACTATAGATTTTATTTTCTAGGCATATAATTTAGGCAAGTTTTCACAAGAACTATGGCTTGGGGAGGAATGAAGAGGGTAGCAGAAATGCAGGAAGTACTTCTGTAAAACAAGGCTTGCTAATGCTAAAAATATGCATAAATGCAAAAGCAGACTACAAAACTGTATATATTGTATAATCCATATTTTATTAAACACAGTCTAAAACAAATACCAAAAAAAATAACATTAGCCATCAGAGAATTGTAATGCAAAACCATAATGAGCTATCACTTTGTATCTACTAGGACAGTTATAATCAAAAAGACAATACCAAGTGTTGATGAGGATGTGGGGAAATCAGAACCCTCATACACTGCTGGTGGGAATATAAAATGACGCAGCCCTTCAAAAAAACAGTTTGGCAATTCCTCAAAATATTAAACATAGAGTTACTACATGACCTAGCAATTCTACTCCTAGGTACTTATCCAAGAGAAAGAAAGACACACACCCAAACAAAAACTTGTACATGAACGGTCATAGCAACACTATCATAATAGCCCAAAAGCAGAAACAACCGAAATACAAGGGGTCATCAAAAAGTTCATGGAAAGATTCGCATTATCTTTAATTCCATTTTCCCACAAACTTTCTGAAGTACCCTCATAAACCTCAACTGATGAATGGATAAATAAAATGTGGTATATCCATACAATGGGATAACAGTAAGCAATAAAAAGAAATGTACTGAATACATGCTACAACAAGGATGAATCTTGAAAACATGCTAAGTGAAAGAAGCCAGTCTCAGAAGACCACATATATTTCTATTTATACAAAATGCCCAGAATAGTAGGGATGAGAGGGATATGCTCAATCCATGGGTTATTTCAATGACATTTAGAATAGGCAAATCCCTAGAGACAGAAAGTGGATTAATAGATGCTTAGGGCTCAGGAGCTGGAGTAAAATGGGGAGTGACTGCTAACAGGTATGGGGTTTCTTCATGAGGTGATGAAAATGTTCTACAATTGATTATGGTGATGGTTGCACAACTCTGGAAATAAACCAAAAACTTTTACGTCATACATTTTAGGCAAACTCTATGGTATAAGAATATTTTAATAAAACTGTTAGAAAATAATGACAGTTGTCATCTCTGGATGGTGAATAACTAGTAATTTTTTTTTCTTATTTATACCTTTTTGTAATTTCCAAATTTCCAGTAATGACTAAGAGTTTGTTATATTTTATCTATTTATTTTTTGGTGGCTGGCTGATGTGGGGATCCAAACCGTTGTCCGTGGTGTTATAACACTGTGTGCTCTAACCAACTGAGCTAACTGGCCAACCCTAGACTATTATTTTTTAATCAAGAGGAAAATTATTTTCCAAAGTGCTCCTTGTAAAAATTAGAATGCTATTAATCAATAAGACTAAAGGTTGAGATGGAGTTGCCACCTGTATTCATTTATTCATTCATTAAACACCTACTATGTGCTCCAGGAATTGTCCCAGCATGAGAAAAGTCCTAACTCAAAATCAATAAGTTACATCAGTTTAACAAGACAAGACTCTCTTGTTAACTTCAGGAGATAAATTATGCATCATACCACCACTGACTCCTCTGCCGTAATTTGGCACCAAACGTTATATTCAATTATGTTAAAAAGTAATTCTCTCTTCATTAAAATAATTGTTTTTTAAAGTTTAAAACTCATTTTAATATTAAAAATAACACTTCATAGTTTAGAAGTAGGAAAGGTATACCAAAAATTCAATCAGCAACAAGGAGTATTAACTCAAAAACGCTGGGAATCATCTCTTTAAGACATCTCTTTTTGACTGCCAGGTCAATCATAAAAAAGATACCGTAAAATGTTGGTTTTGTTTTTTGTTTTTTTTGGCGGCTGCCAGTACAGGGATCAAACTCTGGACCTTGGTGCTATTAGCACCACTCTAACCAACTGAGCTAACTGGCCAGCCCACATAAAATGTTACCAAAAGGAAATTTAAAACAAAAATCTAAAGAATTCCTTGGAAATAGCTCTGACGTTGAAAACAGCATGGACTGAAAAAATGGAAGAGGAGGGATGAGAGAGATATGCTCAATTGATGGGTTACTTCAATGACATTTAGATAATTCCTATCAGCTAAAAGTAAAATGCTCAATCAGAATCTCCTGGTAATGTACTAAAGGTTTTTGGGGAAGCAGCCTCATCTAAATTCTTAATGAGGACAGGGAAACAAGGTATTTACATTTTGAAAAACTTCACTGGCTATAGTGATGTGCAGCCAAGGTTAAGAATTACTGCATTAAGCAGTACTTCCCAAAAGAAACAAGGGAATGAAAAATCTGTTCTATACTTTAAAGATATCCTTCAGGCAATGTAGCAAATACATCAGAGATAGAAAAACCTCAAGGGCCAGGAGACTACACACACTAGCCATACTCCAAAAATCTAGTTGAGAGAAGATGGAGACAGCGCATTTGGTTTGGACCCACTGAGTCTGCAGCAAATATGGAACTATCACTCATAAGATCGAAGCTAAAGGAAAAGATTTGGAAATGGCTGGGATATAAGGATGATGCTATGGAAGCCACAGATGTAGATGAGAGCTCTCAAGGAGAGCCTATGGAAGAAAGACCGTTTGGGTTATAGCAATGACTATGGGCCAACTAAAAGAAGAGAGTTAACTTAGAAAACAAAAAAATTTGTTTTATAAAAAAGCATTTTCAGATAGATGGAGTTAGAGGAGCAATCTGTGTGAAGGGAAGGTTTGCATAGTACTCTGTATTAAGTTAAAAATACTAATTGACTATATCAACAAATTGAGAAAAAGGAGCTTGAGTGAAATACTTCCCTCCCCTTTGGCACCACCATTGCTATGTTCTGGCACTGTAACAAACATGCTACCTAATCTCCTTTCATCCTCGTAATACACCTATTAGGTAGATGAGGAAACCGAGGCTAGACTAGAATAGCAACTTGCTCAGGGTCACACATCTCCTAAGGAGCACATTAATTCTCATCTGTGTCCCCATAGCTCTCTACAGCTCTTTTTACCTAACTAGTGTTTTTCATTACTCATCTTCATATAATGTGTACTTATGTGCCTTTCTTTCGCTGTACTGTTAGCTTCTCAATGCAGGGTTTGTGTCATTCGTTTCCACATCCCTATAGCTGAAAACGAGTAAATATTTCGTTGAATTAAGCATATGAAAGAACCAGGTGAGGATAGCATCAAGAAAGCCAATAGGGAAAGAGTTTCAAGAAATGAATGGTCAATAGTATCACATGGTATGAGGAAAGCCATCAGTATAATTTAAGTCACTGGCATTCCTCATTCATTTAATGACTGTCTGCTACATGCAGGACAATTTATTAAGCACTACAAACACAGAGGAAAATAAAATCAAGTACACGTCAAAAGGTTTTCGGGGAAATACCCTCATCTAAATTCTTGCCCAGAAAAGCAGAACAAAGAGTCAGGCCAGCAATTGCCCACATCTTATTTGGCTCGGGTAAATGTGAAGACTACTTAAAAGAGTCACAGCGCATCTTTTAATAAAACTTCTGACGGAGAACACGAAATAAAGAAGGGCCAGAACATCTCAGTCTCGGTGACGACAGCCGGTGACCAGGACAGCAGACTCTTTCCAGAGTCTGTCATCCCCAAGTAGGGTTGGGCTACCCGTAGCTGCCCATCCGTAGCCTGGAGCGGGAAAAAGCAGACACTTACCGCAAAAGGCTCCGCTACCGCTGTGGCCCTAAGGGGCCGGGGATTCCTTCTCGAGACCCCACGCAGTAGGAAGAAATCCAGGGAAGCTGGAAGCAGACAGGTACGACCCCCCCAATCCGACTTCCCGAACTGTATGAACTGGGGTCCCAGCGCCCAGTACCGCGACACCAACTCCCACCAGCTGGAACACGGACGACTGCCACCGAACCTTCCGCCCAATGAGGAAACGTCACCACTCGGCGTAGTCCAGCCTTTCATGAAGAGGATGCACTTCCGCTTCCGGGGCACCCATCGCGTTCCTTTTAGCTCGTCTCCCGCGATGGTGTGGGGAGGCGTGTCTTTGCTTCGAGTAGCTTTTGCCTTTTGGTTTTCGCCGCTGAATATCTGCGGTAGCAAAGTTAGTGGTTCTAAAACAGGTGGTCCTCTAGGGATGCGATCTCGGGAAAGAAGTCTGGCCTCCAGAAGCCACCTTAAGAAAAAGTGTCTAGACTGAGCAGTGCCAGCTAAGAGTGGAACGAACATTGAGAGATGGGGGTGGGATTGAGGGTAGGGACTCCCGGGAGCACGTGAGAACTCTGTAAGGGGGCGGGGCTTAGGGCTTTCGCAACCGTAGGAGGCGGGTTCCGCAGAGGGTGTGGCTTGGTGTCGGGGCGCGGCTCTGCTTGCGCGTGCTCGGTGCGAACCAGCTCCTGTGTGCTTGCTGTGGCGACATGGAGTTTTGCTCTGCGCGGCGAGCAATACTGCAGCTGTTCCGTACCGTGGCTCCGGCAGACCGCCCGGCGCTGCTCCAGTGGATGCAAACTACCCGTAAGCGGCCAGAGGAGGCGGTTGGGGCAAGGATATGCTTTGGACGCTGACTTTGGGGACTTAGGCAGGGTAAGGCCAAAGCCTTCCACAGGGTCGCTGTACTGGTCTCTGCTCTCGTACGGGGTAGGCTGACCTGGGCACACCACAAACCCAGGGCCGCTCAGCGTGCCACTTGGATTATGTACGATAAGACCTGGCTCTGGGTGGTTTGTGATTCGCTGCAGGCTTTAGACAAGCCTCTCGAGCCTCCTTTTCTGAAAGAAAAAAGGGTGTGGGCCTAACCCTCTTCCCAGTTACTCCCACAAACTTGTGAGGACCGGTAGGATACTACCTGAAAAAGCTCTTGAGAAGAGAGGTTTTCTGCAATAGAGCTGGAAGCTTTTACCATGTGGGTAAAATCACCAGTCGCTAGTGCATTTATTTCTCGATTGTAAAATGGAGAATTTAATAGCAAGGGTTTTTTGGGGGTTGAGGGGTGCAAAAAAAGGAAAAAATTTGGTTTTAAGCTGTTACCGTAATTAATAATAGTAATAAAAAGCACAAATTATAATTGAATTATGGTAATTAGATCTAGTTATTGAAGAACGAGATAGATCTATTTTGGCAAGGCGAAGCCTGGTAAAAGCACAAGAATATAAAATATTGCTTGTTTAATAACTGTACCAAACTATTACTCTATACCGCGAAACGTGGATTCCCATGGTTATTTTCATCCAGATTTATGACTTGAAATATATTTATTTGCTAATGAGTCCCAATTTTAGATTGCTCTTTCTAAAACTCTCTTCTTGGTGTTATAGTCAATGAGTAGGTTTAGGTAATGTAATTATTACAGCACATTTTTGGAGTCTTTTTAGATAAGATGCCAAACTAAAATTAACTTGAACATCTGATAAGTGAGGTGTATCCTCAAAGTACGGAAAACCAGAGATATACCTTCATATTTATACACACATACAAGATTATTTCATGATAGGAATTTCCAAAATATGCTGTCTCATCACTACATTTAAGTCTTACACTGCCTATTTTATTTATCATTTCCCAGTTTTTTGTTTGTTTGTTTGTTTGTTTTAATTTTTTTCCAACCGGAAAGGGGATCGCAACCCTCGGCTTGGTGTTGTCCGCACCAGGCTCAGCCAGTGAGCTCACTGGCCATCCTTATATAGGATCCGGACCCACAGCCTCGGCACTAACAGCACCACACTGACCCGAATGAGCCACCGGGCTGGCCCTTCTCAGTTGTTTTTAAAACAGCACCATTTTCCACTTGTTTTTTCTACATTCCTCAGTACAAGTTCATTTATTTTAAAAGCATTTAGTGCCTACAAAAACGCCACTCATTGCCTGGCTCTGGCAGTTGCACAATTACTACAACATCCTTGCCCTTAAGATTTCATTCTTGTGGAGTTTTTGTAACCTAAATTTCAAATTTTAGAGGTATCAATTGAGACTCCATTTTTCAAAATCAGTAAGACTTAAAAGCATGTTTTGGATGATAAGTTTGTAAACAAGAAGAATCATTATCACTGGCTAAAGAATATATTTTTACTTTTTTTAAGGGCACTTTCTGTGCCTCTCTCTAGCAGACCCTGTAGTCCGGAAGCTCAAGCAATTTGTTAAACAATTTAGAAAACAACTTGAGTTTCTGAAAAATGTTTATTAACATGAAAATTTTAAGAAATGAAAGTATCACTTAGCTTAAAATGAAGGAGTGTACTTTTTAAATAAACCTTAAAAAGTGTATTTATGCCTTTTTTATTGTTTAAAATATGCATAACATAAAATTTACCATTTAAACCATTTTTTAGTGTACATTTTAGTGGCAGTGAGTACTTTCACATTGTTGTGTAAATGTCACTACCATCCATCTCCAGAGCTTTTTTATCTTCTCAAATTGAAACTCTTAGTGTGCTCTTTTATGAAGTTGTCTAAATACAGCACAAACAGTTCTGGCTTTTTGTGTAGATCAGTGGTAGAGCAAATGCTTAGCATGCATGAGGCCCTGGGTTCAGCCCCTACAACAACAAAAAAAGTTCTTCCAAACAACCATTTTTCATTTTCCTAGATTTCCTTTTTTGAGGAAAAAAATTCTTTTTTTTCTCTCTAGCATTAAGTCACTGGTGTAATATCCTACTTGTATGACATTTGCTCAGACCTTTAATAATCACTCTCCTTGAATTTTTATGCCATTTAATGGAATAGCAAGAGACGATAATAGATGTACGGTATGACTTTGGTTTTGAGTTTCGTAGAGTTTATTTCAACTAGAAAACATCTAAATATTGCTAATAGGTAAAAATCACAGTAAATACACAAAAGGAAGAGTAAAATTCTTGACCATTGAGTGGATAGTGGGATTATCACACCAAGACTTAGGGTCATTTAGGATGATGCTAGTGGAACCAGAAGCTTGGACCAGGGCAGAGCCAAGCACATGTCAATGTCTGGTATAAACTGAAGACGTAGGTTAAATAAGGTAGGGGCTTACATTTTATCTTGGTACAGCTTAGGCCCAAAGTCTAGGAAACAGTGAGCACTCATGTAGGAAGGATGAACCAAGTCTGAGAGGCAAAGCAGGTAGAGATAAGCTCCCCCTGCAAGATAAATTAAAAGCAGTTAAAAATACAGCAGTACCTCAGCTTACTGATTCTGATCCTGTGACAGAGCATCTGTTCCCTTCTATTTCCTGATGTGTATGAAGTGGGATCTTGATCTAGATGTCAAAGTGTGGGAAAGTGACTGCAGTCCATTAAGTGAAGGGAGCTGAGAGCCAGAACTGTAAGTGGGGTTCCCAATAGGCATATAAAAAAATACATTGGAACAGCAATCTATTAATAAATGCTATTCTGAAGCCTCTCAAATTTTTCCAGGTTGTGTAAATATAAACGAGGAAGTCAAACCTAAGAGTCAAGTTACAAAGGACAGAAAATTAGGGTTTGCTATAAGGAAATTAACAAAATCATCAAGAAAATATTTAAATGCTTCAAGAAAATAATGGTAGGTGACTAGAAGCTTCTTTGAACCCTTTATTTTACATCTTCACTGAACAGAATTGGACATGCTGAGCAGCAGCTACAGAGTTGTTAGAAGTTCTTTGAAATTCTCACAAATCTAAAAAGGAATCTAATATGTAGTTTGTCAAACAGCATACTGCTCCAATACTATGTTGAATTAGTATTGAGGAAGTATCCATATAACTTAAAGATTTCTGATCTTTATTGAAACCATGCAAATTTGTGAAAGTTATCAAATATATGAGGTAATATTAAACAGATTATTTTTAAATTATAGAATTAGCATATTCATTCTTACAAATCGTGATTTTTTTATGCCCTTTGCCTGACCTATCACTTCCCAAACACCCTCCCTCCCCACCCCCCGTCTCTAGTATTCTTAGGTTTGTTCTCTCCTTCTGAAAGTTCAACGTATCGTTGTAGTCTTTCTTTCTTTCCTTCATTCTTTCTTTTCTCCTGCCTTCCCTCCTTCCATCCTTCCTTCTGAGCAGCCAGTTATGAGTGAGAACTATTTTTTTTCCAAAAACTAAAAAGGGTTACCAAGCAAATAGGTACCTCTTAAACAAAATTTTTCTGTCAAATGAATAAAAATAACTACTTTTCTCTCAAGCATATTTGTTGTATATTAGGAATAGCCACGATATATAAAAAGAATAATACACCATGAACAAGTGGGTTTATTACAGGAATGCACTGTTGGTTTAACATTAGAAAATCAATCAATGTAATTCACCATATTAACTGAAAATATTTATGTGGATACTTCAAAAAGTTCATGGAAAAATAAAATTAAAAGATAATAATGTGAATCTTTCCATGAACTTTTTAAAGTACTCCTCATATATGTATGAATATGTGTGTGTGTATATATATATATATGTATGTACACACACACACACACACAGAGGTTGAGTATCCCTTATTCAGAATGCTTAAACCAGAAGTGCTTTGGATTTTTTCAGATTTTATAATATTTGAATTTTATGATATTTAACCAATTGAGCTTCCCTAATCCAAAATTCAGAGTGCTCCAGTGAGCATTTCCTTTGAGCATCATGTTCATGCTCAGCAAGTTTTGGATATTAGAGCATTTCAGGTTTTGGAGTTTCATATTAGGAATGCTCAACCTGTATATATAATTATCTGAAGAGACACAGAAAAAGCATTTGGCAAATCCAGCATCTCTTCCTGAGAAAAACTCATCAGACTAAGAATAAAAGGGGACATTCTGAACCTGATAAAGGGCATCTGTGAAAAACGTTTAGGTAACGTCATATTTAATAGTGAAAAAAGACTGAATGCTTTCAGGTAAGATAAAGATGTCTACTGTTCCCACTTCTATCTAGCATCTTAATAGAGCTCCTAGCCAGTACAGTGTGGCAATAAAACAGTGGGGAGAAGCATCCCAATTGGAAAGGAGAAGTAAAACTGTCTATTCATAGATAGCATGATTGTCTATGTAGAAAATCCTACAGAATATACAAAACTACTAGAACTAAGTTGCAGAATACAAGTTCAATATACATAAATTAAATATATTTCTATATATTCACAACAAACAATCACAAATTGAAATTTTTTAGAACACCATTTATAATGGCATTATTAGGGGTAAATCTGACAAAAAAATGTGAAAGACAATGAAAATTATAAAATATGCCTGAGAAAAATTTTAAAAGACCTAACTAAATAGAGGGATATACCTAGTTCATGAGTCAGAGGAAACAACATTAAGATGTCAGTTCTAAAAAAAAAAAACTCACTTCTCCCCCAGATTAATGTGTAGATTCAGTGCAATCACAGTCTAAATCCCAGCAAACTCACAAGTTGATTCTAAAGTTCAGATAGAAATGCAAAGGACCCACAATAGCCAGAGGTTTTCTGGGGGAAAATAAACCGTGTTAACCCAACCCAATTTCAAGAATTAATATAATGCTATAGTAATTAAAACAATGTGGTATTGGCCTAAAGATAGAAAAGTAGATCAATGGAGCAAAGAGAGTCCAAAAATAAACCCACACGTGGATTTCTGAGGAAGGTACAAAGACAATGCAGTGAAGAAAGGATAAACTTTCAACAAATAGTACTGGAACAACTGAATATCCATATGCCAAGAAAAAAAAAACAAAAAACTCCAGTTTGTACTCCACACCATTTACAAAAATTAACTCAAATTGTAAAACTAAAATCCTAGTTTCAATATCATTGATTTCTGATCTTATTTTTATCTCCTTTCTGCTTGATTTGGGTTTATTTTCCTCTTATTTTTCTAGTTTCGTGTGGTAGGAACTTAGATTATTGATTTGAGACCTTTCCTCTTTTCGCTTGTAAACCTGTAGTGCTATAATTTTCCCTCCCAGCACTGAGTTAGCTGAATCCCACAGATTTTGATATGTTATATTTTCGTTTTCATTCAGTTCTATGTATTCTTTAAATTTCCTTTAAGACGTCCTCTTTTGGGGGGATGGGGGTGGGGGAGGGGGGGTTGTATTTTTGGCACCTGGTTGGTACAGGATCCGAACCCCTGACCTTGGTGTTATCAGCACCACACTCTCCCAGGTGAGCTACCGGCCAGCCCAAGATTTCCTTTTTGACACATGAATGATTTAAAAGTGTGTTGTTTAATTTATAAGTTTGGAGATTTGCCTGTTGTTTTTCTGTTATTGATTTCTAGTTTGACTGAATGATGGTCAGAGAAGATACTCTATGATCTCAATTTTATAAAATGTTTTGATGTTTTGTTTTATGACCCATAGTATGGTTTATCTTGGTGAATGTTTTACAGGTGCTAGAAAAAACTGTGTGTTTTACTGTTATTTAGTGTAGCGTCCTATAAATATCTATATAGATCTTTTTGGTGAATGATATTTTTCATTTCTTCGATATCTTTGCTGATTTTATGTCTGCTCATTCTGTCAGTTGCTGAGAGTGGGGTGTGGAAATTTCCAGTTGTAATTATGTATTTGTCTGTTTTTCCTTTCTGCTCTATAAAGTTTCATTTCATGCATTTTGAAACTCTGTTGTTGCTGTATGCATGTTTAGAATCACTATGTCTTCTTGATGGATTGATCTTTTATCATTATGTAATGTCCCTCTTCATCCCGAATAATTTTCCTTGCTTTAAAATCTACTTTGTCTGATATTAATATAACCACTCTTGTTTTTCTAATTAGTGTTTGGACAATATATTTTTTCCATCCTTTTGCATTCAGTCTACCAATGTTGTTAGGTTTGAATTAAGGAATTCTTTTCCTTAAAGAATCTGAAAATACCTTTTTCTTCTTCATTCCTGAAGAATCACTTCATCAGATAAAAAATTCACAGTTGACATTTTTTTTTCTTTCACTTCTTGTTGACAGCATATAGTTGGATTGTGTTTTTAAATCCACTTCGCCAATCTTTGTCTTTTGATTGATGTATGTAGACTATTTGCATTTAAAGTAAATATTGATATGTTGGAGCTTAAGCCTGTCATTTTATTGTTCATTTTCTGTTTGTTGCTTCTCTTTCTCAATCTCTATTTATCTCCTCTTGCTTACCTTTGGGTTACTGGAATAGTTTTAGAATTCTGTTCTTATTTATAGTGTTTCTGAGCATATCTCCTTGAATAATTTTCTTTGCGTTTGTTCTGGATATTTCAATATACATTTGTAACTTATCATCATCATCTTGGTATTGATATTTATCACTTGAGTGAAGTATTGAAATCTTACTTCCATATATGTCCCTTTACCCTACACACTTTAAATACTAGGGTACTTCAGAAAGTTCATGGAAAAACAGAATTGAAAGACGATACAAATCTTTCCATGAACTTTTGAAGTAACCTTCATATAATTGTTTTATGTATTTACTCTATATTCTTTGAGCATGATGTCAGATGGTTTTATAAATTATGATTAAACATCAAATATGGTTTAAGAAACCAATGAGGAAAAAGATACTCTATTATATTTAATCTATTTTTTACCCATTCTGTTCATTTTTGAAGTTCCAAGTCTTTTTCTATTATTTCCATGATGTTTGGAGAGCTTTCTGTATCTAGTCTTCAAGGGTAGGTCTGCTGTCAACAAATTATTTTAGTTTTCCTTCATCTAAGAATATCTTTATTTCTTCTTCACTCCTGAAGAATCACTTCATCAAATAAAAAATTCACAGTTAACAGTTTTTTTTTTTCCAGCATTTGAAAAGTATTGTACCCTCCTTCTCGCCCCCATAGTTTCAGATGAAAAAATCCACTGTCCTTCAAATTGGTATTTCTCTGTAGGTAGTGAGTCATTTCTCTCTGGTTGCTTTTAATATTTGCTCTTTGCCTTTTATTTTCAGAAGTTTAATTATGATGTGTCCTTGTATGGATTTCTCTGGGTCTGTCCTACTTGAAGTTTGCTCAGCCTCTTAAATCTGTAGGTTTATGTCTTTCACCATATTCAGGAAGTTTTCAGCCATATTTCCTCAAATAACTTTTCAGCCTCACACCTTCTCTCCCTCTTCTGGAAGTCTGATGATAATAATTTTATTTTTATTCTTCCACAGATCCATGAGGTTCTTTTCATTCCATTTTCTCTCTTTTGTTCAGATGGAGTAAATTCTTTTTTTGTTTGTTTGTTTTTAATTTTAACATTTACTTGTACAGATTTGTGGGGTACAGTGTGTTGTTTCAGTATATTCATATACTGCACAATGATTCACTTAGGGTAGATAGCATAGTTTTGTATCTATTAGTCCATCAATTCTTTTTTTTTTTTTTTTATGCTTATCCTGTTTTATTTTTTACACTTTTTTAGAGAACTTTTAAAATTAAACTTCATATTTTGAGATAATTGTAGATTCACAAACAGTTGTAAGAAATAATGTTGAGAGATCTGGGTACGCTTTACCCAGTTTTCCCCATGGTAACATCTTGCAAAACTATAGTATAACAACCAGTTACAGTCAGGACAGAACACTTCCATCACCACAGGCATCTCTTATGTTACCCTTTTATAGTCATTTTCCTGCTGCCTTGATGCTGTCCTTAATCCTGATAACCACTAATCTGTTCTCCATTTCTATAGTTTCATCATTTCCAGAATGTTATATAAGTGGAATCACATAGTGTGTAACCTTTTGGGATCGGCTTTTTTTGCTCAGTGTAATTCTCTGGCAATTTATCTAGGTAGCCGCATGTGTCAGCACTTTGCCCCTCTTACTGCTGAGTCATAGTACCTGCTGCAGACATGCTACAGTTTCTTTAGGCATTCCCCTGTTGAAGGGCATCTGGGTGGTTTCCATTGTTTTTGTTACTCTAACAGAGCTGCTATGAACATTCGTGTAGTCCATCAATTCTGCTCTCCAACACCTTTCCTCCCTTTCCGGCCTCTGGTAACCATTATTCTACTCCCTATTTCTATGAGAACTACTTTTTTTTTTTTAAGATTCCACATATGAGAGATCATGCAGTATTTGTCTTTCTGTGCCTGGCTTACTTCGCTTAACATGATGGTTTCCAGTTCCATCCGTGTTGCTGCAAATGAAAAGGATTTTTCTTTTTTTTTAATAGCTGAATAATGTTCCATTGCATATATATGTCACAATTTTTTATCCATTCATCCATTGATGGGCATTTAGGTTAAGTCTGTCTTGACTATTGTGAATAGTGTTTCAGTAAACATGGGAGTGCAGGTGTCTTTTCAACATACTGATTTCATTTCCTTTGGGTTATATACCCAGTAGTGGGATAGATCTATTTTTAGTTCTCTGAGGAACCTCCATACTGTTTTCCACGATGACTGTCCTAATTTACATTTCCATCAACAATGTAGGAGAATTCCTTTTCCTGGATGGAGTAAATTCTGTTGATCTGTCTTCTTGTTTACTGATTCTGTTCCCTATCATCTCTACTCTGCTGTTGAGCCATTCAGCAAGTTTTTTATTTTGATTTTTGTACTTCTCAGTTCTATAATTTTCATTTCATTCTTTTTTAATATATAACTTCTGTTTCTTTGCTGATACTTTCTGTTTTTTAACTTGTTACAAGAGAATTCATAATTGCTTATTGAGGCATTTTTATGATGGCTACTTTAAAATCCTTGTTTGATAATACAACATTTCATCCGTTTGTATATTAGCATCAGTTGCTTGTCTTTTCTCATTCAGATTTTGATTTTTCCTGTTAAGATGACAAGTGATTTTCTATTATATCCTGGATATTTTGGATATTATGCTAGGAGACTTGATCCAATTCGAATTTTCTATTTTAGTAGTCAGTTGTCCTGCTTAGGTTTAACCTGTAGGTTCTAGCCTACTTTTGTGGGCTGAAGCTCCAATGAAAATTTAGTTTTCAGTGCCTTACAATGCTGTACAAGTCTGCTTCATCCTTTTTTTTTTTTTTTTCTTCAAAAAGATGACCAGTAAGGGGATCTTAACCCTTGACTTGGTGTTGTCAGCACCATGCTCTCCCAAGTGAGCTAACTGGCCATCCCTGTATAGAGATCTGAACCTGTGGTCTTGGCGTTATCAGCACCACACTCTCCCAAGTGAGCCACGGGCCGACCCATGCTTCATTCTTTGACACTGCTGGGGCTCCTGCTCAATCCCTGCTGGTGTCACCTGCATGGATGAAAGACACTTTCCTGGATCACCTTGTGTCACTGGGCTGCCTTTCACAGTGGGGGGAGGGGACAAAGCAGTATCAGTCTTGGTTTGCTCTCAGCTACTGGGCAGAAGGTGAGAAGATGATAGGCCTAGATCTCTTTATGCCACTGGGAAGAGGGCCTGGAGACAGCGGCCTCTGTTGATGTTGGATCAATCACAAATGTCCTAGGTGTGGAGTGGGCATTGAGGTTCCTCAGTAGATCTCTGTTGTTCCTCCCCTTTCCTGGTCTCTGGCCACAGAGAGCAGGCTTTTCTTAGTTTTTTCTGTTTATGTTTGACGGTGGTTCTGGGTAGCAGACCTCTCCAGTACCCACTCTAAGCTATATGGAAGATTATAAAATGAAGGGAACTAACCACCGTGTTTTTCCTCAAGTCCTGAGATCTCTTTCTTTTTTCTAGCTTTCAGAGTCCTTTTATGATTGCTTATTGAATTATTTCTAGGGTATTTAGAGGGGAGGAGCAAGGAAAAGTGAGAGAAGTTGCCATTTTGACTAGGACAAGAAGTCTCCTTAATACATTTTTAATTTTTAATTTAATCCAAATAGGGAGTTCAGGGTAGCATATGATATGAATGAATAATAGGTAATATTAAACCAACTTCTTAAGTATGCATTGTAAGTCATTAGCGGTGAGGATTTGGATCAGTGAAGGCTAAAGGTCTTGGGTAAGCCTTCATAGGGATAAAATAACTTGGGCAGGGCCTTATTGCAGAAAAGCAAGGTCTTATAATTGAAAAGAACAATATGAACAGGAAGGAACATGGAAAGCAACTGAGAAGATTGGTCTGTATAGAGCAAAAGTTATTAGGGAGTAATGAGAATAGAAAATAGGATGGTTACCTCACACTTATTAGAATGGTTATTATCAAAAAGATGACAGATGTGTTGATGGGATGTGGAGAAAAGGGAACCCTTTACTCTGTTGATGGTATTGTAAATTAGTACAGCCATTTTGGAAAGCAGTATAGAAGTTCATCAAAAAACTAAAAATAGAATTACCATATGATCCAGCAAATCCCACTTTTGGGTATACATTCAAAGGAATTAAAATCAGTATGTTGAAGAGATGCTGTAGTCATTACAGCATTATTCACAATATCTATGATACAGAAACAACCAAAGTGCCCATCAACAGATGAATGAATTTTAATTTTTTTATTTTTTTATTTTTTTTAAAAAAGATGAACGATAATGGGATCTTATCCCTTGACTTGGTGTTGTCAGCACTACGCTCTCTCAAGTGAGGTAACTGGCCATCCCTATATAGGGATCCGAACCTGCGGCCTTGGTGTTATCTGCAGCACACTCTCCCAAGTGAGCCACGTGCCAGCCCAGATGAATGAATTTTTTTAAATGTGATGGAATACTGTTTGGCCTTAAAAATAAGGAAAATTCTGTCATTTGCAACAACATGGATGAATCTAGGGAACATTATGCTAGGTGAAATAAGCCAGGAACAGAAAGACAAATACTGCATGATCTCACTTATGTATGGAATATAAAAGAATCAAACTCATAGAAGTAGAGAGTAGAATGGTAATTACCAGAGGCTGAGGAAGGGCAGGTGGACTGGGAAAGGGGAGATGTTGGTCAGTGGGTACAAAGTTTCAGTTAGACAAGAGGAATAAGTTCTAGTGGTCTATTGCATAGCATGGTTAATATATATTTCAAAATTGCTAAAATAATGGATTTTAAATGAACGGATTTTTCTCACCACAAAAAAATGTAAGTATGTGAAGTGATGGATATGTTAATTAGCCTAATTTGATTATTCCACAATGTGTACATGTATCAAAATGTCACATTGTACCCCATAATTATATGCAATTGTTATTTGTCAATTAAAAATAAAGTTAAATTAAAAAAAATAAAATAGGATGGCAGTCTCTGGTATTATAGAGGGCCTTAAAAGTCTAGAGTGAGATTTGATACACTGGAAAATAGAAAATCATCCAAAAATTGTAAGGAGGGGGAGTGATATGAAAGTGGGGTTTAAGCAAGATTAATTTAAAATAGGTGTGCAAGGTATTTTATATTGGGAAAAAGCTGATACCAAGAAGCTAGGCATGAGTTTGGAATAGTATTCTAAGTGTGAGGCAATGACCGTAGCTAACAGGTAGTTGAAGTGGGAATGAAGAGAAAATAGGATTCAAAAGAAAAAGTGGTGGAACTTAACACCTGCCTAGATATTAAAAGTGGGGTTTACTTTATAAGCTGTCAGCTTTGGTGAGTTTTCTTTCCCCACATATTTAATTAGATGTAAGTAGGAAATTTTTAAAGAATTAATTTTGCCTTTTAGAGAAGCTATTTTTTCTCCATTCCCTTCCCACCTACATATGTTAACTTGAGAAAAACTTTAGGCAGCTGATTAGCACCTTCCTTTAATCTTTTTCCAAGCAACATACTATTACTACACTTTCTGAAGTAGCTATTATACATGTTAAACGATGTTCAGCCTCACTAGTAATTAAGAAAATGCAAAAAAAAAAAAAAAAAGTACAAATCAAAACAACCAAGTTTGTTTTTATGATAATATTCAATGCTGTGACAGTTCGATGAGACACATATTCTTATTCATTTATGTTACAGTAAATTGATATCTTCCAGGAAAGAAATTTGCAAATATGTAGCAAAGGCTGCAAAATGTTTAAGTACTTCCATTTCTAAGAATTTACAATAAGGAAATAATTAGAGATGCAAAGAGATAGTGTATGCCAAAATGTTAGTTGCAGTGTTCCCAATTTTTCACGATTATGACAGGTATATCTAACTGTCCAGGGGTAGGAGCAAATGATTAAATAGAGGTGATACATATAATGGAATATTACACAGCCTTTAAAAATAATGTCTCAGCAAATTTTATTTTAATAACAGTAAATGCTTATGACATAATGTTAAAGTGAATCCCAGTATTACACACTTCAGCAATATCCTATTATATCATGCCTTTCTGATCTATTTTTACAGCCATTGTTACGGCAAGAAAAGTCTTGCTATTCTTTCAGAAGTTATTTGCCAACCAGTACAGATAATAAAACTAATTTTAGCCTCATTGAGCTAAAAATTTCCCTCTCAAAGTCTGAAAGTACCCATGAACAGTTATGAATCAATGACATTTGAATAAGAAGACACTTGGAGCAAAAAAAAAAATCTAGGAAAACATGTAGACGAGTATTTATACCTTACCAAAATGATTGAATTGGTCATGTTTTCATTTTAATTCTTGAAACTGACAGCATTTTTATTTATTTATTTATTTATTTCAAATATTCATGAGATACAAAGCTGATTGTCCTCCCTCCTGCCCATGATGAGGGGGGGCCAGATTCATATTGGGGACATACCCGTTACCAGAAATTGCTTTTGTACCCTTTGTCCCCTTCCAATTATCCTCCAACCTCCCTCCCCTTCCCCCTCTCCCCTCAACTTCATTTTGTAGCCCTAGGAATGTTCCCTCTCTCTGTTGCATCATGAGACTACTGTGGTCTTTCTTTCCTCCCTTCCTTTCTCTCTTAGCTCCCACATATGAGTGAGCACATGAGGTATTTATTCCTCTGTGCTTTGCTTGTTTCACTCAACATAAGTTTCTCCAGGTTCAGCCACGTTGTTGCAAATGGGAGTATTTCATTCTTTTTTATGGCAGAGTAGTATTCCATAGTGTATAAATACCACAGTTTCCTTATCCAATCATCTATGATTGGACATTTAGGTTGGTTCCATATCTTGGCTCTTTTTTTTTTTTAAAGATGACTGGTAAGGGGATCTTCACCCTTGACTTGGTGTTGTCAGCACCATGCTCAACCAGTGAGCTAACCGGCCATCCCTATATGGGATCTGAACCCGTGGTGTTGGTGTCATCAGCACCACATTCTCCCGAGTGAGCCATGGGCCGGCCCCATATCTTGGCTCTTGTAAACAGAGCTACAGTAAACATGGAAGTGCAGGTATCTCTTCAACATGATGATTTCCATTCCTCTGGATATATACCCAGAAGAGAGATTGCTGTATCATATGGAAGATCTATCTGTAGTTGTTTGAGAAACCTTCAAATTGTTTTCCAAAGTAGTTGTACTAATTTACAATCCCACCAACAATGCAGTAGTGTTCCCTTCTCTCCACACCCTCGCCAACATTTGTTATTCACCATCTTTTTGATCATAGCCAGTCTAACTAGAGTTAGGTGGTATCTCAGTGTGGTTTTAATTTGCATTTCCCTGATGACTAGTGATGTTGAGCATTTTTTCATGTATCTGTTGGCCATTTGTATGTCTTCCTTTGAAAAATGTCTATTCAGCTCCTCTGCCCATTTTTTAATTGGGTCATTTATTTTTTTACTGTATAATTGCTCAAGTTCTATGTATATTCTGGATATTAGTCCCCTGTTGGATACATAGTTGGCAAAAATTTTCTCCCACTCTGTAGGTTGTCTTTTCACTCTGTTGATTGTTTCTTTTGCTGTGCAGAAACTTTTTAATTTGTTATAGTCCCATTTGTTTATTTTTTCTTTTGCTGCTTGTGCTTTTGGGCTCATGTTCAGAAAGCCCATGCCCTGACCTAACTGCTGAAGTGTTTCACCTATATTTTCCCTTAGTAATTTTACAGTTTCGGGTCTCATACCTAGGTCTTTAATCCATTTTGAGTTGGTTTTAGTGTATGGTGAGAGATGCATATCTAGTTTCCTTCTTCTGCATATGGATATCCAGTTTTCCCAGCACCACTTGTTGAAGAAGCAGTCTTTTCCACAGTGTAGATTTTGGTTGCCTTTGTCTAATATCAGATGGCTATAAGCCTGAGGAGTGATTTCTGGGTTCTCTATTGTACTCCACTGGTCTGAATGTCTATTTTTATACCAATACCATGCTGTTTTGGTTACAACAGCTCTGTAGTATAATTTGAAGTCAGGCAGAGTTATGTCTCTGGCTTTGTTTTTTTTTGCTCAGGATTGCTTTGGCTATTTGGGGTCTTTTGTTTTTCCATATGAAAGGTAAGATTGTTTTTTCCATTTCTGTGAAGAATGTCATTGGTATTTTGATGGGGATTGCATTGAATCTGTACATTGCTTTGGGTAGTATAGACATTTTCACAATGTTAATTCTTCCAATCCAAGAGCATGGAATATCTTTCCATCTTTTTGTGTCCTCTTTAATTGCTTTCAGAAGTGGTTTGTAATTCTCATTGTAGAGGTCTTTAACCTGCTTGGTTAAATTGATCCCTAGGTATTGTATTTTTTTGGTGACAATTGCCTTTTTTTTTTTTTTGGACCGGTTAGGGGATCACAACCCTCAGCACGGTGTCATCCGCACCACACTCAGCCAGTAAGCGCACCGGCCATCCCTATATAGGATCTAAACCCATGGCCTCAGCGCTACCAGCGCCGCACTCACCCGAGTGAGCCACGGGGCCGGCCCTTTTGGTGACAATTGTAAATGGGCTTATTTTCTTTATTTCTCTTTCTGTTAATTCATTATTTGAGTATATAAATTCTACTGATTTCTGGGCATTTATATTATATCCTGCCATGTTACTGAAGTTATTGACCAGCTCTCGGAGTTTTTTGATAGAGTCTTTAGGTGTTTCTATACATAGTATCATGTCATCTGCAAATAGGGAAAGTTTGACTTCACCTTCTCCAATCTGGATTCCCTTTATTTCTTTCTCTTGCCTGATTGCTCTAGCTAGTACCTCCAGCACTATGTTGAATAGAAGTGGTGACAGTGGACATCCTTGTCTTATTCCTGTCCTTAAAGGAAAGGTCTTCAATTTTTCCCTATTCAGAGTAATACTGGTGGTGGGCTTGTCATAAATGGCTTTTATTGTGTTAAGATATTTTCTTTCTATACCTAATTTGTTGAGAGTCTTTATCATGAAGGAATGTTGAATTTTGTCAAATGCTTTTTCAGCATCTATTGAGATAATCATATGGTCTTTGTCCTTGAACTTGTTGATATATCACATTTATTGACTTCTGTATGGTGAACCATCCTTGCATCCCTGGGATAAATCCCACTTGATCACAGTGTATTTTTTTTTAATATTTTGCTGTATTCTAATTGCTAATATTTTGTTGAGGATTTTAGCATCTAGGTTCATCAAGGATATTGGCCTGTAATTTTCTTTTTTTGTTGTGTCTTTATCTGGTTTTGATATCAGAGTTGTGTTGACCTCATAGAATGAGTTTGGGAGAGTAGAGTCTGTTACAATTGTTTGGAACAGTTTCATAAGAATTGGTATTAATTCCTCTTTAAAAGTTTGGTAGAATTTAGCTGTAAAGCCATCCAGACCTGGGCTTTTTGTTGTTGGAAGATTGCTAATTACCACTTCAATCTCCTTGCTTGTTATTGGTCTGTTCAGGTTTTCTATCTCTTCTTGGTTCAGTCTTGGTAGTTTATATGTGTCTAGAAACTTATCCATATCTTCCACATTTTCAAATTTGTTGTCATACAGTTGTTTATAATAGTCCCTAATGATTCTTTGTATTTCTGTGGTGTCAGTTGTAATGTTTCCCTTTTCATTTCTGATTTTTGTTATTTGGGTCTTCTCCCTCTTTTTTTTTATGTTAATCTAGCTAATGGTGTGTCTATTTTATCTTCTCAAAAAAACAACTTTTAGTTTTGTTGATCTTATCTTTTGTTTTTTGGGTGTCTATTTCATTTAGTTCTGCTCTGATCTTAATTCTTTCTGTCTACTGCCTTTAGGTTTGGATTGTTGTTGTTTTTCAAGTTCTTTGAGGCATGGCGTTAGCTCATTTATTTGGAGTCTTCCCGTTTTTTTGATATAAGCATTTACTGCAATAAATTTGCCTCTTAATACTGCTTTTGCAGTATCCCACAAGTTTGGGTATGATGTATCTTTATTTTCATTAGTTTCTAGAAATTTTTTTATTTCCTGTTTAATTTCTTCTTGGACCCACAGGTCATTCAGGAGCCTATTATTTATTTTCCATGTACTTGTATAGCTTCCAGCGATTTGCTTATTGTTTATCTCCAGTTTTAGTCCATTGTGGTCTGAAAAGATTGTTGGAATGATTTCAATTTTTTAAAATTTGCTGAGACTAGATTTGAGATGTAATATGTGGTCTATCCTGGAGAATGTACCATGAGCTGATGAGAAGAAAGTGTATTCTTTAGCTGTTAGGTGAAATGTTCTGTATATATCTGCCAAGTCCAGTTGGTCTAGGGTGTAGATTAAATCCTGTGTCTCTTTGTTGACTTGTTGCCTGGAAGTCCTGTCCCATACTGAGAGAGGGGTGTTCAGATCACCCACTATTAATGTATTCAGTCCTATCTCCTTTTTAGGTCTAAGAGTGTTTGCTTAATATATCTGGGTGCTCTGGTATTGGGTGCATACATGTTTATGATTGTTATGTCTTCTAGCTGGATAGTTCCCTTTATCATTATATAATGGCCTTTTTTGTCTTTTTTAATGATTTTTGGTTTAAAGTCTATTTTGTCCGATATAAGAATAGCTACTCCTGCTCATTTTTGGTTTCCATTTGCATGGTATATCTTTTTCCATCCCTTCACTTTTAGTCTATGAGTGTCTTTACAGGTGAGGTGGGTCTCTTGAAGACAGCATATACTTGGGTCTATCTTTTTAATCCAGTCAGTCAGTCTGTGTCTTTTGAATGGGGAGTTTAGTCCACTAACATTTAGAGTAGTTATTGAGAAGTGTTGTTTAATTCCTGTCATTTAATTGCTATTTAGGTGGTTTAAATATCTTTTGATCATTATTTCCCCTTTTATTTCTCTTCTTCAATGTGAGTTGGGGATTTAAGGTGGAATGGTTTAGCTTCTTTCTCTTACTTGCTGGCATTTTTGTTTTAACTGTGGGTTTTGCTCTTTCTTGTGTATTCGTGATGATGGTCACCATTATTCAGAATCCAGATTAATGACCCCCTTGAGAATTTCTTTCAGGGCTGGTCATGTGGTGGTGAACTCCCACAACTTTTGTTTGCCTGGGAAATACACTATTTCTCCCTCATTGCTGAAGGAGAGTCTTGCTGGTTAAGGAATTCTTGGCTGTCAGTTTTTTTCTTTTAGTATTTTGAATATATCATTCCACTTTCTTCTGGCCTGAAGGGTTTCAGTTGAGAAGTCTGCTGTTAGTTTGATGGGGGTTCCCCTATAAGTGACCTGACGCTTTTCTCTTGCTGCTTGTAGAATTCTCTGTCTTGGAGCTTTGCGAATTTAACTATAATATGTCTTAGGGAGGATCTTTTTGGGTTGAATCTGTTTGGGGACCTTTGAGCTTCCTGGATCTGAAGGTCTGTATCTCACTGTACACCTGGGAGGTTTTCTGTTACTATTTCCTTGAGTAGGTTTGCGATACCTTTTCCCTTCTTCTGCCTTTCAGGAATACCCACAATTCAGATGTTAGAGCGCTTGAGATTATCTGCTATCTCTCTCAGGTTTTCCTCATTATTTTTAATTCTTTTTTCCTTTTCTTTGTCTGCCTGAGTTATTTCAAAAAGACCATTTTCAAGCTCTGAAATTCTTTCTTCTGCTTGCTCTACCCTGCTGCTGAAGCTGTCAGTCATGTTTTTTATTTCGTTGAGTGAGTCTTTGATTTCTATAAGTTCTGCTACACTCTTTTTTATGCTATTAATCTCTTTGTAGATTTCCTCCTTCATATTCTGGATGTTTTTTCTTGTTTCATTGTGTTCTCTAATTGAGTCTTCCTTTATTTCTTCAAGTTTTCCTAAGATCATTACTCAAAATTCTTTTTCAGACATTACAAGGATTCCCTGTTCCATGGAGTCTGACTTTGGGGCATTACTGTATACTTTCAGTGGTGTCATTTCTTCTTTATTATTTGTACTTCTAGTGTTTTTTCAGTGATGCTTCGTCATTTGGTAGGGGGGTTGCTTCTTCTGTTACACTGAGGTTGGCTGTGGAGTGGCCTTGGTTGCTACTGCGGGGGTGAACTGTCTTACTTGACAGTAGGTGTGGTAGTGGTTATGTTAAACCAACGTGGTTCCTATTCTAGATTCTGTGGTCATAGAATGAGCCCCTAACGTGGAGTTCTGCTGGGCCAAACTTGGTAGGTCGGATCCATAGGCTGGTGCTCCCCCCCTGGATCTGAGGTGGGATGAGGGGCCACGTGGAGCCACGTGGTTCCACTGGCTGGCTGGCGCTGGCAGGCTCACCTGCACGGTGCCAGTTTGGGGTGGTGGGGCGGGGTCTGGAGCTCCTCCCCTGCCTGGGTCCAAGGCGGCGGGATGAGGGGGGCCACGTGGAGCTACATGGTTCCACTGGCTGGCGCCAGTGGACTCACCTCCTGACAGCATTTTTAAAATGCAGTTTTGGAAAATGAGTTTTCAAACTTAACCTCAGTGATCCTCATGAGGTAATTAACGTTTGTTGAGTGCTTGTTATGGCTGATTACTGTTCTAAGTCAGTGTTCTAAACATGTAATGTATATTAACTCATTTAATCCTCAAAACAATCCTTTGATAATGGTATCATTATTATTTCTGCTTTATAAATGAGGCAATTGAGGCTCAGAAAATTAGGTAACTCACCTAAACAATAAGTGGTGGACCTAGGATTCTAATTCAGGCAGTCTGGCTCCAGAGTCCACTCTTTCACTGTTATTCAGTTTATTCCAGAGATAGTATGCTAAAAGACAGGACCCACACCAGCTGAATAAGTGTGGATGGTTTTAACCAAGAGTTGAAAATTAGAACTAGAGCCCACGCAAGAGAAATGATTTCAGGTGAGTGATTCTTAACCTTCATGTCATCAGTCTTAAGTAGTGTTTGATAACATGGACTCTGCAGCTAGAAATGGGGAAAATAATAGTAGTACCTTCATAGAGATATTTTGAGGACTAAAAGTGAATGCATGTGGAGCCTGTAGCACAGTGCCTTATATATAGTACTCAATAGCTATTATTATTAAAGATCTCTTAAGAACCTTTTCATATAAAATATATATATTTGTGTATACACCCAAGCATACAAGTTTAGGCTCTTTGTTGACCACGTAAAACCCACGTTTGGATCCTAGGATCAGGGTAAAGAATCCCTGCTGTAACAAAAGAAATCTCTTTACCCTTGAAATGGTTGAATCAAAGTTTGTTGGTCACGGTAAAGAGTGCCAGTTATTTTCTCCTGGTATCCTTGATATTAAGGTAAAACAAATACAGTCTTAATTTATTAATGCCTGTTTTTGATACTGAGTAATTTAATTCATAATTTCATAGTATTTCTCGACTGCTGATGCTCATATTATTTGGGGAATTGACCATCAAATAAACACATTTAACTAGAGAGACAGCTGAAAATCCGTTGTGATGCTTCAGAATTTGCAGCCATTCCCATCCTTCATTTCTCCAGATCCCTAGCTCTTTACATACAATTGTTTAAGACACTGAGTCTCCACTGCCGCTACCACCCCTTCCAACTCTATCAATAACCCAGTGGCAGTAGTGATTGGAAATGTAGTGCTACAAAACGATAGAAGAAGATAAGCTAAGGTAATCATGGATTAAAGAGCTATATTGCCAAGCGCTACATTGAAAGGGGCTATTAAGTAAGTCTAAAAGATAGCAACCAGATGTCAAAGGATATGACTATCACATCATGTGAAGAACCAGGGTCACAGCCAGGAAGAAGAAAAGACTAAGGTAGTGAGAGGAGAACTGTTACTTGCCGTCTTTGCACTTTAGAGAGGTTGTGTGGTATGGTAATTCAGAGTTCAGACTTAGACCTCTGAATTCATATCTCAACTCTGCCACTTTCTGACCATTATGACCTAAGAAACTTGTGACCCAGTTTCTTCTTTTTGTTATAAAATAGAGATGATAATAGTATGACCTATAAGGTTCTTAGGAGTTAATGACAGTGTTTGAAAAGCACTGCACAAAGTCTGGCATGCCTTAAATGTTTATTCAGTAAATGCATAGCATTGAAGATGATGATACCTCTCAGGCGAAATTGAAAAAAATAAGTTAATGTTATAGAGAGGTAAGTTCTGGCTCAGTCTGAGGAAGAAATGCTGTCCCTGAATGTGTTAAAGACTGAACAACTATATATCTTATATTAGAGATTTATATGGCATTCTGCCATTTGGTAAGAAGTCATAGTCCAAGTTCCCTTACCACTAAGACTCTTTGACTTTATTTGGCAAACGCATATAAAAACTATCTCTTATTACTGTGGTTGTTTATGTTACAGAATTAAATCCAAAGAAGATGGGCCATGATATGTTTTAGTTTAATATAATGAGATTTTTATTGGTTTCTTTAGTTATACCATTTACAAATTGAGAGCACTTGCCAAGAATCACTGTTGTGTGTGATATTATTTGAGTCACAGACTCTTCCATATAGTGTTCCATCTATAGAGGGAAACTAAGTAGGTAGATGTTAGGTATTAATTAGTACCTTGGGAAATTTAATTAGATTTTAGGAATACAATGAAAAAGGCCAGTTTCAGGGGGGAATATGCATTAAAGATGACCTTTAAGTTCCACCTAAAACAATTTGGAATGCAACTTATAGTATTTTTGTTTCTCTATAATTTATATTCTGCCTCCTTCTAGAAATAATCTGAAGCAGTAGTTTATAATATTATACTAGATATGTGAGGGGGGGGAGAAAAAAAGTTAAAAGACCTTCCCACATCAGTTCAGAGAGCCAAATAATATATTTTGGTATTAACTACTATTGCTCAAAGGGAAGTTATGCAGAGAAAGAATCTTTGTATGTAGGGACACAGAGTGATATAGTGAAAAAGAACAGTATGTTTTTTTATTACTAGCATATATATTGCTACAAATTGTAATTATTCTTTATGCCCCTTGTCCAATCCCTCCTCATTCCCCTTTCTCTCCCCCCTCACCCCCAATCACCTTAGATTTTTTCTCTCCCTTTGAAAGAATAATGGTTACTCTGTTGATTTGCTGCCCAAATGATCTGTCCAATGCTGAGAGGCGTGATCAGATTCCCCAATACTATCATAGAGCAGATGTCTCTTCCGTCACTATGAAATGGGCTCTGTGGAGACAGACATCCAGCTCCTTTCTTTATCTCTGCTGGTGACTCTCCTTTTGTCAACTCACTCCAGTGGCTGGTGGATCATCTGCGTGGTGATTGTGGCATCTAGCCACCTTCATGGCAGCCATGGTTATCGTGGTGGCTGTGGTGGGCCACCCACATGGAGGACATGTTTTTGGCCTGCTCCATGGTGCTGGCAGTGTGCCTGGTTGTGGAGAATGTTCGATCCCCGATTCCATGCCCCAGGTCCCCAAGTGGGTCCCGAGGTGCTGGCACAGTATGCCTGGTTGTGAGAGGGGGTTTCAGTCCCCTTCTCCATGCTTCGGGTCCACAGCAGGCCCCAAGGCACTGGTGCAGTGTGCCTGGTGGTAGGAGGGGCATCCATTCCCCTTCTCCATGCCCCAGGTCCCAGAGCAGGCCCCAAGGTGCTAGCATGGTGTGCCTGGTTGTGGGAGAGGGGTCTGGTCCCCTTCTCCATGCCCCAGGTCCACGGCAGGCCCCAAGGTGCTGGCACAGGGTGCCTGGTGGTAGAAGGGGGATCCGGTTCCCTTCTCCATACCCTTGGTCCCAGCATGGGTCCTGAGGTGTGCCTGGTTGTGGGAGGGCATATCCAGTCCCTGGCTCAATACCCCAGGTCCCTGGGTGGCCCCCAAGGCACTGGCACAGTGTGCCTGGTTGTGGGAGGAGGGTCTGGTCCCCTTCTCCATGCCCTGGGTCCCAGGGAAGGCCCCGAGGCACTGGCACGTGGTCCCTGGTTGTGAGAGGGGGGTCTGGTCCCCTTCTCCATGCCTCAGGCCCCTGGGCAGGGCCCTGATGCGCAGTCCTGGCATGCCTCGTTGTGGGAGGGGGTCCAGTCCCCAGCTCCTTACCCTGGGTCCCTAGGCCAGCCCCAAGGTGCTGGCGCAGTGTGCCTGGCCGTGGGAGAGGGGTCTGGTCCTCTTATCCATGCCCCGGGTCCCAGGGCAGGCCCCAAGGTGCTGGCATGGGGTACTTGGTTGTGGGAGGCGGGTCCAGTCCTTTTCTCCATGTCCCAGGTCAGGCCCCAAGGCGCTGGCATGGTGTGCCTGGTTTGGGAGGGGGGTCCAGTCCTCTTCTCCATGTCCCAGGTCCCAAGGCAGGCCCGAGGTGCTGGTGCAGGGTGCCTGGTTGTCGGAGGATGTTCCAGTCCCCTTCTCCATGCCCCGGGTCCCCAATTGGGACCCAAGGCACTGGCAAGGTGTGCCTGGTTGTAGGAGGGAGGTTTGGTCCCCTTTTCCATACCTCAGGCCCCTGGTCGGGCCCTGATGCACTGTCCCAGCATGCCTCATTGTGGGAGGGTGGGTCCAGTCCCAACTCCTTATCCTGGGTCCCTGGGCAGGCCACGAGGCGCTGGCGTGGTAAGCCTGGTTGTGGGAGGGGGGTCCCGTCCCCTTCTCCATGTTCTGGGTCTCTGTTGGACCCTGAGGTGCTGCCATGGTGTACCTGGTTGTGGGAGGGGGTTCCGGTCCCCTTCTCCATGCCTTGGGTTCCTGTGTGGGCCCCGAGGTGCTGGCGTGGTTTGCCTGGTTGTGGGAAGGGGGTTCAGTCCCTGGCTGCTAGCCCCGGGCCCCAGGGCAGGCCCCTAGGCATTGGTGGTGTGCCTGTATGTGGGAGTGGGGTCCGGTCCTTGGCTCCAATCCTCGGGTTCCTGGATGGGTCCCCAAGGCAGGAACCAGCGTGGTGTGAGTGGTTGTGGGCAGGGGTCCTGCCCCTGGCTCCATACCTCATGTCCACTGGTGGGCCCCAAGGCATTCATGGTGTGCCTGGGCCAGAACTAAGTTTTTGTCCTTTACTTGCTTCTAAAATGGTGGCAACTTCCTGTGGGAACCAGTACTTGAGCTGTGTGGTTGAGGTAAACTGCTGCTTTGCTGCTGATTCCCTGGGGAAGGCTTTTTGTGCAGCTCAGGTTTAATGGTTGACCTTATAGGTACTTCCGTCTCTCCAGACACTCGGTGCACCTGGGTTGTGTAGAAACTCTGATCTGGGCCCGAGTTTTTTCATCAAACTGCACCCTATACAATTCTGTATTCCTGACCAGTCTCCTCTGAGTGGTCCTGCACTGATTGGGGGGTGGATTGGCTGTTCTAGCTGTGTCCCAGTGTTCTCCTGGTGGGCCCATCCCCCCCACTTGCCGGTGCTCCAAACACTTCCCATGGGATGGGCCCTGCGCCCGTCCCTTGTGATGACTCACCGGCCTCAGAGTGGCTCCCCTTTCACAGCTGTTCTGGCGCCTCACTCCTATGTGGGTCCACGGGAACCCTGTTAGTGGTCTTGCTGTCCTGGGGGCCATCAAAGCCCTCTTCTCCCCTTCCACCTCCAAGTAATTCCATCTAAAGGGCACAGCTGTGGCTTCTGCCGGCTCCTGCTCCATGTGCTCCAGCATTAAAGCGGCCGCAGCCCAAAACGCTGACAGCAGTTTTTTCTTTCTCTCTTCATGGTTTCTCCCACCTTCATGAACTCCATAGGTCGCTCCTCCTCTTCCACTGAGCTCCAGCAGCCCCAGCTTGGCTGATGTTACATTTTTATAGTTGTAAATTGGTTGATTTGTGGGAAAGAGTGACACTTGGGACCATCTATTCCACCATCTTTACCGAAGTCCTCTACAACTATTTTAAAACTGTAAGAAAGACACAATCCCCTTGGGGTTCCTTTTCCCTAGCAAGAATTTGACATAGGAAAGTCTTTCAAGAGAAATGTGAAATATTTTGTTTTCTACCCCACCATTTCATTAGTAGTCCTTTCCAAGTCTATGTTTGGCATCCTAGACAGTAGTTGACTTGAAAAATATTTTACTTCCAGATAAGTCATATTTTATTTTAAATTGTATATGAGTTGTATATTATTAGAAATAATGCTTTTTTTAGAGCCAGGCTTTTTTTTTAAAAAAAATTAAACCCACAGAAAAGTTGAAACAACAGAATAATGAATACCAATTTTATACCCTCACCTAGATTCACCAACTGTCAATCTCTTACTATAGCTTCTCCATCTTTATTGCTATACACACACACGTCTCTTTTGCCAAATCATCCAAAAGTATGCTACAGCCATCAGAAATATGTTATTTTAATTGTTATTTTATCCAATGCTCTAGTGCAGCAGAGCAACATGATTGTTGTAAAATTTGTTGTATATTTGGTGACAGATGTTGGAATGTTAGTGTTTATTATCTGAAGTCTTTGGTACATTTTTTTGGAGTCAGGGAGACTCAGATTAAGGTTATCTTCTTTATCCGTGGGTGATGCCTCCTAAATTTCTGTGATCTGGGTGGTCAGAGAAGAAATATTTGATATTTATTAGTGAGTTTAAGACCCTAAAAACTAATGACAGTTTTTCAAGCTATTCTTGAGTGAAAACAAAGTAGTTAAAATACTACATATCTTTTAAAATCCCTTTGCTTTTATATGATGGGCAGTTTGGAAAAAGGAAAAACAACATTTAAATGGAATTTGTGTTAGTACTTGACTCTGTCATCAGTTAGAATGTTTACTTATTGTTATAAATTGATGCTATCTTATGGAAAATATGTCCATTGATTGTAATCACTTAATCTAGGTATGACTACAACCATAAGCTTTTTTTTTTTTTTTTTTTTTTTTTTTTTAGGAGATTTTGATGAATTCACTGAAGATAATAATGACATTATATTGAAAAACATAGCAGACGACCTTCGGAATTGCTTACCTCTAGAAACCATGCTTTCCTCAGAACATCTAGCCCTTCAAAAAGTAAATACATTAAATTTAATTTACTTTTAAAGCTACTTAAGTATTCTTCTACTGTTCCCTAACCCTGCAGCCTCTCCAGTCTAATTAGTCCTAATTTGACTTCAAACAGTTTTTCATTTAGTGCTTCAGCAATGTCCGTAATTCTTTTGAGTCCTTAACCCTTTGGTTCTGTATTCATTCAACAAATATTTTTGAGAGCATCCTGTTTGCCAGGCACTCAAAAATCAAAAAACAATCAAGCCCCAACAAGGGCCAGCAGTATGGCCCTACCTACATCATTGTCCTGATTTTCTCTTTCCCTTTCCATTTCCCTTACTCTTAACCAAGGATGAAGTTCATCTTTTTGTTTTCTTTTCCTGCTTTTGCATTGCACATTTTTTGCATATTCTTCTATTCCTTTATTTCTACAATTAGTTCTCATTTTTCTTCTTCATAAAACCCCCTCATTCAAATCCCAACCCTTATGGGAGATATATGCTATGATAAGGTAAAGCTAATAATAATAATTATCTTTTTTCATCCACTGATCTATAAATAGCAGTCTCCCTGTGGCTTTTCAGCCTTTAAGTGCCTGAGCATAGGAACTAAATCTTGTACATTCTTTATTTTTTTTTTTTTTCAAAGATGATCAGTAAGGGGATCTTAACCCTTGACTTGGTGTTGTCAGCACCACGCTCTCCCAAGTGAGCTAACCGGCCATCCCTATATAGGGATCCGAACCCGTGGCCTTGGTGTTTTCAGCACCACACTCTCCCAAGTGAGCCACGGGCTGGCCCCAAATCCTGTACATTCTTAATAGTACTGTACCCTTTGTGAACACTTAGCAAATCTTAGTAAACATCAGTCACTAAGAGTAGGCTCTCAGAGGAAGAAAATAGTGTATAGCCTAAAAATTGAGAGAAATATTTGTAATATGGCTTGAATGTTATTAATAAAACAATCCTATAAATATGATATAATATATAAAATGAGGAAAAAAGTATTTATTGAGTGTGAATAATTGATTCACAGTCTCCTATCCTAACAAATTAAACTTTTTATTTTTCTGTTTCCTTCTGATCCTTGTATATGTTCACATCTCACTGTTATATACTTAAAATATAGGGGGCTTTTTGTGTGTAGATGTAGATATAATTTTGAGGGTCCAAGAAGGATTCTTTATTACAGATAAGGTAGAGGAACCAGACATTTTTTTTCTTTGTACCTTTTTTTTCTGTTATATCATGTATCACAAGTATTAGGAATGCTATTTGTAAACATGAAGTTTTAATAGCATTTTTATTATTTGAAACTTTGCCTTCTGGGTAAAGATTACTTGCTAAATATTTTGATGGTAAGTCACTGACATGTAGGACTTTGAAGACCCCTCCTAACTAGCATAATTTCTTTGGAGAAATCTCTCTGGGTATCAGTTTCTTTGTAAAATATACTACTTAGAATGGACAAGATGATCTCTAATATTCCTTTTTAACAAAAATTTTATATATTTCTCATAGCGGTGTTTTGCATTATTCCAGGTCACATAAAAAGTTGCTACTGTCTCAAAATGGAAGAAGAGCAGAGTTACTGACTTGAATAAACAAAACTTGTCTTTCTTGCCTTGTTATTGCTCTCAGAATTTTAGCATATGAACCACTGATGTCTTGCCTTATTTAGCAATAAAAAGAAACTTCTTTGTACTTTGTTTCTTTTGATGTTTTTTTTCTCTCCACCAGATACAGCAGCAGCCAGAACCCACTGTTCACGTTGATGCATTCCTTTATGATGAAGACTTAATTGATTCATTATGTGAGGAAGGAAAAATGAGCAGAAACTACTGTATGATGTGTGGTTCACACCAAATAGCACCTTTAGGTAGGCATTCAAGTGTGCAAATCTGATGACTTTATATGTACTTTTTCTTACATGTCATGAGTATGCAAATTTGTGACCAAGCTTTTGATGTTTTTTTAAAGCAATAGGCCAACTTGCAGCATGGCCATGACCAAATATTGCAGTTAGGGAGACTAAATAGAAATATTATTTGGGGAGGCTGGGCCACTCAATGTCCCCCAGGACACATCTAGAAAGTGTTTACAGGTTCAGAAATTACTCAGAAGTGACTGAATACAAGGAAACTGACACATACTCTACATACTCAACAGAGATTGATGTATAAACCATATGCTAATTTATTTACAATGAGAGATATAACTTCCAAGAGGGTTCAGATGTTCTCCCTATGAAAATATCTACTTGAGATGTGAGATAGTGATCAGATATTATTGGGTGGGCATGGACTCAGAGGACAGAGAGAGAATTTTTTTTTTTTTTTTTTTGGTGGCTAGCTAAACCTGTGACCCTGGAGTTATAAGGCTGTGTTCTAACCAACTGAGCTAACCAGCTAGCCCCTAGAGAGAGAATCTTGAGAGGGAGTTCATCCGGGCCATGATTTGACCCAGTAAAGCATCCCCGATCCATAACAGAGAACAACTCTAGTGGCAGAAAGTCTCCTGCATCTCTGCCCCTCAGCTGCAACACCTGTGTCCCAAACAGGAAGCTAGACTGACTTCATGCTGCTAACATCTTAACTCTTCTGTTAATGTATTCTTTGTTCAAACTGAATGTGATTGTCTAGGCTGTTGCTTTAGACATGCATCTTCCCGTCCCTTAGATTTAGTTATTGCTTAGAGTGGGCTACTCTTCTTAGATAATATTATTCTCAAAGATTAAGGGCTATGGTTGTCAAAGCCCACTCCCACAAGAGGGATCCTTCTGAGGCCTAATCAAACCCTGTATTCTCTTCCAAGGGATTGGCCAGCTCACTTACATTTTCTCTATCACAGTGTATTGGTTATGACCAAGGTTTCTCTCATTCTTATCATTTTATTATATAGATCATAATATTGTCTTTGAGTTACCTCCATATCAGAAGAAAACTAGACTCAGGCTGTAGCAGGTATTTCCTCACAAAAACTGGGGTGAGAAGATGGACTAGGAGGCTAGACATAGTGAGAAATAAGAATAGTTTATGGGGGATCTTAATTTCCTCCCACACCACTCTTTTCTTGCACCCTAGAACACATTCTAGGTTGATAAAGTCTGCTACATTGCACAGCTCCAGACATGGTCATCAATTTGATAATCTACTGTCTATGCAGCATGTGGCAATCATGAGGTTGTCTCTGAAGTAAGGTGAGAAAGCCAGATCATGTGGAAGTTAGGAAGCTGTGCCAGGGAGCAACAGGTCATGGGAAGAAAAGGAAGGGGAAAACCCAGATTATCCCAAGCAACAGCGAGAAAGGAAATGAGGGGCACAGGGATAGGGACAGTCATCTGGGTAGCTGTTCCCTAGAGGCTTTTAAATGTCAGAAACTTAATATTTGTTTTTCTCTAATACAGCTCAGAATAGGTGAGTGCAAAATTATCACACTAATTTTTTCTAAATAATCTCTGGATGGCTTTCACTGATTTAAAAAAAACCAATGAAATATATTTTATAGATATTGGTGAAAGAATTAGAAATACAGAATGCAGTTGTTAATACCCAAGCAAAATTTGATGTTTATTCTGTTCTAATTCTCCAGGATTTATTTCTCATTCCTTCTCTCTCATGGAATTGAAGTTCATTTATCATCATGTACTCCCTGATCTGTCGGGAAAGGTCTTGGTTGACGTTGGCTCCAGGCTTGGCACAGTCCTTTATGGGGTAAAGTCCAGCTTATAGACAAACTCACCATTTGGGAAATACTTTCTTACTGCTAGCAACAGCTTTGCCTGTCACCAGCCGAGATGACAACCCGGCTTTATTCATTAGAGTAACAGGATAAGGTTAAAGTAGTATAACATAGGTATACACTTGAGTTGTATGAGGGTACTTCAAAAAGCTTGTGGAAAAATAGAATCGAAAAATAATATAAATGTTTCTTTGAACTTACTGAAGTACCATCATATTTGATGGTAATAATTGAATTTGGAATTTCAAAGACCAGGTGTCTACTTTCCTTTACTAGTTTGTCTCTGCAACACAAATGAAAGAATATCAACAAAACAGAAGCATGTAAATCTCATAACACTTTGCTATTTTGTCAGTCACTACTGCTTCTGACCCTTTTTTCTTTGTGGTTATTACTAAAATAGTATGCTGAGCTTTGACAACAGCTCTTATAAAACTGACAAATTTACTTGACCTAGGAAATCACTGTATGGCCATAAGCAAGCCACCTAACACCTCTGGGCTTCTAGTTCTTCGTGTGTAAAGAGCAAACGAAATGGTATCCAAGGACACATCTTGCTCCAGTTTTCTGTGATCCAAAGTTTGAATGTAGACATTTGTTTCTGAAACATCACTTCAATGTGGCTTTTTTAAAAAATTCAAATCATGAGTATTTCTAATCATTTGAAGGCTGAAATGTGCTTTCTGGTTGTCATTAGTAGACTTGTTAAAACATGTGGCCAACAGCAGTAGAGGATCATGCCAGAAACAGGCACTATCAGTTCCCAGCATCCTTGCCTGCTCTAAACAGAAACAGTTAACTCTTTAATGGTTAATTTATTTTTCTGTTAAAACTTTTATAGTATAATTAGGAAAGCTAGCCATAATAGAAAATACAGAGTTTGTCAGATGGTTTTTGTTTGGAGAACTTTAGAGATTATGATTATTTTACCATATTTTGTCTACTCTAGTCAATTTTCTGATTTGTTCAAAAAGTATAAAACTGAAATAATTGTGGCTATGCAGATATGGTATCATTGTTGATAAATTTAAATATATTGCCCTTTTTCCTCATATTAGGTCACTGATTCAGTCAATACAAATTTTTTGAATACCTCCATATGCACTGTTGAACATATTCTAAAAATCCATAGATACAGATTTGATTTTTACATAGGCTGATATAAAATGATCTTCAGAAAGTTATTTGACCTTTCCTTGAAAATTATTTTTTTGTCATTGCAACCAAAAATAGATACATAACAATATATAATCAATTCTTGATTATCCTTATTAACTAACTGGTTGATTATCTTTGGCAGATTGCCAGATACCAGGCTGACTTCCCTATGCCAAATGGAACATACCTTAGGCTATCTTTCCCTAGTGTCAGACTGCGCATGATTTTCCATTATATTCCCCACAGGTTAACTCTATTCTTGCTTTCCTCTGATGTAACTTCCCAAGAAATTCCAAGAAATTACAGAAGTAGGATATTATACAGAGAGTCTATATGTGATCACTTTTTTCATTTCCAACTTCGTTAAACACCCAGTTTTATCAGTAAAAATAAGAAATTAATCTTTAAAATGTAACTATTTGAAATAATGGAAATTAATAAACTGTAGTCAAGTTCTTAATGAGTAAGAGTTTTAAGATCTGGAAGTTGTAAGTTTTACATAAACTACAAGATGTTATCTTTCATTTTATTTTTACTTTATTGAGTTATATGTTTTAAAGTTTGACTTCTTAAATTTCAAATAGAAATAAACCCATAATCAAAAGTTATTTCATTTGCATTATGATGTATCTTCTTATTTTAGGGTTATCTTTACAGTTCAGCAGTGCAACTGTATGGTGTAGAATTAAATGGAGACTTTTGCCAGTTGCAAGAAATGGTCATAAAAAAATACCAGTTCACTGACAGAATAAAGGTACCCATTTAAATATATATTCTGTTATCCATTATACAGCTTAACTTAGCCAAGTCTCTTTTGCATTGTTTTGGAATCTGTTCTTGGTTGCTGTTGTGTAGAAACAGATTAAATTGATTTAAAATTTTAAAACATTTATAAAAATGAATTATTATCATATTCCATTCACATATCTCTCTTCTGCCCCAATTTTATTAGAAAGTAGAACTTTTTTGGGCTGGCCCCGTGACTCACTTGGGAGAGTGGTGCTGGTGGCGCAGAGGCTGCAGGTTCGGATCCTACATAGGGATGGCCGGTGCACTCACTGGCTGAGTGTGGTATAGACAGCACCGTGTCGAGGGTTGCAATCCCCTTACCAGTCAAAAAAAAAAAAAAAAAGAAAAGAAAGTAGAACTTTTTCTCTTAATTTTCTTCATATGAGCAATAATTTGGGTAGCAGCATTTTTTAATCTCTAGATGTTGGTTAGAAATGTATTTAACTAAACTCTGAATGTTGAAAGTAAGCAAAGGAGTTGTTAAGTCGTGCTCACAGTTCTTTATCTTCTTTTTCTAACTTTTCGGGATGTATTGTGGATGTCGTAGAATAGCAGTTTGTGAGGGAATGATGCCTTGGATTAGGCTATGACAGAGGTTTTCTCTTTTTCGCATATTTAAGGGGAAAGGAATTTTTTTGGTTAATGCAGTAATCTTATTTCTCTAATGATCCTACACTTCTAATGGCAATGCAGAGAAATACTGAGTTACTCTAGTGTCAAAGGCAAGCTAATGTTGAAAGATGTATCTCAGTAAGATTAAGGATCTAGCTTTCCTCCTTTTTATAGAAGGGAATTATTTCATTCCTATCCCTCTTCTCCCTCTCTTCATCTCTCTCTTCATCCCTTTTTCCCTGCTTCTCTCTCATCTAAGAAATAGAGAGGCAAATGATCAGAGAGGATTCATTGTCCAATAATAAATTCATGGGATTTTCTCACTATCTCATATTTACTGAGCATAACACATGGCTCTTTCCTAATAAGAATCATATAACTAACAGGGATATCGATTTAATTGAAAATTGGGATTTAAAAATTAGGACCTCTAAGAAGCATAGCTTAGAAATGAATAACCAAGTACTTTATTGTAGTTATTCTTCTCAAGAAGAAATTGATAAAGGTACATAAAATAGGTATTTATTCACACTTTAAAGATGTTTACCCCTTTCTTTTCAAAGGAAAGTATGTGGATACACACCTACCCATGTACTTTCCTGGCTTGTGGCTTCTGTAGCCATCAGCAATCCTTTAGTAAAAAGCTATTTTTATACTATTTTATGACTATTGTTAATTTTCCTTCCTTGAAGCCACAGATTAACATTGGATTTGAGAGGCTCTAAGATCAACAGAAAGGGATTCTAGGATTATTTTTGATAATCCAGCTAGCCTCCAAGTCTCAGTCTTTACTTTTTGGTTTTCTTTGTTGTTGTGTAGTCTTTTTTAACAGGGCTTTCTTCAGAAGTGTAGGAATCCTTCATCGTCTGCTCATAGTTAAACAAGAAAGCTGATTGAAATTTTGAGCACCTAAGTTGGGAATTGTTGACTGTGGGCTTCACTGTTCAGTAATCTTGTTGGGTGGTTATTTAGTTGGGGACTATCTAGTGAAGTATATATTAAGGTCCTTCCTCTTGGGCCAGTCTGATTGCCCAGAGAATACCTTTCCAGTCTCCTACCTGAATGGCAAGCAGCATCCTTGGAACTGAGTGGTAGAGGAAGACAGCTGAAGAGAGGGGATTCTTAGCATCTTGTGTGTATGTTTCCTTAATTCCCTTGTTTTCAGTACACTACCCTTTCCTTCAACTAGGCCTGCTATCCCCTGGTCTACAGACCTCCCATTTAACCCTCTCCAGAGAATAAACCTTTTTTTTTTTTTTTTGGCAGCTGGTGGGTACCAGGATCTGAACCCTTGACTTTGGTGTTACCGATACCACACTCTAACCAATTGAGCTAACTGACTTGCCCCCCTCTCCAGAGAATAAACCTGTTCTTTTGCTGGGGTAGGAGAAAGGCATATATAGGGGTCTGCTGCTTCTTAAACTGACTTTCAACCAAATTCCCTTATTTTTAGCGTTTCTCTCTACTTCTTCACTGGTACCACCAGTTATGAGCCTTTTGAAGATTCTGTAGTATAAGTCAACTTTGAGTCTTAGCTTTCTATATTTCTAGCTTAGAAATTAATTTCCTTAGGTTTCCTAAATTCCTTATTACTTCCCTTCTTTTTCTAACTTACAAATTTTTATGTCTGTTGTTTCCTGACCCATTCTCCCCATCCTTGTGGGTATTTACCTTCTTTGTAAAAAACGCTCTGTTGTCATTATAATGGGGTTTCAGTAATGTACAAAAAGTACATGTATATATTTTAACCACTGTCTTTACATGCAAAGCCCCTTGCTTTAAATCCTTCTTTCTCCCTTTCCTCGATGCTAGAGGTAAATTTTTCATTCATATCCCTGGTGTTGGCTTATTATTCTTTTGATGCACTTATATGAAGTTATTAACAAAGTTTTATTTATCCCATTACTAGATTGTAACATATTTAAAAGCAGATACTGTGTCTCATTCATCATGGTTTATATCCCTGTGTAGTAGGAGGTGCCCATTAAAAATATTGGTTAAATTGATTTTGGTTGCCTTGTGGCCTTTGCACTGTTAGTATTCCAGAGTTTGCCCAGAGCCATTCTTTGAGGTTTTCCTGGACCTCTAAACACCTCTGATGGCTGCCATAATTAATTGATCCACCTGATTCTTTTTTTTTTTTTTTTTTTTTCCAGTACCTGTGTGGTGACTGGGGTGGGGAAAAGTCTGAACAGAGATGGGAAAGAAAAAAGGGGAACTGTGTGAGAGCTAAAATATATCATTTGGTTCATTTACATATCTATTTCATATCTAAGCTACATGTGTAGAAAGTTTGAAATGATTTACTTACTTTTTTATTTGTGTTGAGGAATATGTCAAAGCAGCGTTTAGAGGTTCCGGGCCAACTTAATTCAAGTTATGTTAGTACTTTTATTACTTGAAAAAAGAAAAAAACATTTTTTCAAATCAGTCCCAACAACATTCTGAATGATTATGTATTCGTAAGACCAAGTGCTTATTTGAAAAGAAATGATATGGTACAAAGTAGTTAAATTTTTTTCTCTTTTTAAAATAAAAGTTGTTTGTTTTGCTTTTGAGCACATAAATGTTTCCTCTTATTGTCTGTAAGACTTATTGATTATAGTCTAAATTAATTTTTTGATGTATATAGTTTTTAAATAAATTGCTTCATTTACTTTTTTGGATAGATAATACATTCAAGTAAATTTTAGACGAAAGTCAGACAAAGCCAGTTAACATATTGTATTAATATTTTACAATGTATAAGTGACTTTTTTATCATTTGTATATGGTCCCATTTGATTCTGTGAATGAGGACAGATAATATTCCATTTCGTTATGAAGAATCTGACTACCTAAGAACACAAACCTAGTTGGTGATGGAGCCAGAAACTGAACATAGGTCCTTTGACTCTTACAACTAGTGGTATAGTTATAGTGGAAAAAACTGTGAACCGGGAGTCAAAAGAGCATTGTTATGGCTAAGTAATTAATTCCATTTAAACAAATAAATGTTTACAAGTTTATGGTTTTTACTAGATATGAAGTATCTCTCTAGGGCAGTAGTAGTATACTATACTTTTTTTTTTTTTTTGCATGTACTGAGGTCTGAACCCTTGACCTTGGTGTTTTAACACAACACTCTAACCAACTGAACTAACCGGCCAGCCTAAACTATTCTTTCTCTAATTTTAGGAAGTGTTAACCTCTCATATTGCTTTATAACATCAGTGAACCAATAGATATTTCTTATGTGGTTGTATGACATAGTATCCTTGTTCTCTTATATGAACTCATTCTTCTTTAGGTGCTTCATGCAGACATCTGTTCCCAAGGTTCACTTCTGCAAAATGCCGATATTGTTATAATGAATAATGTCTTCGAGTATTTTCTTAATGAGGCAGAACAGGCCAGGTATGTTACTATTTCAAGCAAGAAATCTGTTATTAAAATATATCCAGCAAAATATGAAAAGAAATTGATAAGGTAGAAATGTTTTCATATTAAACTTTTTTAAAACAGTAAAGAGATTGTATTAATAAGGAAATGTGTGCTATATGAAACAAAAATAAAAACAAACTTTATCTAACTTTGTAAAATGTTATATCAAATTTTTTTTTTTTTTTCTTTTGTGACCGGCACTCAGCCAGTGAGTGCACCGGTCAGTCCTATATAGGATCCGAACCCGTGGCGGGAGCGTCGCCGCGCTCCCAGCGCAGCACTCTACCAAGTGCGCCACGGGCTCGGCCCGTTATATCAAATTTTTGACAGCTCTTAAATTATTTCATGACTCAAGCATTTGTTCAGCAGTCAAGGATACAAGATATCGATTTCCAGTGGACCTTTATGCTTATTCTTTTCTGCCTCAGTTTTCTTTTGTATGAAATAACGTAGCACATTGCTATCCTATCATAAAATAATGGGAATTAACTAAGGCAAATGAATGTAAAACATGGTATAAGAATATTAACCTGGAAAACAATGATTAATTATCAAACTTTAAAAATGTTCTTAAGGTGGTAATAGTAGGTTCCTGGAGTTTATTCCACTATTCAAGTAGTAGAAAAATTAGCAAGTCTGTGATCACTTTTCTGACTTCACTGCCACAGCTGATGTTTTGTGGCCCCTCAGGACCTATAGGATCCTCTAATTAGAAAATTCCTATAGGGCCGAGCCCGTGGTGCACTTGGGAGAGTGCGGCGCTGGGAGCACGACGACGCTCCCGCCGCGCCGTGGGTTCGGATCCTATATAGGAATGGCCGGTGCACTCACTGGCTGAGTACCGGTCACGAAAAAGACAAAAAAAGAAAGAAAATTCCTATAGTCTGTAGTCTGAGACACTGATTTTCTGGCCAGTTAGACTTGCTGATTTCTTTTCATAATGGCATATGTGTACTCTAGATGCAGGAAAGCTCCTATCCATGTGTATGAAAGGGAATTACACTAATATGTTTGGATTAGTGCATCAATAAGGTTTCTACTACAGAAAAATAAAAATGTACATAATTATAGGACATAGTTATTTCATACCTGTTGTTATAGATACTAATAAGTGAATGAATGAATGAATGAAAAATAGTTAATACTGATTGGAATGCTAAATGGCTAAACCTCTTTATTCTGTCACGACTTCACCTTCTGTACGTTCTCTTTCTCCCTTGCTCTCACTCTCTCACTCACTTAGTGTTTCTGTATTGGTCCTTTTCAAAATCTCTTGGAATCACCATTGTCAGCAATGAATGATATTCTACCTGAAAGACTGTTTTGTATGATATATTTTCTTCCAGTGTTCTTGGAGAGTACTTGTAATAAAGTGACTCCATTTTGGGGGGGAAAAAAAAAAAGCAGGAGCTAGTTCAGCAGAAAGCTAATCATATACTCAAAGCTCAATGAGAATGGGTGGCGATTTCTGGCACAGGCTAAAGACCACCAGCAGAACAGGAGCAAAGTTATTTGAATCATAATGCCTTCTTTAGCATCATTTCCAGTGGACATAGTATATAATTAGCTTTTTGCCTTTTAAAGTTAATGACAGGTAGCCAAACATTACATAATTCTTGGAAAATGAAATATTATCAGGTTTATGTTTTATAAGAAATCAAAAGAGAAAAACACCTTAAACTCTTTGGAGATTCATTATAGAAAAATAAATGCTGAAGAATGATGAAAGCTGTTGGTAAATTTGATACAGGAAATACTGCAATTTTGGTTTTTGGTTTTTTTTAAACTTTCTTGGTACATTCATTCATGAACTTTACAATGATTCACTGAATAGGTATCAACCACATACATGGTTTAATTCACTTTTCCTAAATTAGTCTAGTGCAGTTAATGACAGTATACAGAAGTAAGTTTAGAAGATATAGTAAAGCATTCTGATACTGCAATTGTTTTGACAAAACTGACCATTTACCTATATTAATTCTGTTGTGAAAGAGAATAGATGGAACGGCATTTAATCTGCCAAGTTTTATAATCTTAATCAGAATCTAGGGACAAGTGGAATATTACTGTAGGAGGTAGTGTAAAGAGAAGACCAAAATACATCTCAAAAACAGAAAATGTGTACTCAGGAAAAGCTCAGGTTTCTGAGTAAATTAAATCTCATTACAGCATAACACCCTAGATTTGTGGAGTAATTTTTAGTTCAAAAGTTACCTCTATATACTTTTTCAGTAAGTGAAACAGATAAAACACTACCAGAAACAGCAAGTGCTATACTGACCCATGCCTAACCATGCAATATGCTCAGCTTCTTCATTTTTATTAAATAAATTTGTAAAATATGTCATTTTTAGGAACCACATCAAAGCAACAAAACAGCTCTAGCCCAAACACAATGACATTTATTATTGAACACTGCTACATAGTTTTATATCTAGCCTTAGAGAAAGAACATTTGTATCATTTTGCCTAATAAGCTTCAGAATTTACTAAACCTAATAGCCACTGCTGTAACTAAAATAAATCAAATGATACTACTGCCCACCTGCACCACTGCAAGGAATGCACATCCCCGCATGCTTGATCATTGCTCCGCCATAGTGTGGTGTACTAACTATCAAGACTCTTGTACAATGTAGAAATTCAGTTCGTGTCTACACTAAAGGTTAAACAGAACTGGTCAAACACTGCCCTCTGACACACACACTTGCACACAGCATTCCATTATGCTTTAAAGCTAGCTGATTCCACTAAATTTCTGAAGTGCCACGCTATACCAGAAGTCCTTTCATTTTATATTATATTGAAAGCCAAACTAGGCATGATTAAGATCTAATGTACATATTACACTTATTGTTAGTCCTTGTTTGGTTTCTGGCTTCTATGGCCTTTGTTTCTCCTCAGCTCTTCCCCATGCTTACCCCCAGTGATTCCAGCCCTGTTGCAGTCTGTAAAACCAATTCTGCCATGCTTCGTAAAGAATTTAAGGGGCTTTTACTGCTGATTTGACTTGTATATCAATTCCGAAAACTGAGTTTTGGTCTTATTCACAATACCTTGCAGTAACCTGAACCCTCATTTTGTTAAGCTCCTTAGTACTGTAACCTTACAATTTTGCCAACACCCCTTCAGGAACTGTGGAATTTACCAACTTCTGGTATTTTCCTGCAGTCTTATTTTCTACAGGCTAACATTTTTGCCCATCTATATTTCTGTATATTACCTGTGCTGCATTTTCTGTTGTCACTTTTAAAAAATTTTCCAGTGTCTGGTAAAACTTAACATGTAATTTTGTTTCATTTTGTTTTTAACCTGGATAATAAAGGCATTGATAAGGTCATGCTTTGGATTCCTTTTTTTTTTTTTTTTTTTTATAATTTGTTGCAGCAGTTTTGGGTTTACAGTAAAATTGAGAGGAAGGTACAGAGATTTCCTGTACTCCCTACCCCCACGCATGTACAGCTTCCCTCATTGTCAAGATCCCCACCAGAGTGATACATTTGTTACAGTTGATGAACCTACATTGATACATCAGAATCACCCAGAGTTTCTAGTTTACATTAGGATTCACTCTTGGTGGTGTACATTCTATAGATTTGAACAAACATGTAATGACATATATCCACCATTAAAGTATTGTATGTGGTATTTTCACTGCCCTAAAAATTCTCTGTGCTCTGGCTGTTCGTCCTTCCCTCTCCCCTTACCCATGACAACCACTGATCTTTTTACCACCTCCATAGTTTTGCCTTTTTCAGAATGTCATATAGTTGGAATCATATAATGATTGGTTTCTTTCACTTAGTAATATGGCTTGACAGATAATTTATTTTTAGTACTGAGTAATAATATTCCATTGCCTGGGTATACTGTAGTTTATCCATTCACCTACTGAAGGACATCTTGGTTGCTTCTAAGCTTTGGCAATTTATGAATAAAAAGCTGCTCTAAACATCCATGTGCAGGCTTTTATGTGGACATAAGTTTTGAGTAAACACCAATGAATGCAATTGCTGGATTGTATGGTAAGAGTCTGTTTAGTTTTGTAAGAAATTGTCAAACTGTCTTCCAAAGTAGCTGTACGTTTTTGCATTCCCAACAGCAATGTATAAGAGTTCCTGCTGTTCCACATCTTTGCCAGCATTTGGTGTTGCCAGTGTCCTGGATTTTGGCCCTTTTAATAGGTGTATAGTAATATTTCATTGTTGTTTTAACATACCAGTTCTTAATGTGTTGTAGAGCCTGGGAGTATATCAGCCATAATGTAAAGAAGCAAGGATCTTTATTAGTGACAGTACCAAGTCTTGAAGATTCTCTCTCAGGTCTTCAGGTATGTAAACCTCTTTTCCAGCATTTTTATTGTCAAAACTTTTCTCTTGTCTTTTTCTGATAGATATTACAATATTCTAGAAATGTTCTGTCTGAAAACAGTTACAGATAATAGCAAGACCTTACGGCCTAAGCACTGGTTTGTATTCACTGGCCTTAAAAGCTCTTATATTGTAGTTCTTATTTTGATGTAGATTCCCCTGCTTGTCCACCCAATTTTTCTAACTGTGGGGTTATAGTTTTAGGTTAAAAACACTATTGAATGTTTGAAAGAGGCTTAGAACAGCCACATCATAACTTTGTCCCTTAGAACAAAAGGAACAGAATTGTTCAAGGCTTTTAGAATCAAATGAGTAGACTGGAAGTCCACAAACTATGTGCAGTTTGGATTGTAGGTCAGTTTGGAATCTTGCACACACCACTGCTTTGTTCCCCACATTCTCTGTATAAAATATGGCTGATATTTAATAGTAAAATTTAACCTAGTAAATTGACCCTTATATGAAAGGTAAGTAGTACTGTCAGTATTCTATTTGTAAAGTTCTTTGAGATCCCCCAGATGAAAGGTACTATTGTATGTATTTCTTAATACAGAGTATTATTGTCATTTTCTCTGGTGATGCTTTTCTTGCATAGTTTAACTGCATTGCGAGATTTAACTACCTGTTTCTTCCTTTAAAAAACTAAACAGTCATCAGTAAAACCTTTATTGATTTGATCATCACATACTGTACACAATACTGATAGTCAACTTTGTACCTCATAAATATGTATAATCAAAAATAAATAATTAAAATAAAACCTTTTAAAGAATTTTCATCAATCATCTAAATTATAGAAGTAATTAATGCTTGTTATTACAAGGGCAATAATCCAGAAATATATAAAGAAAAGGTGTTAATCTTCCCAGTGTCCCCCTTCATTCCCTCCCCATGAGATTCCCACCCCATGAGTCGTGTGATCCTACTATACTTTTTCATACTCATAAAAACATACCTTTTAAAATCTATGATTTCCAGTTTGTGTAATAATACTATTTTCTTTCAAGTGCCAAAATCAGAGTAAATTAAGTCCCTAAATCCACAGATCTACCATTTAGTATAACAAAGAATTATTCATGTGGCATCATGTAGACTTAGTACTGCTCATTGTAATTAAAATCTGTTGTGTTCAAATGACAAAATTATAGAAATGGAGACAGATTAGTGGTTGCCAGGGGCTAAGAAGGGGAGAGCAGGGAGGAAAGTAGATGTGGCTATGAAAAGGCAACAGTGGGGATCCACATGGTGATGGACTTGTTCTGCATCTTGATTGTATCAATGTCAATAATTTGGTTCTGATATTGTACTATAGTTTTATAATGTGTTACCATTGAGGGAATTGAGTTACTGGTACCTGGAATCACTGTATTATTTCTCACAACTGCATGTGAATCTACGATTATCTCAAAATTGTAAGTTTAACTTAAAAAAAATCTGTTATGTTCAAATCACAATAATACATTGTTCAATAATACATTGAACTTTTCAAAAGGAGAGAACAGAACTGAGGTTACCAGAGGGAAAGGGGGAGGAGGAGAGGGATTTAGTGAAAAATTGGTAAAGGGCCACAAAAAATGATTACATTGTGTAATGTCGAATATACTAATTATCCTGATTTGAGCTTCACATATTGCACACAGTCATTGATATTCAACACGGTACCCCACAGTTATGTACAATCAATTATGTTTCAATTTTTAAAAATTAAAGAAAAAAACAATGAAATGTGTTGTGTTCAATTACTTAGTGCTGATTTCTTGGAATTCCAGAGAATGGAATCATTCTGCAATTTTCATGTTTGTTTATAATCTTTTTTTTTTCCCTAGACTAATATACAGTTATTTCCCTGGGTTGAAGAGATACCACTGAACTACGATGTATACCCACAGAAGGATATCGACAGAGGAGCTCTTGAACAAATTCATTTATATAAGATTCTCTAGCACTAAAATAGTTGTAATGTTTTGTTGAATACATAAAATAATGAAAAAGAAACATAACCCTGATTACTAACACAGGTTTTTCTGTATACTCCCTTCCAGTCTTTGTACATGTGATTACATATTTGTAAACAGTTGTGTGTGTGTGTATAAAACTTTGTTCTGCTTTGTATAATATAATTAAGACATTTATCTGAAACTTTTTGCTTCTCTCTAGTTTCTTTTATTCTGTTAAAAATATAAATGTGTGCCTGTCTTTAGTCACTAATTCTGTATGCCAAGTCTATATATGACCAAAAAAAAGACTAGGAGTAGCTTCTGTCGTGAGAGAATGGTGGAGGAGAACGGCAGGTCACATCACACCCATCTATTATATCTCTGTTATGTAAGATTCTTTGTACACAGCTTTTTCTGAAGAGGCAACCATAGGACTAAAATAAATAATTGCAGTTTCCAGAAAAAAATAAAACCAGAAGGAAAGCCTCCAAAGTGTATATAGAGATTGTATCTAGGTGGAGCAATTACCAGTGGTTTTTTTTGTTCTTTTTTGTACTATCCTATGTTTTTCGTTTTTTAAATAATGACTGTATTTCTTTTGAAATCAGGAAAAGCAAAACTTTTTTTTTTCAAGCATGCAAGGGAACATTAAAATTTGAACGCTTAACTAGTTCCATTACTCTTATATTTAGTTTTATATTTAAATTATTTTTTGAAACTAAACTAACATACATTTTGGAATTGCAGTATCTTTTGGAATCTATCTTTTGAAAGGGATTTATAGAATACATTTTTCATCATCATACTTATGAAAAGAATTTGCAGTGGCAGTCAATTCTAATTTCTAAAAGGAAGTTATTGGTCAGCAGCTAAACAAAATGCTAAAAATAAGAGAAGTTTGCACCCTATATTACTGTTGATACTAATAAGTTTAGTATTTAGGATCTGGTATAAAATCGAATATCAGAATAAAGGCTGGCATTCTAATAGTTTCTTGTTCACATAGGCATTATTGATTCCTGCTAATCTATTAAATATTCTTACCTGGTCACCCAAAAAGAAGATAAAGCAGAATTAGGAAGTCAGTATCAACTGCTGGCATCTCTCAGTAACAATTGACGGATGTTTCTAGGAAACTGTACAGATTTTCTGAGATTTTGGAAACAGATTTAAAGAGAAGAAAAATAAATTTAAAATATTTTAAAATAGTTTGTTGCTGGTATTAATATGATTATGCATAATTTAATGTATTTATCGGTTTGTTATATTTAGACACTTAGATTTCAAACACAAACAGTACCACCTGTAGCATATATTGAGAGCATTATATAAGATACAAATAATAATTATGAAAAAATGAGTATTAGCAATATGGCACATAATTACAAACAGACAGCATTCACTGTGTGCCTGTTCTTTGGAAGAAGTATATTTCCTAAATTCTGAATCTCAATTACTATAGTGTTTATTTGACTGCCCTTCAGAAGCATGAACCTCTAAAGCAAAATTTGCTGTTATTCTGGTGGGTGAATGCCAGAACTCCCATTCTAGAATGCCCTGAACAGGACAGAAGGAGAAATAACACTAGCAACACCCTGGACCTTTAGAGGAGAAGTTTATTTGCAAATGTAGTTTCAAATCATTTCGTCTCTCATCTGTAAAATAAACATATTCAGCTATCTATTTAGCTATTATTACTGGGTTATAGTCAAGAGTACAGATTATAGGTGGTTTCCATAGATATGTGATTAAAATTACAGAAAAAAAATAGACAATTGTTTAAGTATTATCCCTGCTTTGGTTTTAGACATATTAAACTGGATCTTTAGTTGATGGTGTGGGAAAAAAGGTAAACTAGTCTAAAATACTGGAAAATGTTCCATATATGTATATGCTTAACACATTTTTAATAAATTAGGCAAATATTAGAACTATAGGATACTGAAGAGACATTCCTACACCAGTTTCAATGTTCTGTAAGTGGAATTATTTAAGTTAATTTTTAAATGTCTGTATATTTGTCTAGAGACAATTACTGTCTCAAAAAAAAAAAAAGGCTGGTCTCTTACTTTAGAAGAATTTCTAGTGTTGGAAGTTTTACACTTCTTGCAGTATCATTCCTTAGCTTGACCTCAGCCTCCCTCTCTAACCTGTAATGTCCATGCAATGCATCTCAGAAGGTTTAGAGGAAAGGAGGGTAGTAGAATTAAGATAGTTTCATATTTCGCAGCCAAATGAAAAATACAAACAACAAAAATACAGAAACAAAAGAACTTTCACGTAGCATTACTGGTGCTGAGACAACTAAAAACATTAAGATTACAGTAAATGTCCTCGTTATTTAGCTCTTTACCACATAAAATACTTGACCAATTTGATGAGTTAAATTGATACAAAAAAGAAAATAGAGCTGCTTGTTAGAACTTTAGAACTTTTTACTGCATATGTTTCTTTAAAATTACTAAACTACATAGACCTTCAAGTTTTGTCACCTCATTCCCTCATCCCTCCTTCAATCTCCTCTTCTAAAGCAGACACCCTTGATGTCCCAGCCAGTTCCCATTTTGGGATACCACAGCTTAAACATTCCAAAATTCTATGAAAACTTTATCATCAGTAGATATTATATTTTTTGCTGATGGTGCTTTCCACAGCCATTCAATGATTAAATGCACTAATTACACAAACATGTATTAACCTCTCACTGTATATCCAGCACTCTGCCAGGCTCCATGGACACAAAGATGGAACATTTGGCTCCCACCCTGGAGGAACTCATAGTCTAAGGAGAGTGGAGGGCACATTAGTTTAGATATAGGGTAAGGAAAGATGTTTCTGGTAGAAGGAATGGCATATGCAGGGGCACAGAGGAAAGTGAGTATTTTAGTATGACTAGAGTCCAGGGTAGGGTTACATGGGGTTGGTGAAGTAAGTGGATACCAGATGATGGTATACCAATCAAAGGAGATCGTATTTTGTTTAGAGAGGGTGAGCCATTGAAAGATTTTTAGTAGTATATGAGGGTCTTCAAAAAGTTCATGGAAAGATTTGCATCTCAATTTTTTTTCTTTTACTTTTTATTGAATCAAAATTGATTATATATATTTTGGGGATTCAACATTGAGATATGTTGATCAAATCAATATTACTAGCATATATATTGTTACAAATCATAATTATTCTTTATGCCCCTTGTCCAATCGCTCCCCATCCCCTCTCTCCCCTCCCCCCTCTAATTACCCTAGATTTCTTCTCTCCTTCTGAAAGAATAATGGTTACTCTGTTGATTTGTTGCCTAGATGACCTGTCCAATGCTGAGAGGTGTGAACAGGTTCCCGATATTATCATAGAGCAGACGCTTCTTCTATCACTCTGGAACGGGCTTTGTGGAGAGAGACATTCTCTTCTTTTTTTTGGTCTCTGCTGGTGAGACTCCTTGTGTCAATGCACTCCAGTGGCTGGCAGGCCATCTGAATGGTGGTTGTGATGTCTAGCTGCTTTCGCCGCAGCCATGGTTATTGTGGTGGCTGTGGTGGGCTACCCACTTGGAGGTGATGTTTTTGGCATGCTCCTTGGTGCTGGTGGTGTGCTGGGTTGTGAGGAATGTCTAGTCCCTGGCTCTATACTTCAGGTCCCCAGGTGGGCCCTGAGGCACTGGTGCAGTGTGCCTGGTTGTGGGAGGGGGGGGTCTAGTCCCCAGCTCTATGCCCTGGGCCCCTGGGCAGGCCCCAAGGCACTGGCAATGTGAGTGGTTGTGGGGGGGGGGGTCCTGTCCCTGGCTTCATGCCTCAGGTCCCCTGGTGGGCCCCAAGGAACTGGTGGTGTGTCTGAGCCAGAACTAATTTTTTTGTTCTTTGCTTGCTTCTAACACGAGGGGAACTTCCTGTGGGAACCAGTACTTGAGCTGTGTGGTTGAGCTAAATTACTCCTTTGCTGCTGTTTCCCTAGGGAAGGCTTTTTGTGCAGCTCAAGGTTAATGGTTGACCTTATTGGTACTTCCTGCTCTTCAGAGACTCAGTCCACTTGGATTGTGTAGAAACTCTGATCTGGGCCTGAGTTTTTTCATCAAACTGCACCCCATGCAATTCTACATTCCCAACCAGTCTCCTCTGAATGGTTCTTCACTGCTTGGGGGACTGATCAGCTGTCCTTGCTGTGTCTCATTGCTCTCCTGGTGGGCCTGTCTTCCCCACTGCCCATGCTCCAAACACTTCCCATGGGACAGGCCCTGTGCGGTCCCTTGTGATGACTCACCAGCCTCTGAGTGGCTCCCCTTTTTCAGCTGTTCTGGCTCCTCATTCCTGCATGGGTCCACGGGAAACCTATTAGAGGTCTTGCTGTCCTGGGGGCCACCAAGGTCCTCTTTTCCCCTGCTACCTCCAAGTAACTCCATCTGAAGGGCACAGCTGCATCTTCTGCTGGTTCCTGCTTCAAGCACTCAGCAGCTCCAGCATTAAAGCGGCTGTGGCCTGAAATGCTCAGAGCAGTTTTTCTTTCTCTCATCATGGCTTCTCCCACCTTAAGGAACTCCATAGGTCTCTCCTCCTCTTCCCCTGAGCTCCAGCAGCCCCAGCTTGGCTGATGTTACATTTTTACAGTTGTAAATTGGTTGATTTGTGGGAGAGAGTAATGCTGGGGACCGTCTATGCCATCATCTAGACCGGAACACTCTCAATTCTATCTTAACATGGACTTTTTGAAGTACCCGTGAACTGATATGATCAGAATAAAATTATAGAAACATAGTACTGGATATATTATTTAGGATGGATTGAAGCGGGAAAACAAGAGGAAAGGGAATAAGTCAGAATCCATTGTGGTGGTCCAGTGAACCCAGTGGTAATGAACTAAGGGTATCAACACTGGGGATGGAGGGTAAAGGAAGGAGACAAGAGTATTTAGGAAGGTTTGACACTTTTGGGGGGAGTACATAAATCCAGAAATGAATACAGTTTTAATAATTGTATTTATGAAGAGACTTGAGAAAATCAATGAGGCATTATGGCAAATTCATTGTCAAAAGATAATAGCAAGAAATTTACTGAATGAAATCTTATACTAACAATATAAAAAATAGCAAATACTAAGGACATGACCAAAAAATAAAGAATGCCAGGAGGCAAAAATTAAGACCATAGCTTGAACAGGAACCTGACAAGGGTAAAACACACACCTACACACCCACACACAAGATAAACAAGGGTATTAACATTGAAGAGAAGGATTTGGGTAGGGCATAAAATAGAGTTCCAAACATTTTCGTGTGAATAAATAAGAATCTAGCTGGGGGGAGAAAGAAACACACACACCCAAAGTTTTCACTGGCAACATGCTAGCACAGCAAAAGATATCTACTTCAAAAGGAGCTCATTTTCTGGATACATATTAATTAGGCCTTGGAACTTGGGCTGTTGCTTTCTTCCCTAGACCCGTCCCCATGTCTTAAGCAACTCAACCACTTCAGGCTGCAGTTTATCCACTTGTCAAATAAGTTAATTAATATGTTTTCTGACCGTGAGTTTTGCCATATTATGTACATTAACTGTAATATGATAGATAAATATCTTGAGATACACACATGGAAAGCACATAAATAGAACACAGATTAGAATTGATTTTAGTCTCTTTCTCTGAAGAAATGTCCCAAGCAAATTGATAGATACAGTACTCATAATTGTATCAAGGATCCTCATTTCCAAGAGCATTCAAATTCAAGTTGCTCTTTGCCAACAACAGTGATCATCTGGTTGTTAAATTCTCTGACACTGATTGGTACTCTCAAATTTCTACTTTCTTTGAGGGAAAAAAGGAAAAGAAAAATATGCCCAACATATCCTAGGAATAAATTGAATATGGACTAATGAAAATGCAATCTTGTAGACTAAGAAGGAAAAAAAAGTATGTAAAATCTCAACCGTATCTAATGAAAAAGATCACAAACTATAAAATCAGTTCTTAAGCAGGCCCTTTTAAAAATGCTTTCATACTGACCTAAATCAAAGATTCCTATACCAGGAAAGTGAAAAATGCATATATTTAAATCCTGAGCCTGAGCCGTCAAGGAAGATTGTCAGGGGAAAAAACATAAGATTTATTGACATATTTTATACAAGATACATTAGCTGGTGATCCTGACAACAACCCAACAAAGTAGAAGCTATTAAACCCATTTAACAGAAGAGTAAACTGAGCTTCAGTGAACGTAAGAAATATTCCAAAGTTTGTACGGTTAGTAAATGGCAGAGCCAGGACTCAACCCTATTTCTATCTGAACTCCAAAGTTCATGCTTTTTTGTTATGCTGCCTCTATATTTTAAATTTCATAGTCTAATATTAATCACAAAATTAGCAGATTCTAATAGATAATCTGTTTTGCCTCGTTTTGCCAGTGTGAGCATTGTTTGAGTAATTGCCAAATGTATAAACTACATCTGTGATTTATAAATCTGTTGGGTGTTTATGCCAGGAGGAAAAATGATAATGAGGTTATACTTCAAAATTCATATCTTTTGGATAAAAGAGAGGTATGATATGACTTTAATGCTGTGATTGGTATTGCTTAGTACTGTGAGTCTAATATCTGAGATGGAAATTGTTAATGTGATTTTTTACATTGAAAGTTACCAATGTAGAAAGTAGATTCAATTTCTTCTCTTTTTTTTTAGATTACTAAATTGTTCATACGTTGTGAAATAATACCTGAACTTTTCAAAAGCAACTGAAGAAATAGAAAATATGCCAAGTTTTTGGCTTACAGGCAGGAAAGGACAACTCATAGGGGTTATGATTTGCTTGAAACAATGACTCAGTTTTTGGACTCCATCTTTGTTTATTTCCTTGCCAAACAGACATTATTATTCAGGTAAAAACTACAAGGTACAATTAAAAAGAGCCATTCTTTCTGTTTGAAGATGAAGAATTCAGAGAAGCATAGACTTTTAGAGTTAGAAGATACCTCAGGATAAATTAGTTTGAGTCCATTTTCTTACAGAAAGAAAAGTTGTATTTGGAGCTGCTTTGCAAAGAAGTGGGAAAAAGCAACTTCCTTAAAACATATCTATATTTTGACAACATGGAACCCACAATTTATGTAATAAAATGAAGTTTGAAAAGTACTTTAAGTTGATGTTGAGAAATTGGAACCTTCCTATATTGCTGGTTGGAATTTAAAATGTCACAGATCCTTTGGAAAACAGATTGGCAGCTGCTCAAAATGTTAAACACAGAGGTACTATATGACCTAGCAATTCCACTCCTAGATACATACCCAAGAGAAAGGAAAACATGTCCAACACACAAACTTGTACACAAATGTTCACAGCACATTATTTATAATAGCCAAAAGGTGGGAGAGGGGAAATACCCCTCACTGACGAATAGATGAATAAAATACATGCAATAGAATTTTATTCAGAATAAAAAGAAATGAAGTACTGATCCATGTTATGATATGGATGAATCTTGAAATCGTTATGCTAAGTGAAAGAAGACAGTCACAAAAGATCACATATGGTATGATTCAGTTTATATAATGTCCACAATAAAAAAATCTATAGAGACATAAAGTACATTACTGGTTGCTTAGGGCTGGGAAGGGGAGAGAAGGAAGATGAGAAGTGACTACTAATAGGTACGAGATTTCTTCGGAGGTCAGAAAAATAGTCTAAAATTAGATTGTGGTGATAGTTTCACAACTCTGTGATTATACTAAGAACCATTGAAATGTACACTTTAAATGTTTGTATATTGCAGGGTAGTGAATTATATCTCAATAAAGCTAGTTTTTAAAAAGAAAAGAAAAGAGGTAGAAAAAAAGTATCTTAGGTTGTAGGCAATATTTGTGGCTTTATCCTTGTAATAGGTAATTATTTAGCACAGCAAACGGTGTCTATATTATTACATTATAAAGTGAGAAGACTACCTGTACTTTAACAGGTACATACTTGATTTTCAGAAAGCAAATAATTGTATTAAAAATTATGCTAATATCAACAGGTTCATTAGGGCAAATGAGATCATTTTAGCGCTATCACCTACTATTTTATGCATGTGTGGACATAAAGTTCTAACTCATAAAACACAGTAAACCAGTGATCTTCTATTCCGGCTTTCCTGTAAGTCCACTGGGGACCCTGAGTGGATGTACAGCATTTTCATATCTTTCATACATTTTTCTGCACTAATGATAACTTTTACATTACAATTGTAGACATGAAACAAGTTCTAGAACATGTCTGGCTGACAAAGGTCTAAAAGAAAGTAGGCTGCTCAAAAATCAATGAGGCAGCAGGCCTAAAACCAATGGGGTATACTTTCCCTTTTTCTCTGTACTTAGTAAGAGTGTGCATGGAAACCACATAGGTACTGGGACTAGTAGATACACATATAGTCAAAACTGAAAGGTCTGAGTAACTCTTGGGTAGGAATGAGAAGGCAGTGATAAAATACAAGGGTACTTCAAAAAGTTCATAAACAGATTTGTATTATCTTTTAATTCTATTTTTCCACAAACTTTTTGAAGTTCACTTGTACATCTTTGACCACTGCAAAAGGACTACAATTTTTGCAGGTAAAACAGTTTGAAAAAAGTAATTTGCAGGGCTCCGTTAAGATATACATTTAGGGGCCCACCCCGTGGCTCACTCGGGAGAGTGTGGTGATGGGAGTGTAGCGGCATTCCCGCCGCGGGTTCGGATCCTATATAGGGATGGCTGGTGCGCTCACTGGCTGAGCGCGGTGCGGATGACACCAAGCCAAGGGTTGCGATCCCCTTACCCGTCACAAAAAAGAAAAAAAAAAAAGATATACATTTAGAACACTAACTAGTTCTTTTAAGTACTACATCTAATGTTAATATTGGTATCATACTATACAGCTTTATTGGGGTATAATCAACTTACAATAAGCTGCAATAAGTACACCATGACACATATAAAACCCTGAAACCAATACTATGATGATGAGTATTTTCTTCCCCCAAGAGTTTTCCTCTTGTCTCGTTCATCTATCTCTCTCTTGACCCCTACCCCAGGCAAACACTAATCTGATTTCTGTCATGATATATTAGTGTGTTTTATATAAATGGAATCATACCATATGCAATTTTTTAAATTTAGCTTTTCTCATTCAGCGTAATGATTTTAACACCCATCCATGTCGTTCCATTGAGACAATGACAAGGTTGTTTTTCTTTTTTTAAGTCTAAGTATTGTGAATTACACTGTTTGATTTTCAAATGTTAAACCAATTTTGCATCCCTGAGATAAATCCTACTTGGTTATGACATTTTGCCGTTTTTGTATATTGTTGGGTTTGATTTGCTAGAATTTTTGAGTCCATGTTCACAAGGGATATTGGTGTTTAAACTGTAGATGATTTTCTTTTTCCTAAAATGACTTTGGTTTTGGTATTAGGCTAATACTTGCCTCTAACAATTTCTGACTTTAAATTATGTCTGTAGACCATTTACATTTACTCTGATTACTGATATGTCTGGGTTTAAATCTACCATTTTTCTGTTTGTTTTCTATTTGTCTCATCTGTTTTTTGTTTCCTTTTTTTCTTTTCCTACCTTTCGATTAATTAGCTTTCTTTTTTATGATTCTATTTTATCTTTTTTATCTGCTTTTTAGTTACACATCTTTTTTTTAAATGATTGCTCTAGAGTTCACAGTATACATGTTTAACTTGTCACAGTCTACATGTACTATTATACCAGTTCATCTTATAATTATATACTTCCCTTTGTCTCTACCTGGCATTTGTGTGATTGTTGTCATACATTTTTAATTCCATATATATTACAAACTCCACAATACATTGTTGCTATTTTTTGCTTTACACAGGCCATTATAACGAGATTTTTAAAGTTAAAGACAAAACAAAACAACAACAAAAAAGTCTTTACACACACTTTCACCATTTCTAGTGCTCTTCATTTCTTTGTGTTGATCCACATTTCCAACTGGTTGTCATTTTCCTTGTGCCTGAAGAACTTTTTTTTCATTTCTTTAACTGGTCTGCTGGTATAAATCCTCTCAGCTTTTAAATATCTGAAGATGTCTTTATTTTGCCTTCATTTTTGAAAGATTTTTTCTGGATCTAGAATTCTAAGTTGATGGTTTTGTTTTTCGGTACTTGAATGCTGTTGCTTGCACTGCCTCTGTCATTCTTATCTTTGTTGCTCTGCATTTGTATCCTGTTCCTCTGGCTGCTTTTAATTTATTTTTGCTGCTAGTCCTCAAAATTTCATATTCACGTGCATTGGTGTGTTTCATTTGTTCGAAATTTGTTGAACTTCTTGGATCTGTAGGTGTATACTTTTGATCAAATTTGGAACATTGTTGGCCATTATTTCTTCAAATATTTATTCCAGTCATCCATTTTTCTCCTCTTTTGAGACTCCAACTACACATATATTAGGCTGGTTGATGCTGTCCCACAGTTCAATGAATCTTTGTTCCCCGCCCCCCAGTCTTTTATCCTTCTGTGTTCATTTCGGATAATTTCTATTGTTATGTCTTCAAGTTTACTAATCCCTTCTTTGGCATTGTATAATTTGCTGTGTTTAGACATTGTTTCTTTTTTCATCTCTAGAAGTTTGATTTAGGTCTTTTTTTATATCTGACATGCCTCTTCTTATCATGCTTATACTTTCCTTTACACTTTTGAAGACAAAGAATATAGTTATAATAGCTGTTTTAATGTCCTTAACTAATTCTATCATCTGTGTGATAACACCCATTTCTGGGTCTGTTTTGATGATTGATTTTTCTCCCCATTATAAGTTGTATTTTCTTGTTTCTTCAAATGCCTTTCAATTTTTGATTGGAAATCATTGTGCAGGAGTTCTTTAAATATTTTGAAGTTTTGTTTTGGATTGCAGTTATGTTACTTGGAAACTGTTTTTGCATGTTAGAAGGTTTTCCATTCCACCCGGTTGGGATACAAACTATTCCTGGCCGTATGTAAATTCAAGTTATGTTCTGTTCTTTTCCAGTGATTCTTTCTCCAGCCATGGTAGTTTTTTTCACATGTGTGCACTGATATCAATACTCAGTTGAAGACTCAAAGAAAACCCTTCAGAGTTCTTTTGTGCAGCTCTCTCCTCTGGTTTTCACCTTGCAAATTCCGATGCCTTTGCCTCCCAGACTTTCAAATTCTGTTTCCTCAACTCGGAGAGGTGGTCAAGCTCTGTTTGGGTTCCTCCTCCCTGTGCTGCAGCCTGGAAAATCTCCCCCAACAGGGGCAATCATAGGACTTAACCCTGTTTATTTCCTTCTCTGATAAATCACTGTCCTGCACTGCCTGCTGCTGCTATCTAATATCTGAAAACAATTATCTTATATATTTTTTTGATTTTCTAATAATTTTAGGTGGGAGGTTAATTCTGGCCTCTGTGACACCATCCTGGGTGGTAGCAGAAGTCACACCATAAATTTTTTGTTTCCTAATATTTTCTTAGTTAAATTGATAATCCAAATTGCCTAAGTACATATTTTACGTTTGATTTTTAAAAATTATTTCACAAGACAGAGGAAGCTTAAAAAGTGGGGAAGAAAAAAAGGTCTACAATGAACAATTGAGAAATGAGAAAAGTGATCATGATACTTTGCCAAGATATAGTACTAGCTAATAATTAAGCAACTTAGGTAATACTTCAAAGACTTTTAGAAAACATGTGCAAAAAATTATTTTAATTGCTTATTATATGTCTACTTTACAGCCTCAAGTCTTAAACAGATTCCAGGATTAGCAATATTTTGAAATCCTACCCTTCCTATAAGTATGGGAGACAATGATTATAAATCCTAATATTCATGTAGCCAGTTGTTACTCTAATAAAGCCAAAAATAAGTTGTATCATTTTCCAGCACAAGTTGCAGAATGACAGAAAAGAAAAGACAACTCAGAAGAAATTATTCTTAAAGGAAAACTTTCAAACTGAAACAAGTAATATATCTTCTCCTGGAAGTATTAACGTCTCAAAGGACTTCTTTTGTAGATTCTCAAAGGACTTTTGTTACTTAATAGTAACAGTTGATTTTGTTTTTCTACCAGCTTCAACTGCAGTTGAGAATAATTCTGCTCTTCCTAGCTTATTCTGTTATCGAGTAGAAACAAGTTTTTTGGCTGAACAAAGCTTTAAAATCGTCCTCTTTTGATGCCACTGGAAGTTTGGGCCACAAATGCAATGACAGCACTTTCCACTTGGTCTTCGATATCCACAGGGAACTGGTTTCAGAACACCTGGAATACTAAAATCCACAGATGCTCAAGTTCCTTATATAAAATGGCATAGTACAGTTGCCCTATGTATCCAAGGGTTCCCCATCCACAGATTCAACCAATGGTGGATCGGTGGATCAATGTACAGTTCTTGACTTACTTCCTATGTTGACTCAATATGAAAACATTTTGTCTTTGGTGTCTTAGTTTCATCACCTCCAAAATATGGGCACATTTGGTCTGCATCATCTTTCAAGGAATAATGAGATCGTACTTGTAGGCAAAGTTCAAATGCACAAAACAGTAATAGCTGCTCTCTTGTTAATAATACATTTTACTCCTGATATTCTCACATGATTGCATATTTGAAATATCAGTTGGGAAATTAGTTATCTGATTTACACATTGCCTATTACATTAACTTTTTGTTCTGATAATTGCCTATAACTGTAGGAATAATGATATTTAAAATATTTATAATAGGCTGAGCTAAGTTTTTCAACACAAAAACTGTTTTAGGGAAAAATTAGTACATGACCTAAATGAAAAGGATTAAGGTCTTATGTACTAAAACATGTGGTCATGGGCTAGACAGTTCTATAAAAGAGGCTATCTACTCTATTCTGTGATCTTCAGATTTGTATTTGTCTCTATTTAAATATGTTTCATCATAAAATGACATGCAAGCTAATTAAAAACGTAGAAATATAGAAATGTATAATGAAGAAAATATAAGAATCATTTGTAATCCTACCATCAAGCAATGAGTAATGTTAACATTTTAGTCTTTTTTAAATGTAATATAAGCACACTGTTTTAGAAATATATAGATATAGATATAGATATAGATATAGATATAGATATAGATAAAAGCATATAAAGTGCCTGGCTCATAGTAAGTACTGAAAAAAATTTTGTTGAAAAAAATGAATGAATAAATGAATGAATGTAGAAATGAAGGTTCCCAGAGGAAACTGTTGGGAGACAATTTTCCCTGGGTCTCTTGTGTTTTTTTATTTCTTGGAAACAGAGGCACTGACAGATTTTGTTCTGAACTATCTTTTCAAGGATATTTGTAGCAGAGAGCCTTAGAATTTAGGGATATTGTCTCCCTCCAGAGCAGAGGTTAGGCTTGTTTACTGTTCTGTATAGTAAAGATCATGTCTCCCTCTAGAGCAAACGTTATGCTGGTTTGCTTGCAATCCAATATAAAATATGCTTGGGGTTCCTTGCTGTGATGCAAACCCACTGTATGCACAGTATCCACCTAGGCCACTCCATGTCACCCCCATGTATTACCTAGCCCACATTGTGTCACCCTATGGGTAATGGGGCTTGGGGAACCCCAAGAGAGAAAATAATGCAAGATATTCCAGCTCCTTCTATTGCTGTGAGTACTAAATTGTCCTTTATCTCATATCCAGGAGTCGCATATCTTCTGGCATCTATGAAACTGTGGCAGGCTAACTTACTAGTTTGCATGTAGGGTAAAATCTCAGACCCTTTACAGTTCTTGACAGAAATACTGCTAATAACTGGGTGTATAATTAGATATTTTTTCTGTACAATTTATTAAATGTCCTGATGACACCAGAAAAAATGTACTATAAGAGTTGTAATTGATGATGGTGGAATAGACAGTACCCAGCATCACTCTCTCCAACAAATCAACCAATTTACAACTATAAAAAAGCAACAACAGCCAAGCTGGGGCCGCTAGAGCTCAGGGGAAGAGGAGAGACCTATGGAGTTCATGAAGGCGGGAGAAGCCACAATGAGAGAAAGAAAAAACTGCTCTGACCATTTTGTGTCACGGCTGCTTTAAGGCTGGAACTGCTGAGCACACGGAGCAGGAGCCAGCAAAAGCTGCTGCTAAGCCCTTCGGATGAAGTTGCATGGAGGCAGCAGGGGAGAAGAGGTCCTTGGTGGCCCCCAGGCGGGCAAGACCACTAATAGGGTTCCCGTGGACCCTATTAGAAGCGAGGAGTCACAACAACTGAAAAAAGGAGTCACTCAGAGGCCAGTGAGTCCACACAAGGGACGAGTGCAGGGCCCATCCCATGGGAAGTGTTTGCAGCATGGGCAGTGGGAGAGACAGGCCCACCCGGGGAACACTGGGGCAAAGCAAGGATAGCTGATCTGCACCTCAATAAGCGTATGACCACTCAGAAGACCCTGGTCAGGAATATAGAATTGCATGGGGTACACTTTGATGAAAAGACTCAGGCCCAGATCAGAGTTTCTACACAACCCAGGTGCACCATGTTTCTGGAGAGCTGGAAGTACCTATAAGGTCAACCTTTATAACCTGTGCTGCACAAAAACCTTCCCTAGGGAAACAGCAGCAAAGCAGCAATTTAGCTCAACCACAGAGCTCAATTGCTGGTCTCAACAGGAAGTTCCCCCACTTTAGAAGGAAGCAAAGGACAAAAAAATTAGTTCTGGCTCAGACACACTGCCAGTGCTTGGGTCCACCCAGGAATGTCAGGCCTGAGGCTGGGGACCAGAGCCCCTCCCACAACCAGGCACATTGCTAGCACCTCGGGAGCTGCCAGGGGACCTGAGGGATGGAGCTAGGGACCAGACTCCACTCCCATGACCAGGCACACCATGCCAGTGCCTCGGGGTCCACCCAGGGACCTGAGGCATGGAGTCAGGGACCAGACCCCCCCCACAACCAGGCACACCACCAGCACCAAGGAGCATGCCAAAAACATCACCTCCATGTGGGTGGCCCACCACAGCCACCACAATAACCATGGCTGCTGCGAAAGCAGCTAGATGCCACAACCAGCAGGCAGATGGTCCGCCAGCCACTGGAGTGAATTGACACAAGGAGAGTCACTAGCAGAGATAAAGAAAAGAAGAGGATGTGTCTCTCCACAAAGCCCATTCCAGAGTGACAGAAGAAGCATCTGCTCTAGGATAATATTGGGGGACCTGATCACACCTCTCAGCATTGGACAAATCATCTAGGCAACAAATCAACAGAGTAACCATTACTCTTTCAGAAGGAGAGAAGAAACCTAGGGTAATTAGAGGGGAGAGGAGGGAGGATGAGGGGGATAGGGTGAGATTGGACAAGAGTCATAAAGAATAAGTATGATTTGTAGGAATATATATGCTAGTAATATTGATTTGATCAACATATCTCAATGTTGAACCCCCAAAATATGTATAATCATTTTTGATAAAATCAAAGTAAATAAATAAATATAACACACACACACACACACACACACACACAAAAGATTTGTCATCGATCCTTTCTATATTAAACAATTCTCTCTCAGACAACTTTATGCATGCGCAGACACACACACAAATCCATTCCTCTGGCAAGTCTCTCTTTTGAGGGCACAAACATTTATTTCCATCTCCTGTTTGTTTGTTTGTTTGTTTGTTTGTTTGTTTGTTTGGTGGCTGGCTGGTAAGGGGATCTGAACTCCATCTCCTATATAACTATTCATGAGCTTAAGCATAATTATTAAAACAACCTTCCCCTTCCTCGGGTTAAGTAAGCTTTGTGCCTTTAGCCTTTCGACATAAATTTTGTTTTCTAATTTTTAGTCCTTTGGTTAATCACTACTCTGAATTTTTCCTTTTCCTTTTTTTTTTTCATTTCCTTTATCTCTTGAATTTTGAGCCTAGAATCTGATACAATACCCTGGTAAGGGGTTGATTCCTATTTCATGGTTTTATAAGACCTGCCACAGACTAATTGATGGCAGATACTTTGTTTTATACTTCTCTAGTATTGGTAAGTTTCTAGCACATAGTAGGTGCTCAGTAAATTGTTACCAATTGATTGGTTTATCCCAGAATTGTTTTTAAATTGTAAGTCGCAGTACCACTTTGCTAATTCATGTCTAGTTTTTGCTTCACGATAAAACCTGTTTATATAGTCAAAAACAGCAACAAACTCTACAAATAGTGAACGACAGCTATAAGTTATAGAACCATCTTCATTTATTTTTGTGGAAAGTATTCGTATCTTAATTAGCAGTCTTTCCATTCCTGACCACATATGTAGAAGATAATCACCAGCAATAATGCCATCTCTTCATATGCATATATTCTTTTATAATAACCTTTAGCTGAGTTAACATTTTTACTTTTTTGTTTTCTTTCTTTCTATAGTTACTGTGGTAAGTTGCTTCTAAAGTGGCTCTAATGACCCCACCTCCTGGTTTTCACATCCTTGTGTAATTTCCTCCCCTTGTGCGTGGGCTGGACCTAATGACTTGTTTGTAATGAATAGAATATAGCAAAATGATAGAATGTCATATCTGAGGTTAGGTTACAAAAGACTGTGACTTCCACTTTCCTCTTGCCCTCTCACTTGCTCATAAAGAAAACTGCCATGTTGTGAACTACCCAATGGATAGGTCCACGTGGCAAAAAACAATGGGTAACTTCTCGTCAACAGCCAGTGAGGAACTGAGACTCTCAACCCAACATTCTGAAAGGAACTAAATTTTGCCAACATCCACCTCTAGCCAAGCCTTAAGATGACTGCAGCACCAGCCAACACCTTAAATACAGCCTGTGAGAAACAGAGCCAAAAGACCCAACTAAGCTATGACCAGTTTCCTCAGACTCTAAGATAATAATTGTTTATTGCTCTAAGCCACCAAATTTTGGGATAATTTGTTACAAACAATAGATAACTAATACAGATTCTGTTTGATAAATATTAACTTATACCTAACTCAAATTTTACTCAAAGAAATTAATATGCATGTGAGAGGATGTATTCATTACCCAGCCAGGGTAGTTACTTCACAGAAAAAACTTAGATACTTGCCAAGTAATTTTATCATAATGTCACTTCTGAGTTTAGAAGTTAATCTTAAAGAATTGTAGTTTGCAGTCATACTTTTCCATTTAAAAACCACAAGTTTCTATTCATATAAGTCACAGGTACCTAACTAGTTCTGGAAATAAGTACTCTTTAGTACAATCAAAGACTGTGGATTTAAATATACCTATGTATTTAATGAAATACCTATCATTTTGAGAAAACTCAACTGGAAAAGACAATCAACTTGACAATTCTCATAAGCAGATAATTAAAGGAATTATTCTTAAGCTGGTGAGTACATAGGTGCTTCATTAAGTATTATTCTTTAAAATCTATATATGTTTTCTACACTCTGCTATGTACAACACATCTCCTTAAAAGCAAGGTCAAAAAAATCAAATAAGTTTTCTGCCTTGTTCTGATATTTAAGACTTTGGTAAAAGGTTCAAGTTTTAAAGAGTGTATACAGTAATCATCTGAAAAAAAGAGCATGCTTTCTAAGCTACCATTAAGCTTATCATTTTAATTAATCCTCTAAAATTGTTTGTTACCTGTTTATCGAAGATCAGTTACTCAGGTCCTCCAGAGTTAGTTAATCCTTTAGTTTTGGATGATAAAGGGTGAAAAACAAAAATTAAAGAGAAAAGTTGCTCCTGAAGTTCCCTCCTTTTCCATCCTGTACAGGCTTAAACACCCGTTCGCATAGACTGATGCCCTTTCTCAAATGTTTGGTCAGATTCCAAGGGCTACCTTTGACTTTAACTCTGGTATTACACATCTCACTCTGCCTTTATTATTCACCTCTGAGTTTTAACTATTACTATTAATTTGGTATATCATTCAGTGAACTAGTAATACATGCTATCACTTTAAAGTTTGGAATTAGATTAAACTTTTAACTCTGCTGACAAATCTGGTGTTTTTTTTAGAACTGGATGCCTTCTAGAACTTTTGTTTATTGTGTTTTTATTAGTTCAATGCCAATTTTTACCTTTTGAAATTACCTACCTATTTTTTATTCATTCAGCAAATATTTATGTACTTTTTTACTATATATCCAGAACTGTTTGGGGTAGGAATGCGGCAGTGAACAAAGACAGACAAGCTCATAGCCTTTATGCATAAAGTATACATTCTATTCATGGGAGGGGTGGGGATAGAGGGCGCTAGACAAGTAAAGTGACCTCCTGTAATTTTGTTTGACATAACAGTTTTCAATAAGACATGTCCCATTGTTACCAAGGGATTACTATATATACCCATATGTTACTATATATCTTCTAATACAGGTTTGTAATAAAGTGACAATATACTCATATTCCCTCTTCTAAGCATGTCTTAACAGGTTAAACCACACAACTATGATATCCATATACTATATAATTAACATCTTAAATAACAGCTTTGAAATTTCTGTGATAGATTTGCACTGCACTAAAAATCGAGACGTATACACTTAGTACCATATGCATTAAAACTGGAAAGGATTGACCCTCATCATACATGTACTAAAATCACAGTTAATGCTACTTGGTTTTCTTTTTCTTTTTTAAATAAAAATTGTATAGTTTCCGATTAAATACAGAAAGAAGCTATCTTTGAGAACCTGATCTTTCAGTCCATGAATATTTAATAAAAATGATGAAATTAGTAATGATCTTTGAAAGGAGAAAGATTCAGGGAAGAAAGACCAATAATGGCCCACCTGTAGTAGACTGCTTAATATTGCAGTGAAGGCATTTAGCAAAAGCACACTGGAGATGAAAAGATTGCCCAAAGCTTTTCTTCCCTTTGATCTACATGTTGTGTCTCACATGACAAGAGTGTGACACCGCGTCAAACACAAACTTGCCTTTCCTGTGTCTCCTTCCCAGTATGGCATGCCAGTGAGGAAAATCTCTGTTATAATAATGTCCTGTATCTTCAAAGCAAAACAAGCCTTCAAGTAAGAGATATTGTCACCCCTAGAAAAGTTCTACCCATCAAAATAAGAGATCCTTATCTGTTGCCGATGGGAGTGTCATAAAGGCCTTTAAAATGTTTTAATATCTTGATTAAACAGTTCAATTTCTAGAAACTTAAGAAAATAATCTGATATTTGCAAAATAATTTATGTATGATAGTTCACTACAGTGTTGTTTATAATGGTGAAAAATTGGAAACCATGTAAAGGTCCAATAGCAGGAGATTGATTAAGTATGGGGTACCCATATTCTGGAACTGATAATCAGGTATAAGAAGAAGCTTTCAGGATGTGAGCAAATATTCACAATATATTTCTAGGTTAAAAAATGATGTTACAGGGCTGGCTAGTTAGCTCAGTTGATTAGAGTGTGGTGTTATAACACCAAGGCCAAGGGTTCAGACCCCCAGTACTGGCCAGCCACAAAAAAACAAAACAAACAAACAAAAAATGTTGCAAAGATTACTTACACAGAATAAGATTCCAATTATATATGAGGGTACTTCAAAAAGTTTGTGTTAAATAGAATTAAAAGATAATATAAATCTTTCCAACTTTTTGAAGTATCTTCGAACAATTGTAAATTCATACATGGATGAAAATGTCAGAAAACATTAAAGGGATATGTGTCAAAATGTTAGCAGTGATTGCCTTGGGATGGTTTTTTGGTTTTTTTTTTTTTTTTTTTTTTTCAATCTTTCTGTTTTTCAAACTTTTAAGAATAAAAAACTGGTAATCTTTTTGTCATCAAAGAAGAGCAATTTATTTAAAAAATAAAGTCTTACTTTGTTAAAATTCCATTATTCTCATTTGGAATTACTCTCTCCTGTCATTACTTTTCTGAGTGTCTATTTATTGTCTATACCTTTGTTATACAACTTTCAATGTCTGACATTTATTATAGTTCATAGTGATAGAATTATGAGCTTCCAATTCATCTCAGTGTATCTGTCTATTTAACAAGTCTATTTAACAAGTTGCTGAATTAAATTGAATACATTTATCCTTCTATTGGCCTCTGTGACAGAGTTGCAAGGTGGAGTTGTGAGTAGTGGGGATTTGAGGGGTATAAATTAATAATAAGCCAAATATTAATACCAAAGCCATAGGTATGATTCATTTCTTTGCAAACCAATGTTATGAAAATGCAATGCTGTAGGCCAGGAGGAGGTAGAAAATGTTCTAGAAAGGAGTGGGACATTAGGAAGCCAACTGAATATGAAACTGGTGAGGCTGATGATGCTGTGTGCAGACTCTAGAAGAAATATACTTGAGATGAGGGTCAAAGAAGCCCTTCCTGCCCTATTTACCAAAAAACAAAACAAACAAATAACTTAAGGGCCTGGGAAGTCTTTATTTCTCTTTCTCTCTTTTTTACTCCTTCCTTTCTTTCTTACTTTTTAGCTTTCTTTTATTGATTGATTGATTTTTTAACAACTGTATAGTAAGAAAAGTTTTTTTCTTTTCTACTAGCCCAAAGGTTTTGAGGTCTCAAGCATGTGAATGAGTGAGTGCCTGCTGTCTGGGAGGTGCAACTTCAAAAAATCAAGTCTAAGGGCCATGGCATATTCATCTGAGGTGGTGATAAAGTTGGGATTCCTGCTACTGGGAAATAAAATATTTAAATGCCCTTCAATAGAGAGAATTACTGAAAAGATAAGACACTCTGCCAGCTTAGGGAGAATAAGAATAGTGAGAATTACATGTATACACAACACAGGACTGTGTTATCATCCAGAACCCCAGCAGAAGAGTTGGGACACATCCAGCAGTGGCAGGCAACTTTCATCAAAAAAGAAACACTACAGCTTTGGGTGGCCAGTGGGTGGGCAGTGATAGAAATAGCTACTTCCACCAAGGGGACATAAAACTAAAAGCTGTAAATTACAATTTCTCTATTCTATGCTTTGCTTTCTGGCAAGTCCCATGTTTATCAGACTTCTCTTTATTTAAAAACTGGATCATACTTCTTTACCACCTTATAGGTGCCTCCCAAAATACAGTCAACACAATGCTGTGCTTTAGCTACTTTGGTTAAAAATAGTCCCAAATCAGCATTTTTAACCAAGTATGTAGGACCAGAATGAGAGAGACAAACTAATGTGTTCCAGTTGCCTTGCTCACCATTATGACCAAGCAGGAAGTTTTCAAGCAAACCTCCACTTCTCAGGAAGTTCACATCAAATGTAATATTTACATCCTGTTCAATACAGTCTTAATTTTCTGAATTCTAGATACTATTTGTATTAAAATGCTTGAGTATCCTGAAATGGTTGTGTCTTAAAACTGTTTCTTTTTATTCTCAAAAGAGTACGTGTATCTGTTCTAATTGACAAATGAAATATCTCCATAACTATTAATAACAAAAGTTAAAGATTTTTTTTAGTAGTGTCTATAATTATAACTCTATTTATATCCCTATTCCCCATGCCTTATTCATTTGATCTCTTAAGTAGGTCCTTGTTAACCATGTCCTGATTCATTAATTATGTAGCCATTACTCTAAAAACAAGCAAATAAAACCCTCAATGGAGCATTCTGATGCTTCCCTCTGGGACTTACCATGTAATGTTGAAGTGAAGGAGGTGACACGGTGATGGTTCTGGTTCTGCTAGTGACTTGCTATTTGACTTTGGTTAGTCCCTTAATCTGCAATTTTCTCACCTGAAAATGAGAGAGGTGGGTTCATGATCTTTACTATGCCCTATGCAATGGTACTATAGGGGAGTGCCAATCTTTATCTTAGATGACTGAGAAGTCATACTTATTGATGTGTTTACTTATTTTTGATGGTGGTAAGGGGACCCAAACCCTTGACCTTGGAGTTCTTCCACGGTCTAACCAAGTGAGCTAACCAGCCAGCCCCAGTCATACTTCTTAAATTTAAAACAACAACAACAACAACAACAACACACATTCTAAGTGTAAGCCACAGGATAAATATGGTACATCTTCCTGTATATATTGCTTAGGATTACTTATGGTTCCAAGTAATAGAAATCCAAACGAATCTTGCTTAGATAAGAAGGTAAACTTATTATAAAGGTACAAAGGTGTCTCATGGAACCCCAGGACAGAAATTAACTGGACATAAGGTGCCAGAAACATGAATGTCAAAAGGACTCTCCCTCTGCTGTCTCTCCCTCCCTCTGTACATCTGTTTCACTCCACCTTCTCCCTGTCAACCAGGTTCTTCTGCTTTCCCTAACCACATGCTAGAAAATAGGACACCCTGGCAGCTCTTTAATTAACAAATTATAGTCCCAACACACAAGGAGAGATGGCTCTTTCTCATCCTAAATGCTATATTCCCAGAAAAAGGCTCCAATGGGCCCACACGGGGGAAGATGCTCACCCCTGAACTAATCAACTATCATCTAGATTTGGGACAATTTAGATGGAACATGCAGCTTTCACTACAATCCCGAGGAGGAGGGAAATTTCTAGAAAGGGGGGTACAAGTAGAAAATCCAATAAATGTTCACATACTAAAACATCACTATTACTCAATTGCATTTCTTTTATTTATGTTATTTATATAATTGTATAATTATACTATTTGTATAATTATAGATTCATCAGAAGTTGAAAAATTAGTACAGAGAAGTACTCTCCCAGTTTCCCTCAACTGTAGTGTCTCACATAATTTAGCACAATATCACTTGTAAATTAATATTGGTACAATCCTCAAACTTTATTCAGAGTTCACTCATTTGTACATGTGTGTAAAATTCCATGCCATTTTATCATGTTTAGATCTGTGTAACCACTACCATAATCAAGATACAGAACTGTCCCATCACTACAAGGATCCCTCAGCTACCCCTTTATACTCATATTCCTTTCCCATCTCCCTAATACCTGGCAGCCATCAGTCTGTTCTCTGTTTCTATAAGTTTGTCATTTCAAGAATATTATATAAATAAAATAATACATAGATAACCTTTCGAAACTGGCTTTTTTCACTTAGTATATTTATCTTAAGATATATCCAAGTCGTTGCATGTATCAATAGTTCATTCCGTTTTATTGCTGAGTAGTATTCCATGGTACAAATATAGCAGTTTGTTTAATCACTCACCTATTGAAGGACATTTGGGTTGTTCCCAATTTTTGGCAATTACAAATAGAAATTCTATAAACATTTGTAGAAAGGTTTTTGTGTGCACATAAGTTTTCATTTCTCTGGAATGAATGCCAGGGAGTGTGGCTGCTGTGTCATATGTAAGTGTATGCTTAGTTTTCAAAGAAACTGCCAAATTCTTTTCCCAAGTGGCTGTACCATTTTACATTCTCACCAGCAATATATAAGAGATCCAGTTTCTTTGTATCCTTACCAATATTTGGTTTGACACTATTTTTAATTTTGGGTGTTTTAATAGGCAGGTAGTGATATCTCCTTGTGGTTTTAATTTACATTTTCTTTATGGTTAGTGATGGTGAAAATCTTTTCATTTGCCCTCTTGATGAAATGTCTATGTCTTTTACCCATTATCTAATTTAATAGTAATATGAAACATGACTTTTATATGAAAACAAGCTGATATATTATGAGTAGCATGCAAATTTTTCATGAATTTTTTAGGTAATTTTCATACTTTCCACCTCTTTATTGGGGGGGTGGGACACCTGACCAGTACAGGGCTTGAACCCCAGACCTTTGTGTTATCAGCACCATGCCCTAACCAACGGAGCTAACCAGTCAGCCCCTTCACCTCTTATAGAACACATTCCTCACTCTTTTTGGTAAGTGTTTTGATGCACAGAAAAGTGCACAAATCATAACTGCATAGCTCAGTGAACTTCCATGATATAAGTGTACCTACATAACCCAGTTCAAGAAATAGAAAATCACTCCCACCCCAAAAGACTGCCTTATGCTCCTCTTCAGTCATTACCCTCCCTTAAGAGGGACTCACAGATCATGTACTCTTTTGTATCAGGCTTCTTTTGCTCAACACTATGTTTGTGAAATTCATCTATGTTGTTTTATACAATTATAGTTCACACATTCTTCCATGAGTTTTGTTTTTTTTTTTTTTTTTTACAATTTTATTAATGTTAAAAGACCTACAGTAAATTGTACAACTTGATGTGTTTTTTTTTTTTTTTTTTTTGTCTTTTTCGTGACCGGCACTCAGCCAGTGAGTGCACCGGTCATTCCTATATAGGATCCGAACCCGCGGCGGGAGCATTGCCGCGCTCCCAGCGCCGCACTCTCCCGAGTGCGCCATGGGCTCGGCCCTTGATGTGTTTTGATATATGTATATACCCACATTAATACCATAACCAAAATAATGAATATATCTATTTACTCAAAATAGTCCATGAATTTTTTTTTTTTTTGATGGGGGGAGCAGCTGGCTGGTACCAGGATCTGACCCATTACCTTGTTGTTATAAGGCTGCACTCTAACCAACCGAGCTATCCAGACAGCCTTTTCTATGAATTTTTAAAGCTAAAAATGGGTCCTGAAAAAAGTGAACATCTTGGGCTATACTGGTTTCCAGACCCTTTGTGGAAGATTGTAATACACAATATTTTTCTCTATTGTTGAGGACTTTAATGAGAAAGGTTTCTATCATATATGTTCTATTTTTAAAATCTAGCTTTACAAGATCATAAATCTTAAATAATTTTTCTAAATTGCTTTCTAAAGTGGTTCTGTAAAATAATGTTATCTGCAACTGCCAGAGACAAATGAGAAATCCTGATATGAGAGCAAAAACAAGATTCACACCCCCTTCGCCCAAACTGGACCAAATTTCTGGATTTCAATAATAGTGTTTGGAGGGCAATAGACCAAAGAATATTTTTCCACTCTATCTTTCTTTCTTTCTTTCTTTCTTTCTTTCTTTCTTTCTTTCTTTCTTTCTTTCTTTCTTTCTTTCTTTTCTTTCTTTCTTTCTTTCTTTCTTTCTTTCTATCTATCTATCTATCTCTTTGTTCATATAATACCATGTTTTTCTTAAATGTGCACAATATTTTTTTAGCTGCTATAATGTGCAGTTGTTCACATTCATTCATTCACATATCCTCAAAACTTCCCAGGAACCTTACTTAACTAACTTGGTCCATTTTGCAGAGGGGAAGAACAAGTCAAATGGGTAAAACTGGAATTTAGGTCTTCATTTCTCTTAATTTTATTCCTTAGGCCATAAAGAACCCCTCTTGAACTTCAGACTATTTTTACTATCCAGAGACAATAAATGCCACACATCCTTAAGAAAGGAGATAGGCTGAATGAAGTAAGTGAAAATCTATGTCCTTTCTGTGGTTTGAATGTGTTCCCCAAAGTTCATGTGTTGGAAAATTCAGCCTTAATGCAATAGTATTGAGAGGTAGGATGTTTAAGAGGTGATTATGTCATGAGGACATGATAATAATGCTGTTATCATGGGAGTGGGTTTGTTATAAAAGCGAGTTTGTCCCTCTTATGCTTGCTCTCAGCTTGCAATGCCTTCTGCCACGGGATGACACAGAAAGTCCTCACCAATGCAGGCCTCTCGACCTTGGACTACCCACAGAGCTGTAAGAAATAAATCTGTTCTTTATATATTATCCAGTCTCATATATTCTATTATAGCAGCACAAAATGGACTAAGAAGTCCTATTTTACTCTGTTCTCCTCAGCTGGGTGATTTAAAATGTAATACACTCAAATACAAGCATTTACTGAACTTCTCCTGCCCCGGTACTAAAATACAAAGACAAGTAGCACACAGTTCCTATGCTTGGAAAGTATGTGCTTTCTAACATACATATCCACCTAGTATTATAAGAAAATAGTCTTTGCATTTTAATTAAAAACCTGGTGCTATAAATGCCAGAGGTTTTTCGAATTTTTATTAAGATATGAAATTTTCCTTGTTGTTTATGTTAAAATAAAAAATAAAATAACCTAATCTAGCTGGTTAGCTCACTTGGCTAGAGCGTGGTGTTGTAACACCAAGGTCAAGGGTCTGGATCCCTGAACAGCCAGCCACTGAAAAAAAAAAAAAAAAAAAAAAAAAAAAAAAATATATATATATATATATATATATATATATATATATATGAAATATGTTATAAAACTAAGAAAGACAAGTTGAAAAATATAACCAAATGCAGAGACATCTAGATACCTAAAGACTGGATTTTTTCTCTATATTTTTTTCATAAACAGGTAATTACTAGAAATGTCTATGGCATCTCACTATACAGCATCAATACAACACTATACACTATATATACACTATATATATATATACTATACAACATGTGCTTGTAGAGGATTACTAATTTAATTATTGACACTAAAAAAATTTTCTGTAAGCCTAATTGTAAAATGCATCATTTGGCTAAAAATCTACCATACAAGTATATTTCAAGTAAACATCTCCTTCAACAATACTTGGAAAGACAGAGATTTTAGTAGACTACAATCTTGGGCTTCATTAATTAAAACTCAGTGCTTAGAGCCAGACAAACACTGGCCCTATCTATTCTTGCTTGGTCAGACCATACCATACTTTCAAAGAAACATTGAAAAACTAAATGTATCCATAGGAGGCCAAGCAGGATTATAGGAATTTGGAGCTATGTCCTGTGAAATTGCTGAAGAAATAGTTCTGTCCACAGAAAAAAACCCAGGGGACATGAGGGAAAATATGTCTTCAAATATCTTTGGATCAATGTTCAGAAACTACATGTAGGGCTGGCCAGTTAGCTCAGTTGGTTAGAGCACGGCGTTATAACACCAAGGTCCAGGGTTCGGATTCCATAGCAGACAGTCGCAAAAAAAAAAAAAAGAGAAAGAGAAACTACATGTAGACAAAGTTAGCTCAATAAAAGAATTTTCTAGCCATTAGCATTGAGGGCTTCTTTCAAGGTGTGATAAACTAATAGCCCCACAAAAACGTTGTTCATGTCTCAATCCCTGAAACCCTTGAATATGTTACCTAACATAGCAAAAGGGACTTTGCAGCTGTAATTAATTTAAGGATCTTAAAGTAGGGGATTAAACTGGATTATCCCGATGGGCCCAGTGTGATCACAAGTGTCTTAAAAGGCGGAAGAAAGAGGCAGAAGAAGAAATGTGGTGCTGGAAACAGGTCAAAGCGATATGTAAAGATGTAATGACACTGGATAAAGGGATGATTCACGTCCCAGGCCAGATGGGGTGAGATGGCACAAGATTTCATCATGCTTCTGAGAATGGTACGCAATTTAAAACATAAATTGTATTTGTGGGGTTTTTTTGGTGGCTGGCTGCTATAGAAATCTGAACCCTTGACCTTAGTGTTATCAGCACCTTGTTCTAACCAACTAAGCTAACTGGCCAGCCTGTGAACTGTTTATTTCTGGAATTTTCCTTAAATGTTTTCACACTGCGGTTTACCATGGGTAAATGAAATCAGAAAAGGAAAACCGCAGATAAAGGAGACTGCTGTATTGACTGAAGAGTACCATTCAGTCAGAAGTCAGTACTGTAAATGAGCCAGTAGGTAGTTGTCTCACTAAGTCATAACCAGGTCACAATTCCTAACCTCACGAAAGGCTGGGTTTGTAAACGTTTTTGGGTCCCTCCTGTTTCCCTAGCTCAGACCCATCCCATTTCCTCTGCACAAGGGAGGGACACTGAGCAGAGCCCCCTCCTCCAGCCCCAGTTTCCCCTGCTCATTGCGCCCTGCCCCCTCCTGGAGCTCTGTGGTGGGGAAGGCAGACTTAGGCCTCTGTCTTCGGAAAGGTGTTCTGTTTTGTTTTGTTGGCAAGAGCCACTCAAAATGTTTTCTGCAGAATTCCTGTCCTGAAATATCCACTGTGATCTGAAGTTCTCCTCAGCTGTGGTCACCCTCCACCTTCCACTGCCCTGCTGAGCTGGAGCAGCCCTTCCTGGCAAACTTGCCCTGAGTGTTCGGGGTGAATCACTGGCCTCAGTGGAGGAGTGGTGGCCCAGGAGCATGGGTAGGATGGTGAGGTTCAAGAGTGGCTGGACTCTACGGAGGGCAGGGCGGATGACAAGGCCCGGTAGGAAGTGAAGACCATGGCCAAGGTGACCAGGTCACATGGGGTATACAGCATCAAGCCACTGACCTCGTATGAGTAGTCAGGGTCCTAGGGTGAAAACAAAAATGATCTGCTGTAAACTACCAAGAAATGCCTTTATTCCACAAACGTATTAGAGGACCCTTTTAGATTCAGTTTTTAATGATAAACTCCTTAGTGGTATAATCCAGGGTGGGGGTCTTGACATGAGTTGTTCCCTAAACCCACTCATTACTGAAGCATAGCACTCATCTCTAGAACTGGCTCCTTTTCTCCTGTGTAAGGTAACATCTTCAGGGGTTTTAGGGATTAAGACATGGACTCTTTTTAAGACACTGTGGTATAGTACTCAGCCTATGCAATACAATCAACAAAAAAAGGTAATAGGAATTAAAATCTACTTTTTAAAAATTTCCCACAGTATAATCTTCTTATTAACAATATAACATACATAATAGTTTTTAAAGAAAATGTAGGTAGCTATTACAATCCTAAATTATGAGAAAAATAAATATAACCAAAAATCACAGGAATATCCACATGCAAAATAATGAAGTTGGGCCTTTAACTCATGCCATATACAAAAATTAACTGAAAATGGATCAGAGACCTAAATGTAAGAGCTAAAACCATAAAACTCTTAGTAAAAAACATAGAGGGAAATCTTTATGACACTGCATTTGGTAAGGATGTCTTAGATATGACACCAAAACCACAGACAACAAAAGAAAAAAAATAGATAAAATTGGACTTCATCAAAATTAAAACCCTTTATGCATCAAAAGAGAGTCTTATCAAGAGAGTGAGAGGACAACTCATAGAGCGGAAGATAATATTTGCAAATTGTATATCTGACAAGGGATTAATATACAGAATATAAAAAGAATCCTACAATTCAACAGCAACAAAAAACCCCAAACAACCCAATTCAAAAATGGACAAAGATCTTGAACAGGTATTTCTCCAAAGAAGATACACAAATGGCCAATAAACACATGAAAAGATGCTCAACATTACTAGTTATTAGGGAAATGCAAACCAAAACCACAGTGTGATACCACTTCACAGCCATTAGGATGGCTATTATAAAAACAACAACAACAAAAATGGAAAATAACAAATGTTGGCAAGGATATGGAGAAATCAGAACTTTTGCATATGGCTGGTGGAAATGCAAAATGGTGCAGCTGCTGTGGAAAACAGTGCAGCAGTTCCTCAAAATACATAACATTGATATTTACCATTTTAATCACTTTTAAGTGTATAATTCAATAGCATTAAGTACATTCATACTGTGTGCAACCATCAGCACTATCCATTTCCAGAACTTTTTCATCATCCCAAATAGAAACTCTGTATCCATTTTATTTAACTCCTGTTTCTCCCCTCTCCCCGCCCCTGTTAACCTATGTGAATTTAGTTAAGATATTGTGTATGTGTGTGTGTTTGTGTGCAGACAATGGGTGATTTGTCTACATTAGGTATCATTCTTCTGACTGATTTGCCGGAAGCAGCAGGCCTCTTTGCTTCCTTTCTTCGGTAAGCTGTGCCTTGGTTGTTACAGGTGGAGGTGCCAGTGATGATTCTAACCTGGAGGTTTGTTGAAGGAAGAAGATGGGTGACGGACAGAGTCCTTGCTGGCCATGCCTCTTAGCCACATAACCGCTGAGCCACTCAATTCCTCCCCAGGGTCAGAAGTGCCCCAGCGACAGATTGTTTATGGATACCCTAAAGCACCTTTTCACACTCCTTAAAGTTTAGCTTTAAATGTTTTAAGAATTAGCAAGCTGGATTATTTGTTCCTGGTGAGTACTGACGTATACTGAAGTTTACTGAAGTTTACTGTGAAGGAAATTTGTTTATTAAGCACTAGAAAAGGTGGCAAAGACTTATTAAAACTAGTGCCTCTTATGTGATTAAAATATGTAATCACTATTGTTTTGGAAAATTGTAAAGTATTAGTCATTTATAAAGCATGGTCATCTTTCTTTTGTTGAATTTTCAATTTAGATTTTTTAAGAGAGTTATTGAAACCCCTTTTCTAGCAAATAACAACAACAATAAAAAAAAACATGTTTATAGTAGTTTTACTAAGAGACCTTTACAAAAATTCTCACTATCCTTATAATGAATAGAAAGTATATGGTAGACAGTGTCAAAAAAAGATGTCTGAAGTTTAAAAACAACTCACCTACCAAGAAATTATATGATCTTGAGCAAGTCACTAATCATAGTTTAACTATTGTTTCTTCGTCTACAAGCTGGAGGTACTGCATCTCCAACCTAGCTAAGATGGAAGATTATATACACTAAAATAATGGATGGGTAAGCATTTGGAAAGTATAGCATGGTATACTTGTAATTATCATTGTTATAAAGATAGTTTTACACAGAAACCATGATGGGGAGGGGGAGAAATTCAGTGATATAAATATAAGCCTAACATGACACGGAAGCATGAGAAATAAAATAATCAAGGAATTTATTCTTATTCTATTCTATCGGAATAATAGAATAATTATTCTCTTTCTATTTAAATATTCTTTTAATATGTGGCTTAGTCCCACTCAGACATTAGCGGAAAGTAGTGACAAATGTAGCTCACCCCACAGTTTCACTAAACTGGTGAGAAAATACCAGCTCAACTTCCGAATCCTGGGTTATTTCAGGGGTGTAGAGTAGGATTAGGATGGGCCTAAGGGACCCAACTCAAGGGAGTAAGAGTGCGGGTTCATTATGATCAAAAGGGCAGAGACATTATAGGTTCTCCTAGGAGTTCTGATCAGTTTCAGAAAATGTGTGCTACCAGAGGATTCCAATTAGCAAAAGCATAAGGACTAATTCCAATTATCCTGTCCTGAGGATTTTCTTGAATTTAAGGACAACCCCAATGATACATTAGAGTGGCAACTGACCAGATTAGATGTCCGAACCTTCCCAAATCATAAGAGCCTAGAGATTGAGTTACTGATTGTGCCAACAGTGTAAGTTTGTAGTTTTGTACTGAGATTTCTGGTACTAGTATCAGATTCAAATACGGACTTTTTCTTTCTGTCTTAAATGTTTTATACTTATTTATTAGTAAACATTTACATTTGAGGAAATTAAGGCTCAGATAGATTGAATAACTTACACATGTTACACAGAGCTGAGTTTTGAAGCCAGGCAGTGTGGTTCCAGTGTCTGTACTCTGTACTGTGCTGTACTATACTGCTCATGCTATTGTGATCACTTTGTCAGGTATTGACTTTTAAATTAAATTTTACAAGGCCCTAAGGCCATGAGAAAATTATGTGCTCTTTCTAAATAGGTCTGATAGATTCAGGGCCTGTATACATGCATATCCACGCACAAATCATCAACAAATAATTTTGTATGTTTTCAGGAAAAAGGTAAATGACAGCTGCAAAAGTACTACAGATTATAGATTTTTCTTTTCATAAAACACCAAAAGAAGAATGAGAGTAAAGATGTGTGGCTCAGACAGACTGAAAGGTAGAAAATAGAGGTCTTGTGGCCATTTCTGGACATTTTGAGTAATGCATAAATGTCTGTAAATGTGTATTTTCATTAATAACTTCAGTAGCCATAGGAATAATTCATTCACACTCTGGCCTCTCAGTCCCTTGAGCTCATCTCAGTGACTCCTATGCCTGTATTTTGCATCTTGTCATCATCTGGAAATGCTTCATTCCTACAGTAAAAGGTTTAGATACTCTAATCTCTGACCAGTCCTTTTGTTTCCCACCATTCCTCATCTATAGCTAACATCCCTCTTTTAGTGTCAATTTCCTTCCTTCATTAAGGCCCACAACTTCAACTTCTCTTTTAAGAATATACCTAACTCCTTGACTCTAATGCTCCTTGTCCTTCTGAAGTCCTTGACTCCTTGACTCTCACTTACCTGGAAAAGTCTCAACCCTAGTCCAGTCCGTTGTTTCCTTCTCTGACCCTGCACCTGGGCCACTGAGTATTGCTGGAGAAAACAACATAACTGGAAATTTATTCCACTATAAATTCTGGGCCAAGCCCGTGGTGCACTCGGGAGAGTGCGGCGCTGGGAGTGCAGCCACGCTCCCGCCGCGGGTTCGGATCCTATATAGGAATGGCCGGTACACTCACTGGCTGAGTGCAGGTCACGAAAAAGACAAAAAATAAAAAATAAAAATAAATAAAAAATTCTTGGTCACGCATCTTTACCTGGGGCAGGGCCCTCAGTATTGCCCATCAGCCTTACTGTACCTCTCTATTTCTAATATCTCTCACATTTTCACAGTAGCCACATCAGACATTTTCTAATCTTTCCACACTTCTGACCCTTCCACCTACATTTCCTGACTTTTCAGCAGCTGACCTAAATATGTATTACTCAAAGAAAACAATTTTCTTATCTTCCTCAAATTCAACTACTTCAATAAACATAATTTCACTTTCCCCAGTCAGTGTCTTTCCTCCTATTTAATAGATATCTATGTCCTAGAACCCATCTATCCCTCTGTTTTCTTAATTATTCTATTATTTATCATCCTGCTCTCCAATACATTCAGCTAATTCTTCTCAACTAGATCTTTCCACTAGCATTTTAACCTACTCCCAACATAAAAACCAAAACCAAAACTATTCTTCGGCCTTTCATCTCTCTCAGCTATTGCCCTGTTCTTCCTCTTCTCTCCTAACCTTCTTGAAAGAGTTGTACGTACTCACTAGCTGCACTTCTGCACAGCCACTCATTCTTTTGTTCACGGCAGTCTGTCTCTGACCAACAACATTCCTCTAAAACTACTCGTGCCAACGCCACCAATGACATCCTAGTCTCAAAAATCCAATAAAAACCTTAAAAATTGAGATATAATTCACATACCATAAAATTCACCTTTTAAAGTGTACAATTCAGTGTTTTTTAGTATATTTACAAACTTATGCAACTATCACCACTATCTAAGTCCAGAACATTCTCATCACCCCTGTACCTATTAGCAGTCACTCCCAATTCCCCTTCCTTCCAGACCCTGGCAACCACTAATCTATTTTCCACCTCTGCGGATTTTCCTGTTCTGGAATTTAATATGAATGGAATCACACAATATGTGACCTTTTGTGACTGGCTTCTTTTGTTTAGTATGTTTCCAAGATTTATCCATCTTGTAGCATGTATCGGTACTTCATTTCTTTTTGTTGCTGAATAATATTGTTACATGGATATATACCACAGAATGGGTACACCATTTTGTTTGTATATTCATCAGCTGATGGACATTTGGATCGTTTCCACTTTTCAGCCATTATGAATAATGTTACTATGAACATTCATGTATAAGGTTGCGTGTGAACATACTCTTCCGATACTCAGGTATATATTTATGAATACAACAACTGGGTCATATGAGGACTCTAACTGTTTGAGGAACTGCCAAATGATTTCCCAAAGCAGTTGCACCACTTTACATTTCCACCATTAATATATGAGGGCCCAGTATCATCAACACTTGCTATTATCTGAGTTTTTTATTCTAGCTTTCTTAGTGGGTATGAAATAGTATCTCATTGTGGTTTTGATTTGCATTTTTCTAACGACTAATGATGTTGATATCTTTTTATGTGCTTATATGGCCATTTGTATATCTCAGCAGAAATGTCTATTCAAATATTTTGCCTATGTTTAAGTTCAGTTGTTATATTATCATCGAGTTTTTTGTTTTTGTTTTTGGCAGCTGGCCAGTACAGGGATTGAACACTAGACCTTGTTGTTAACAGCACCACACTCTAACCAACCGAGCAAACTGGCCAGACCCTTACTGAGTTTTAAGAGTTCTTTATATATTCTGGATACTATACCCTTATCAGATATATGATTTGCAAATATTTTCTCCGATCTTCCGGGTTGTTTTTTCACTTTCTTGATAGTGTCCTCAGATGCACAAAAACTTTTAATTTTGATGAAGTCCTATTTATCTATTTTTTTCTATGGTTGCTTATGCTTTAGGTATATCTTAGAAACCATTGCCTAATTCAAGGTCATGGAGATTTATAGCTATTTTTTATTCTAAGACTCTAGCCAGTTTAGCTTTTACATTTAGGTCTTTGATCCATTTTGAGTAAATTTTTACACATAGTGTGAGGTAGGGGTCCAAAATCATCATCTTGCCTGTGGATATCTAGGTGTCTCAGAACCATTTGTTGAAAAGACTGTTCTTTCCCCCATTGAATTGTCCTGGCATCCTGGTTGAAGATCAATTGACCATAGATGTATGGGTCCAATGGACATTTTCCATACTTACCATACTTGACCTCTCATCAGCATTCGACTCTGTTGATCACTTCCTCCTTTTAAAATACTCTGCTCAATTGCCTGGCATCGTGGGAATTTGCCTGCCTTACAGATAATACAAAGCATATCCATAGATGATCAGTTGGTATCAGTATGCCTTAGTTGAATAAGCACTGGCGTAGGAATTATGAGAGGTGTTTGTGTGCCATTTTGTAAATAGTTTGGTCATATACTTTGCCCATCTTTTGGTGGGGGGAGGTTGTAGGTCTTTTTAAAATTATTCTTTTGGAGGAACGCTTTAATGTTAGAAGAATGAATTCTCTGTCTATGCTGTGAGACATGTTTTTCCACAATTTGTCCTCCATCTTTTCACTGTCTACATGGAGGTTTTTGCCACGCAATTTTTTTAATGGTTATTTTTTCAGTCTTTCATGGCTTTTTGGATCATGTTTCAAAAGACATTACCAGAAAGAAAAAAAAAAAAAGAAACCCATCCATGGTTTTGTTGTTTTCCATTTATTTTATTTTATTTTTTTCATATTAATACAGTATTTATTTATCTTCTCTCTGTCAAACTCTGAGCCAACCACTTTCTCCAGGCTGCCTTGGGAGGTATAGAAGAAGGAACATACAGGACAGATGGGACACAGGAGAAAGAATTATGGGAGGTGGAGACAGCTCCTTCACATGGCCAAGAGGATGGGAGAGGCCACCATCAGGCAAAAGAGTCCCATGGCCTCCGAGAGGGCAAAGCCCAGAATGGCGTAGGAGAAGAGCTGTTGCTTCAGAGAAGGGTTCTGCGCATAACCAATGATGAGGCTCCCAAACACAGTCCCAATCCCAACCCCAGAGCCAGCCACCCCAACTGTGGCAGCCCCAGCCCCAATGAACTGGGCTGCTTTGTCGATGTCCCTTGAAATGGCGCTGGTTTGGAAGCTGCGGCTAGAGACAAGTGAGATCAGGGGACGCAGGACTGCCAAGCTGCTGAGGCTCTCATCTGTCAGTGTCTCTGGTCGTTTCAACTCCAATGCAGACAGTGGTCAGCTCAGCAGCTGAGGTGCTCCTGACCAAGGAGAAGATGGAAACAAACTTGGAGCAAGCGTACATTTTCAGGGGGTGAGGGGCTGTGGCAGGAGAGCTGCCCCCAGTGCAGAGAACTGTTGTTTTCCATTTAAATCTTTGATCCATGTGGAATTTATTCTAGGGTCAGGTATAAAATGTATAAAATCTCACTTTTTTTTTTTTCTGGATGACTATATTATTTGTTTGTTTCAGTTCAATTAATTGAATAATTCCCCCCTCCCCATTTAAATAGCCACTTTTATCATATTCCAAATTCCCCTGTTTTATAATGTGTTTCTCAACTTACTTTTGGGGGGGTTATGAATATTCATGAGATACAAATCTGATTGTCACCACTTGTGCCCAAGATGTGAAGGCCAAATCCATACTGGCAGCATGCCCATTACCACAAATTTCGATTGTATCCCATGTCCCCCACCCAATTGTTCCCAACCTCCCTCCCCACCCCTTTTCCCCACTCCACTTTGTATCCCTAGGTATGTTCTCTCCCTCAGCAAGTCCACACCACTGTGGACCTTCCTTCCTTCTATCTCTCTTAGCTCCCACTTATGAGTGAGTACATTGCAGTATTTATCCCTCTGTGCTTTGCTTATTTCACTCAACCTAAGTTTCTCCAAGCTCATCCATGTTCTTGCAAATGGGAGAATTTCATTCTTTTTTGTGGCAGAGTAGTATTCCATGGTGTGTATAACCCACAGTTTCCTATCCAATCGTCCGTCGATGGACATTTAGGTTGGTTCCATATCTTGGCTATTGTAAACAGACCTGCAATGAACATGGGAATGCAGGTATCCCTTTGACATGATGATTTCCATTCCTCTGGGTATATACCCAGAAGTGAGATTGCTGGATCGTATGGAAGACCTATCCATAGTTGTTTGAGAAACCTCCATACTGTTTTCCATAGTGGTTGTACTTTAATTTACAGTCCCACCAACAGTGTAGGAGCGATCCCTTCTCTCCACATCCTCGCCAGCATTTGTTATTCTCATTCTTTTTGAAAGCAAGTCTAACTGGGGTGAGGTGATATCTCAATGTGGTTTTAATTTGCATTTCCCTGATGACTAATGATGTTGAGCATTTTTTCACGTACCTGTTGGCCATTTGTATGTCTTCCTTTGAAAATGTCTATTCAGCTCCTTTACCCATTTTTTAATTGGGTTATTCATTTTTTTAGTGTGTAATTCCTTGAGTTCCTTGTATATTGTGGATATTAATCCCTTTGCCAACTATGCATCCTTGTCAAATGCATAGTTGGCAAAAATTTTCTCCCATTCTGTAGGTTGTCGTTTCACTCTGTTGATTGTTTACTTTGCTGTGTGGAAGGTTTTTAGTTTGATATATTCACATTTGTTTATTTTTCCTTTTGTTGCTTGTGCTGTTGAGCTCATGTTCAGAAAGTCTGTGCCCAGACCTAATTCCTGAAGTATTTCACCTGTATTTTCCCTTAGTAATTTTACAGTTTCAGGTCTTATACTTAAGTCTTCAATCCATTTTGAGTTGATTTTAGTATATGATGAGAGGTGCATGTCTAGTTTCATTCATCTGCATGTGGTTATCCAATTTTCCCAGCACTACTTATTGAAGAGGTGGTCTTTTCTCCAATGTAGATTTTTGTTGCCTTTGTCCAATATTAGATGGCTGTAAGCCTGAGGGGTGATTTCTGGGCTCTCAATTCTGCTCCACTGGTCTGAGTGTCTATTTTTATGCCAGTACCATGCTGTTTTGGTTACTATAGCTTTGTAGTATAATTTGAAGTCAGGTAGTGTTATGACTCCACCTTTATTTTTTTGCTCAGGATTGCTTTGGCTATTCAGGGTCTTTTGTTGTTCCAGATGAATGTTAAGATTGTTTTTTCCATTTCTGTGAAGAATGTCATTGATATTACGATGAGGGTTGCATTGAATCTGTAGATTGCTTAGGGTAGTATAGACAAGGATAGACATTTTCACAATGTTAATTCTTTTCTTTTTTTAAAAGATGACCAGTAAGGGGATCTTAATGATTGACTTGGTGTTGTCAGCACCATGCTCTCCAAAGTGAGTCAAGGGCTGGCCCTCACAATGTTAATTCTTCCAATCCAGGAGCATGGAATATCTTTCCATCTTTTTTGTCTTCTTTAATTTCTTTCAATAGTGGTTTGTAGTTCTCGTTGTACTGATCTTTCACCTCCTTGGTTAAATTGATCCCTAGGTATTTTATTTTGTGTGTGTGACTATTGTAAATGGGCTTACTTTCTTGATTTCTCTTTTTGTTAGCTCATTATCAGAGTATATAAATGCAACTGAGTTTTGGGCATTTATTTCATATCCTGCAATGTTACTGAAATTATTAAGCAGCTCTAGCAGTTTTTTGATAGAGCCTTAGGTTTTTCTATATATAGTATCATGTCATCTACAAATAGGGATGGTTCAGCTTCATCTTTTCCAGTCTGGATGCCCTTTATTTCTTTCCCATGCCCGATTTCTCTGGCTAGCACCTCCAGTACTTTGTTAAATAGAAGTGGTGAGAGTGGGCATCTTTGTCTTGTTCCTGTTCTTAAGGGAAAAGCCCTCAGTTTTTCCCCATTCAGAATGATATAGGCAGTGGGCTTGTCATAGATGTCTTTTATCATGTTGAGATATTTTCCTTCTATACCTAATTTGTTGAGAGTCTTTATCATGAAGGGATGTTGAATTTTGACACATGCTTTTTCAGCATCTATTGAGATAATCATATGGTTTTTGTTCTTGAGTTTGTTGATGTGATGTATCACATTTATTGACTTTTGTATGTCAAACCATCCTTGCATCCATGGGATAAATCCCACTTGATCAGGGTGTATAATTTTTTTAATGTGTTGCTGTATTCTGATTGTTAATATTTTGTTGAAAATTTTTGCATCTATGTTCATCAAGGATATTGGCCTGTAATTTTCTTTTTCTGTTGTGTCTTTCTGGTTTTGATATCAGAATTATGTTGGCCTCATAGAATGAGTTTGGGAGAGTAGCTTCTGTTTCAAATTTTTTGGACTAGTTGAGGAGATTTAGTATTAATTCTTCTTTAAAGGTTTGGTAGAATTCAGCTGTAAAACCATCCAGACCTGGACTTTTCTTTGCTCGAAGATTGCTGATTGCTTCAATGTTTTTGCTTGTTATTGGTCATTGCTTGTTATTGGTCTATATATATCTCTTCTTGGTTCAGTCTGGGTAGTTTGTATGTGTCTAGAAACTTATCCGTATCTTCCAGGTTTTCATATTTGTTATCATACAGTTGTCTGTAATAGTCTCTAATGATTCTTCGTATTTCTGTGGTATCAGTTATAATGTCTTCCTTTTCATTTCTGATTTTTGTTATTTGGGTCTTCTCTCTTCTGTTTTTTGTTAACTTAGCTATTGGTTTGTTTATTTTATTTATCTTCTCAAAAAACCAACTTTTTGTTTCATTGATTTTTTCCATTGTTTTTTGGGTCTCTATTTAGTTCTGCTCTGATCTTAATTATTTCTTTCCATCTATTACCTTTAGGATTGTTTTGTTGTTGTTTTTCTAGTTCCTTGAGGTGTAGCATTAGGTCATTTATTTGAAGTCTTTCCATTGTTTTGATGTAAGCATCTATTGCAATAAATTTCCCTCTTAGTACTGGTTTTGCAGTATCCCACAGATTTTGGTATGATGTGTCTTTATTTTCATTAGTTTCAAGACATTTTTTGATTTCCTGTTTAATTTCTTCTTGGACCCATAAGTCATTCAGGAGCCTATTGTTTAGTTTCCATGTATTTGCATAGTTTCCAGAGTTTTTCTTGTTATTCATTTCCAGTTTTAGTGCATTGTGGTCTGAAAAGATACTTGGAATGATTTCAGTTTTTTAAAATTTGCTGAGACTAGATTTGTTACCTAATATGGAGTCTATCCGGGAGAATGTTCCATGTGCTGATGAGAAGAAAATATATTCTTTAGTTGTTGGGTGAAATGTTCTGTATATATCTGCCAGCTCCAGTTGGTCTAAGGTGTAATTTAAATCCTGACTCTTTGTTGATTTGTTGCCTGGAAGTCCTGTCCCATACTGAGAGAGGGGTGTGCAGATCATCCAGTATTAACATATTCCAGCCTATTTCTTTCTTTAGGTCTAAGAGTGTTTGCTTTATATATCTGGATGCTCCAGTATTGGGTGCATATATATTTATGATTGTTATGTCTTCTAGTTGGATAGATACTTTTATCATTGCATAATGGCCTTCTTTGTCTCTTTTCATGTTTTTTGTTTGAAGTCTACTTTGTCGTATATAAGAATAGCTACTCCTGCTCATTTTTGGTTTCCATTTGCATGGTATGTCTTTTTCCATCCCTTCATTTTTACTCTGTGTGTGCCTCTACAGGTGAGATGGGTCTCTTGAAGACAGCATATACTTTGGTCTAGCTTTTTAATCCAGTCAGTCAGACTGTGTCTTTTGAATGGGGAGTTTAATCCATTCACCTTTAAGGTAGTTAACAACAGGTATTGTTTAATTCCTGTCATTTAATTGCTTTTTGTTTAGGTGATTTAAATATGTCTCAATCATTACTTCCCCTTTTATTTCTCTTCTTCAATGTTAGTTGGAAATTGAAGGTGGCATGATTTTACTTCCTTCTCTTCCTCGCTGGCATTTTTGTTTTAATAGTGCATTGTGCTCTTTCTTGTATATTTGTGGTAGTGGTCAACATTATTCAGATTCCAGATGAACGACTCCCTTGAGAATTTCTTGCAGGGCTGGTCATGGGGTGATAAATGCCCACAACTTTTGTTTGTCTGGGAAATACACTATTTCTCCCTCATTTCTGAAGGAGAGCCTTGCTGGGTAAAGAATTCTTGGCTGGCATTTTTTTTCTTTTAGTATTTTGAATACATCATTCCAGTTTCTTCTGGCCTGTCAGGTTTCGGTTGAGAAATCTGCTGTTAGTCTGATGGGGGTTCCCTTATAAGTGACTTGATGCTTTTCTCTTGCTGCTTTTAGAATTCTCTGTCTTCGAGCTTTTCAAGTTTAACTATAATGTGTCTTAGGGAGGATCTTTTTGGGTTGAATCTATTTGGGGACCTTTGAGCTTCCTGGATCTGAAGGTCTGCATCTCTCCCTACACCTAGGAAGTTTTCTTTTTTTAAAAAAAAAGATGACCGGTAAGGGGATCTTAACCCTTGACTTGGTGTTGTGAGCACCACGCTCAGCCAGTGAGCGAACCGGCCATCCGTATATGGGATCCAAACCCGGGGCCTTGGTGTTATCAGCACCACACTCTCCCTAGTGAGCCACGGGCCGGCCCCACCTGGGAAGTTTTCTGTTACTGTTTCCTTGAATATGTTTTCAATACCTTTTCTTTTCTCCTCCCCTTCTGGAATACCCACAATTCATATGTTGGAGAGCTTGAGGTTGTCTGCTGTCTCTCTTAGATTTTCCTCATTATTAATTCTTTTTTCTTTTCTTTCTTTCTTTTTTTTTTTTTTTGTCTGCCTGGGTTATTTCAAAAAGACCATCTTTGAGATCTGAAATTCTTTCTTCTGCTTTCTCTAGTCTGCTGCTCAAGCTCTCTGTTGTGTTTTTTTATTTCATTGAGGGAATCTTTCATTTCTAGGAGTTCTGCTACACTCTATTTTAAGGTATTAATCTCTTTGTGAATTTCTTCCTTCATATTCTGGATATTTTTTCTTGTTTCATTGCATTCTCTAATTGAATCTTCTTTTATCTCTTTGAGTTTTCTTAAGATCATTGCTCGGAATTCCTTTTCAGACATTTCAAGGATTCCCTGTTCCATGGGAAATTTGAGCATTACTGTATTCCTTTGGTGGTTTCATATCTTCTTGCTTGTAGTTCTAGTCTTTTTTCATTGATGTTTGGTCATCTGGTAGAGGATTTGCTTCTTCTAGTACTCTGAAGTTGGCTACAAGGATAAAGATTTCTTCCTTTATTTGCAGGCTTTTCTGGTTACTCTTCTATCAGTGTGGTTGAGTGAGCAGCAGGTTGCCTGTAGAGTGGCCCTGGCTGCTAATGTAGTGGTGAATTGTTCTTGCTGTGACAGTAGGTGTGGTAGTGGCTATATTATACCACCTTGGTTCCTGTTCCAGAAACTGTGGCCGTAGAATGAGCCTCCAGCACTGCACGAGTCTCAGCTCACCTTGGCGCCTGCTGTGGCTGTGGGCGCTTCCCTCTAGGGCCTAGGAGTGATCCCCCAGTGCTGTGTAGATCTCAGTCAAATGTTTTGATATACAACAATAATAGCAGGATGGTCTAGGTGGCCCTTTCCTCTGAGGAGGCTTTTGCAGGAAGACTGGTGCTCTGAAGGTGCTGGAATTGCCTCTGATGCCTAGATAAGAGAATCACCCTGTATCCACTTGAGAGCAAAATGTTTCCTGCAGGTCACAGAGTGACTGAGGCCACTGTGCAGGGACCTGGGCCTCTTGGAGCTGACAACATGGAGCTGTGGAGAACAACGAGTTCTGGGGACATGAGACCTACTTACTATTAAATTTAATTAATGGGTCTATTTATAAACTATTACCACACTGTGAAATTATTATTGCTTTATAATATATTTTAATATTTTCTTTTCTTTAGAATTAGCTTATATGATAGACTTTAAATTGTCCCTATTAAGGAATACATTTTGTCTTATTTATTTATGCCTGTGAAAGTACTTTTGAATCTTAATTCTGAGACAAAACTGTTTGCTATCTCTCTTTTTGTATAATCATTATATTTAATAACCATATCTGTAGATCTTGTCCCATAAAATTTTGCACAGAAAAGGCCAGAAAGAGAGTTATAGTATTTTCCCTGGAGCCTTATTACTCTATGTGTAGTCTGTGGACTAACCCCACCGATATTACTTGGGAACTTATTATAAATTCTGAATCTTAGTCCCCAACCCAGACTTAATAATTCAAAACTTGTGTTTTGGGCTGGCCCGTGGCTCACTCAGGAGAGTGTAGTACTGATAACACCAAGGCTGTAGGTTCGGATCTCACATAGGGATGGCTGGTTAGCTCACTGGGTGAGCGTGGTGCTGACAACACCAAGTCAAGGGTTAAGATGCCCTTACCGGACATCTCAAAAAAAAAAAAAAAAACTTGTGTTTTAACAGGATCTCCCAAGTGATTTGTACACACATTAAAGTTTGAGAGCAGTGTACAATAAAGCCTTCCCTCTAGGATAGTAATCCACAACTTCCACTGCACATTAAATTCACCTGGTGGGGGGGGGCTTTTAAAAAATACTGAGTACTGGGCTCCACCCCCAGAGATTGATTTAATTGAACTGGGCGTGGAACCCTTGGCTTTGGTATTTTTAAAAAACCCTAATTGCAGCCAGGGCTGAGAAACTGTGCTCTAGAATTACAGTTTGACATTGTTAGGGCCCTAGTTACTTAAAAACCAGGAAGGATGCCTATATCATCTGATGGGGTGTCATAAGAAAACAATAGTAATCTGAAAGCATTAGCCATGCAACTTGCATCCCCAGAATTTTTTAGCTATTGCACTTGCCTGGCTGGACTTTTTGCCTCGTCATTTCTCTGGTTTCCTTGACAAACAACTCTTGCTTCCTGATAACTTAACCACCACTTCTTCATCTTTCTGTTCTGACACCCAATAAAGGTTTGACTTGACTGCACACTCTACTAAGGAGCCACAGATTTGTTCCTGCCTGTGCTTCTGTCCTTCTGCCTTAAGTATTCTTACTCATGAACCTGATGTAATTTGATCCCTCCCTACCAGTTCTAGCTTTGATTTGAGAGATTTTAATTCCCTTTTATAGTTAAAATTCCATATTCATATATCCTATCACAGCAGTCAGCTTACCTCACTGTTCATCCATGGTGACTAATGAGGGTGGACTATAGAATTCTCCCCATATATCAACCCAGTAACCTTAGCAAAAAAAGTAAAAGGGATTTGTTTTGAATGACATTCTGAGAGACTCCACCTTGGCTTCTAATCACCACTGTGTACTTCCATAATGCCCATAAGCCAATGCTTAATAAACTGCTACTGAATGCTATAGGCTATCAGAATCAAGTTTTCTACTACCATTTAATTATTGGAATATTACACTGTTGAAAATTTGGAAAGTAGTCTACAGTTTTCCAGAAAACTGCACACCCCTACCTCCTTGTTTACATTATTTCTCAGAGATTACTAATACTGGCTCTGAAATCAACAGGCAAATTCTTCCAGCATCTAAGTATAATTTTCTGGAGTCCTGGAGTCTTGAACTCTGTTGAAGTGATTGGATAATCCTTATTATTTCTTCACATATTGTGGGCATTTGGTCTGCCTTTAGTTGTTCTTTTAACATACATAAATGAAGCACCATGGCTGAACTTGGACAAAATTGAATAACCAAGGAGTTTACTTCTCCATTTGGAGGTGGAAATATGTCCCCAACCAATAGATTCTCTAGTGTGAATGAAATGGATTGGATAGGGCAAAAGAAACTGTGTACAAAAGTAGCTTAATGTCTTAAAGTTCCGAATTTCTAATACTGGTATTATGGATTTGCAAATTTTAACACCTGTCCCAGGGGTGTGAATAATGTTAAGAGTTTTATCCGGGGGGACCTAGAGAGCTGTTTCCAAGTAGTATTTCGATTTTCTTTTCCAGCTTGAAAATATTTCTTGTTGCTTAGAAGATGGAAGCAATATAAGTAATCAAGCAGCCCAACTCTTTTTTTCAGCTATTAAAATCATACCATTTCCCTCAAACAGTAGGTCTATTTCTTTCTTGAAGTATTTCTTCACACAAACTTCTAAAGAGAGTCTTCAGGTAGAAGATGAAGACAATTTATATCAAGATAGAGCTTTTAAAATTTTTGGTATTATAATGTGAATTTCAGTTTGGGGGAATACAGTCAGAATGTTGAAGGCAGATTTGATTTAACAAATATTTACCAACAAGTCACTCAGAATTTATTTTATGATTTGCCTCAAAATCTTTTTCCAACCTCAGAAAAGTGGTTGGGAGGAGAGTTAATAATGATGGCTGTATAGCTAAAATTTACTCCACATCAGGCACCTATTCGATCCTCACAACAACCGTCTGAGGTAGGCACTATTATTAACTCCATTTACAGATCAGGAAATAGACACAGAGGACATTAACCAACTGACAGACATTGTTTAGTTGTAGATATTAAGGGCCAGAGGTAGGACTCAATTCCAATCCGCCTGACTTCAGGGAAAAGTGAGTAACCACCATACGTGCTCTTTTTTCCGTTGCAATTCTCTGCTATATTGCAAGGGGTCTTCACAAAGTTCGTGAAAGGATGTGTATTATTTTTTTAATGTCATTTTTCCACAAACTTTTTGAAGTACCCTCATATTAGGTAAAGCTCACCTTCCTGTCTTCCTTCAATTTGTCAGGATATTGAAGATGCAGACTTGAAATGAAGCTTGGAAGCTGCTAACTAAGCAATTTCATTCCTCCTGTGTATCTGTTGTGGAGTTTTTTCTAAAACACCTTGCTTTCCTTCAGTGACATATGAAAACAAAAAAAGGCTGGGGGCGGTGTGGCTTTTTTAGCCCCTCTGCTCTGCTCTTTGAGGTTCATGGACTCAGTGGTGCCCACAGGACCTATTTGGATATTACTTTCTTTTCTGTCCTTGGCAACCCTGCACATATCTGAAACACACAGAAATATGGACACGTACCCCCCACCCAAGTACTCTATCTTATATTACATTTTCAGATTTTGAACTGAACATTATGCCTTATTTATCAGAATTGTGTACAAAGAATAACAGAAAAGAGAATGTTTTTCTCTAATAACTTATTTAAACATTCAGTAATCTCATTTTCTCCGGTAAAAGAGATTAAAACACACACTTTTACTTCACTATAAATTACCATAAGTGACCTTACTACTTCAGTATTGGCTCAGCTACTAATCATGATCAACTTTAATAGAATGTTGAGATTATACTTACTGTTTTCTTGTGGGTTACTGGTTTTTAACTGCTAAAAGGAAAAAACCAGTAGAGTAAATAGAATATATTCACAGAAATATGAAATTCAGCCTATAACTTTACAACACCAAAAAAAAAAAAAGGTAATTATTTAAGTATTTCTTAGCTGTTTTTAGAGTTGTTATCTGTAACTGCATTTAGTATTTATGATCTATCTCATTTGAATATTGCTTGAAATGAACAATATAAATTAAATACTCCAGATGAAAAAATTGTGAAATAGGTGAAGTTTTTCTCTGTGAATCCATTATCTCCATTTCTGAGGCATCTTTCTGCCTTCTCCATTCTTTTGGGTATTTGCATTACTTTTCTACTCCCCAAACTGCCTACCACTCTCCACTGCAGACTGGCAATTGCCTTTTCTTTTCTTCTCCCCACTGAGCTCTGATGTCTTATTTCCTACAAGTCTTACACAATTTGTAACTGATGAACTAATTCAAGCTAACATCTAATGACTGACAGCTGCCTAGGGAATTTGGGGAAGAGATTTGGGAAAAGCCTTTCCCTGTGGCTTTCAAATCTCACCTGGGCAACAGCTTAATTATCTGATCTCCAGTAATGTTCCTAATCAAATTCATTGACAAGTACTCTACATTTTGGAAGACTATATTATTTAAATATAAAATAGGTCTTTATTAAGGGGGCTATTGTTTAGATTGAATTGCACCTTCCATGTGGGAATATATTTTTAATCCAGAGTTGAAGTGAGAATTAAAGGACTAATTCAAAAATCATAGATCAGAAACTCGTCTTTTTTCCTAGCTTTGTTGCTACTGGATATCCTGTAAATGCACTTATATAAATCATTTATAAAATAGGAATAAAGTGTGGTTATATTCCATAGGAATGTCATGAAAATCGGTGATTATTCATTATACTAAAAATATAAGTAAATAAAAATAATTAAAATCATAATCTTGTGGTTTTCTATATTACCATTTATATAATTACACAGGTGTAAATTTAGCATATATGTGGGCATAGTTTTGCAAGCAGAATTGTTTTCAGTAATTATGTTGAAAGGACCTCGTACATGTGTATCATCATCCAGAGTTTGGTTTTCAGTACTTTTCTGGACAACTTGAATTATATGTATTTCTTTCAATCAAAAAAAGTTTTTAAAAATTTCACATGAATATGAATAAATGTGGTGCATAATTTAGCAAACATTATTTTTGCTCACTTATTTTTGCTTGTTTAAATGGTGAATCAGAACTTTTTGACTAATCAGTAACTATACATTTAAAGGTAAAATGATGTTACTTTTTCATTATTGCATCAGTTAAATTGGACCTATATTTTCAAAACAGTAAATCAGAGATAAAACTCAGAAGTAACTTGGTGAACTCTGCTTATTCTTCCCGATCCATATAAACTGGATATTTCTGTTTACCTGTTAATTCTTCATATATTTGTTTATGTTGTATGATAATCATTCAGTTATTTAACATGGATTTATTAGGCATCTTTCATAGGCTTAGCACTCGGCTAAGTGATATTTGAGTATCACATCATTTTCTAAATCAAAAAAATAGGTGCATGCTCCAACAAATATATCTCTGGTGATAATGTTTCTGAATCATACAAATGAGGACTATCCTGGAAAATATAAAACACAATGTTGCCAAATATATGAGTTACTTGAAAAAATGAAGACATCAAAAGAAACAATAGTAAAAAGTGATTTATAGAATACTATGTGCCAGGCACCTTATATATATGATACTTAATTTTTACAGCAACCCTGCAAATGCTATTTGTTTTGTCGTGTTTGGGGTTTTTTGTTTGTTTGTTTGTTTGTTTGGTAGCTGGCCAGTATAGGGATCCAAACCATTGACCTTGGTGTTACAACACTGCACTCTAACTAAGCTAACTGGCCAGCCCCTACATAAGTGCTATTATTTCCACTTTACAGATATAAACCTGAGGTTTAGGGTTTTATGTATCTTGTCTAAGATCAAATGGCTGCTGTATGCCAAAGCTGAGTCTTAAATTCAGAGATGGTGTAACATCAAAGCCTATGCTGCTTCTATAACAGCATGTTATCTCAAAGAACTTATGATGTCCTATTGTCTCTTAGCATACAGATATTTGTGGTTAAGAAAGGAGGGGGAGGGAAATCAGGAGTCAGATAGACCTGGGTTGACTATTGGCTATATTTTCTCTACCACTTAGTAGCTGTATGACTTTAGACAACTCCTTTGTATTTCTCCGTGGGTGCCATTATTGTTATTTAAATTTCTATTTCATTTTAAATATGTAAGAGAGTATATTAAGTAGAAACTGATTCATATGTCAAGTGGGTAGATCACAGAATTTAATCGCCTATAAACTGTCTGAGCCTTAGTTTTCTTATGAGTAAAATGGGTTTAATAATACCTACCTTAAAGGGTATTGAGAGGATTAAATGAGGTAATGCATGTACAGCACTTAACACAGTGCTTGGCACATAGTAAGCATTTGAAAAATACCATCTGCTATTTTTGTTATTTCATAGTAGCAGTTCAAAGGATAAAATGACATTGATATATGTTAGTAAAAACATTATTTCTGGTGAAAATTTTTGTGGTATAAATCTGACCTCATGAAATTCTCTATTACAGATTTAATAATTTAACTAATAAAAATAATTTTAATGATGACTTAATTTTTTATGATTTTTCTTCTTAATTCCCCTTTTAAAATTTTTCTTTATTACTTTAATATCTATGCTAAATCTAGATGAAGTATTAATAGAACAGAATTAACAAGTATTTATTGAGCAAACACTACATGTCAGGTACCATTCTAGGATCTAAGGATGTGATGGTGAGAAAAAGCAGACAGACTCTGTCCTCATGGAGTATACAGTCTGCAGGAAGAAGCAGAATAATCAAATAATTACACAAATAAATGAAAAGCTGTATTTGTGGTAAGTGCTATGAAAGAGATGCGCATGGTACTATAAGAGGATGCACAGCAAATAGGGATTTAACTTAGAGAAGTCAGACTAGACTTTCATGAGGAAGAGATAGGTAAGATCTGAAGGATGAGTAGGAGTAGCCAAAGACAGTGGGCAGAACATTCTTGGCATATAAAACAGCACTAGCAAATATCAGGGATACCAGGTATTGAAGCAAAATGAGTGTGGCTGGAGAAGAAAGCCAAGAGAGTATTATAACAGGAAGCTAAAGAGTAGATGAGGACCAGAATGGCCAAGGTTTTGAAGCTGTGCCAAGTTGGACTTTAAGAACATTGAGAAGACATTGAAAGATTTAAATTCAAAGTGACATGATTAGATCTTTTCTTAAAAAAAAAAAAAAAAAGCACTGTAGTGTGGAGAGCTGCTAGAGAGGAGAAAGCATAAATACAAGTACAAACATGTGCCACTTAACGACGGGATTCATTCTGAGAAATGTGTCGTTAGGCAATTTCCTCCTTGTGCAGACATCAAAGATGTACCTACACAAACCTAGTTGGTGCAGCCTATTACACACCTGGGCTATATGGTGTTGCTCCTATGTGAGTAATATGTTGTGCTATGACATTAGCACAGTTATGACATCACTAGAGGATAGGAATTTTCAGCTTCATTATAATCTTATGGGCCCACTGTGGTATATGTGGTTCCTCATCGACCTAAACATCCTTATGCGCACATGACTGTTGATGAAGAGGTACTATTTCAGGCAAGAGATGATTGGCTTGGGTTAGAGTAGTGATAGTAGGAAAATTAAATTCATTTGAGAGATAGTCAAAAGAAAAAATCTGAGATTTTTATAGATTGGATAATGAGAATTAAGAGAGAATGTGGTTTTACCATGAAATATAGTCATTCTTTAGATATGAAATAATTTGGGAGCTAATTAACAACCACCACAACAATAAAACAAAGCAAAAATCCTTCTAGGGCCGGCCTGTGGCTCACTTGGGAAAGTGTGGTGCTGATAACATCAAGGCCACGGGTTCGGATCCCTATATAGGGATGGCTGGTTAGCTCACTTGGGAGAGCGTGGTACTGACAACACCAAGTCAAGGGTTAAGACACCCTTAGCAGTCATCTTTAAAAAAAATAATCCTTCTAAAATATAGTGGAATATTAAAGTTCTATTAACAAAGAGGATATATTTTAGCTAGAAATAAGTATAAAAAGCAAAATTATTTCTAATTTTGGTGTTAACTATAAAATGGAATCTTAGCATGTCTTCTTACAAAATCTGAAATAGTACTTTGGATGTACTTTTAATTTGTGCATACAGATTTTGCTGCACTGTTGATAATGACTCATGACTTTTGAATGTCTTTCATCCCAGCATGGTAAAAACCTTTGCAGGTATTAAAGTTCACAACACCTCTGACAAACAGTTTATAGGCAATTAAATTCTGTGATCTACCCACTTGACATATGAATCAGTTTCTACTTAATATACTCTCTTACATATTTAAAATGAAATAAAAATTTAAATAACAATAATGGCACCCACAGAGAAATACAAAGGAGTTTAAAATAACCACAAAAACTACTAAATTAAAAAATAGAACTCCTCCCCCAAAATAGTGCTGTTTTAGAAATATGTGAAACTTTATGCTTGAATGAGTTCAAGGTGGACCTAGAATATGAAAAATTCATTCTTTAAAAGATATTTTTGGAGACTATATTAGTCCATTTCTGTTGCTTATAACAAAATACCTGGAACTGAGTACTTTGTAAGAAAATGAAATTTATTGCTTACAGTTTCTGAGGCTGGGAACTCCAAAGTCAAGGGAACACATCTGGTGAGAGCCTTGGTGGTGGCGACAGTGTCCCAGGCATCTCACATTGCAAGATGGTGGAAGCAGTGTGAGAGAGAGACTAACCTCCTCATTCACTTTCTTTTTAAAGCCCTCAGAACCATGCCCATGACCACCATTTTTAACCCATTCACTACAGCATGGTCCTGCAATCTAATCACCTCTCAAGGCCCCACCTTCCAATTACCATAATAGGATTTCCCACCCTCTTAACAGTCACAATGGGTGTGAAGTTATAGGGGGGCACTCAATCCAAGGCAGAGGCCCATTGGTGTCAGACACTGTGCTAGGGGTGGCTATACAGTAATACGTAAGAATTGGCAGTACCAGATCCTGTCCTTGAGGAACTAGGTGTCTAATGAGAGAACCATGAAAGAAACTACTATAATACAAAGTGACAAGTGCTATAACAGAGGTGTTTACAAAATGCTATTCTAGATTGCACAAGGACAAAGGTTTACAAAAAGGCAAAAGATCTTACTAAAATTAATAACAATCACTCCAAATATTGTGTTAATAATACCAATTTTTTTCTTTTTTTTTTTTTTTTCTTTTTTTTTTAAAGATGACCGGTAAGGGGATCTTAACCCTTGACTTGGTGTTGTGAGCACCACGCTCAGCCAGTGAGCGAACCGGCCATCCGTATATGGGATCCGAACCCGGGGCCTTGGTGTTCTCAGCACCACACTCTCCCGAGTGAGCCACGGGCCGGCCCCAGTACCAATTTTTTTCTAAAGTGCAAAGATACATTTCTGTGCCATGAAATAATGAGGAGCCCTACAAAATTTGTGAATAAACTGGTTCTCTGGCAAGCATCAGTTTAAACCTCTTTTTTTTATAGGTATGTTTACCCTACTACTGAGAAAACTGAGTTCCCCCAGGTATTTATTTCGGCCTTGTTCAAAGGAGAAACTGAATTTCAAATCTCTATAAATTCTTACAATGGAGATGCAAAAAGCACAATCCAGATTCTTCAAAGTATTCATTCATTCAGGATATATTAAATAAGGAACTACAATGTGTCAGATGTTATATTACAAGAGGAAGATATTGTCCCTGCCCTACTCCATCCCAGGATTATTAACATATATGTAAAGTGGTACAATGTGGTACAGGTACTATGTAGGGAAATAAGGGCACCAAGAAGTGTTCAGTGTTATGGGTATTTGGGGGCTGGGGGTACAGAGTGTTTCCTATAGAAGATGATAAGTGCTTAGTTAGTGTCTAGTATGTATTCTTAATCTGTACTTGCAAAACAATGGTATGGCTCATATAATTATTTCTGACTTGTACAAAATACAATTTCATGGCAATAGTAGTTTTTATTCGGGCCAATTAAAGTTATGTAAGAACTACTGAACCCCTTAAGCTCTTCCTGGGTCCTACTTATTTTGGAAATTTTAACCCTACCTATTGCAATTTATGTTTTCTCTGAATGTTGTTTGCAAACAACAACAAAATGCTACAGTTGAAAACTGGCTTTTATTAAATCTGCTAGTTTGCTTCAAACTTTCAACTCTACACAGATAAAGCAAGAAACAGAGAAGGGCTAGTTGCAGAGAACGTTCTGTGTTGATTGCCTCTTGGGAATTTGAACATTTGAATACACTTCCTAAGCATGGAATAGGGCTAGACTCCAGAAGATATAGAGGCCTACCTAGCTGCAACCACGTTATTATGAAGAACAAAATTACAGCTAAATTAAATTTTAGGCTATCCTTAAAGGACGTGCATAGAAAGTGTTAACTAATAGATAATTTGTGAGCCTGAAACCATTCAAAAGCCAGAGAAACAATATTCAGGCTAAAACAAAACTTGCTACTTTGTTAGAACAGGGAGAATACACTTTTTGTTGAGAAGCTAAATCCTAGGAAAGACAGAGAATAAATACTCCATAGACAGTGAGTCCCAGATAGTCTTACTTTTGAAGTGAGTGTGATCGAATTACCATATGAACCAGGGACCTTCCTAGAAAAGTGAAGAGAAGCCTCAAGTACTGCTGTTGCTGTAGCATACAGGCGTCGGAGGGGTGATTTTAAGGAGTTAGGTAGAAGTCAGGTGCCTACCTGAGCTTTGGGAAATAACTGAGAAAAACAGCATAGGAATAGAGGTTAAATGTGTGGGTGAGCCTGTAACTTTGAGGGGCTGAGCCCAGGATAATTTACCGACATAATTGGGTCTGTAATCTATTACACTGGATGACCATGTTTAAAAAGGCAAAGTCTCAGGCCGGCCAGTGGCTCACTTGGGAGAGTGTGGTGCTGATAACACCAAGGCCACGGGTTCCAATCCCATATAGGGATGGCCGGTTAGCTCACTGGGTGAGCGTGGTGCTGACAACACCAAGTAAAGGGTTAAGATCCCCTTACCGGTCATCTTTTAAAATAAATAAATAAATAAATAAAATAAAAATAAAAAGGCAAAGTCAGGGCCGGCCCATGGCTCACTTGGGAGAGCATGGTGCTGACAACACCAAGTAAGGGGTTAAGATCCCCTTACCGGTCATCTTTCTAAAAAAAGTTAAAAATAAAATAAAATAAAATAAAAAGGCAAAGTCAAGTTGAAATGTACATCAAAGCCTAAAAGTATAAAAGAGTTGTCTCAGGATGTAGAGAGAAGGCATGATCATTCCCACCCTTGGTAGAAGGGTGAATAAAAACATTGACCACTTTGATTTTGTGGCTGTGTAGAAAGATTCCTTATGGGTCTTTATAAACATGAACACCGCTTGAGAGAAAGGAAGAATATACTAGGTGCCTTTTATGGAGCAGGCAGTGTGCTTAACATTTTCTCTCAAAGATAACAATTAACTTTCTCCTTAAAAACCAACAACAAGAAGACCAAGAAGTTTATTATTAAGCTTAGGGTGATCTGACCTTTTTTAGCCTATAGACTTAATGATCAAATTAATTTACTAGAGCAATAATTTTTCTTTTCTTTTCTTTTCTTTTTTTTTTTAAAGATGACCGGTAAGGGAATCTTAACTCTTGACTTGGTGTTGTCAGCACCACACTCTCCCAAGTGAGCTCACCGGCCATCCCTATGTGGGATCCGAACCCGTGGCCTTGGTGTTATCAGCACCACATTCTCCTGAGTGAGCCATGCGCCGGCCCAAGAGCAATAATTTTTCAAAGCCATTTTTTCTTCTGGTTTTCTGTATGAAATTGCCAATATCATTAACAGAAAGAGAATTATAAAGGAGAAAAAAAGTGACTTTCTGTTGTGTTGCAATACCTAAAGGAACACTGTGGAGGCCGGTGCAATTAGCCAAACTTTAAGGACTGAGATAGTGTTGCTTTGGGGGCATCCATACTTTTAGTTTGTATTCTTCATATATAATTTTATTGCCGAAGACAAACTATTTCATCATGTGTTATAAACAACACTTTTCCCCAGACCTATCATAATTTCCATGATGTATTGTCTTCCAGTTTTAATAAAAATTACTGAAATATGGCAGTTGAAGACAAACAAAACCCAGGAAACCTTATTTTCATTCTTATATATGGCTCTGCTATATATACATATATGTATATATATCCATTACAGAAAAGTCAAAAAAAAGAAAAAAAAATTAAAAATTAGCACCAATAAACTCATCAATCCAGAAATAACTGCTAGCCAATGTTAACATTTTGATATGTCTTTAAGATATATCATGCATACTGTTTTGAAACTTTTTTTCCACTTGAACCATATATTAAAAGTATCTTTCCATGTGAATAAAATACACTTCTACAACATCATTGTTAATGGCAGTACAGTACAGGAGTCAATTGTTGGGATATATCATAATTTAATCGTTTTGTTAAACATTTGAATTATTTTCTTTTTCTTTTTTTTTACTAGTATAAATAGAACTCTGATGAACATACTTACATTTAAATCTGTGCTCACATTACCCGTAATTTCTGGGGAATATAATTCTGGTAAAAGGGTTGGCAATTTTAATCTTTGAAGTTTGACAACTGGAAATTAGTAGGCATGGCTGTAATTTATAAGACAATATCTTTATCCATACATTTGGCCATTTGTATTTTTTTCTTTTGTAATGTGCTTTATGTCATTTTTCCATTTTTCTATTGGGTTCTCTCTTTTTGTTTGTAAGGGATCTTTATGTATTAAGGATTCTAAACCTTTACCTGTCATAATTACAAATATTTTTGTAAGTTTTTTAACTGCTCTTTAATTTCATTTTTAAGTTAAAAAAAGTTTTAATTGTTATATAGTCAAATCTAACAGAGTATTCTGTTTTATTTCTACCTACTGTATCATGCTTATGCAGTCTTTCCTCACATCAAGGTTATATAATACTTTATTACATTTTCTCCTAATAGACTTTTTAGTCAGAATAACATGCTATATACATTCATGTTTTCTTCTTCATGTAATATTTATTCCATATGAAACTTATTTTTGAAGTAAGATATAAGGTAGGGATATAATTGATTGTTTTTCTCCCCTAAATAGTGTGCCAGTTCACTCACTACCATTTTGACTGAGTCAATTTCCCCCACTGCTTCAAAATGCTACCTTTTCTATTCTAAATTCTTACCTATACTGGGGCTATTTCTGGACTTTCTCTTTTGTTCTATTTATTTGTCTATTTCCCCTTCCCTTTTTTAAGGGGAAATAAGTTTATTTACGTGGTAGGCAAGAGAACACAAACCAGTGAAAAAAATTAGTTCACTGATTCACTAAAGAGGAAAATGGTGGATGGTGGATGTAGTCTGTGCTAGAAAGATAAGGAGTTCATAATTTACAATTGAAAACTTTTATTCCAAGGGCCAGCCTGTGGCTCACTCGGGAGAGTGCGGTGCTGATAACACCAAGGCCATGGGTTCGGATCCTATATAGGGATGGCCGGTTGGCTCACTGGGTGAGCGTGGAGCTGACAACACCAAGCCAAGGGTTAAGATTCCCTTACCGGTCATCTTTTTAAAAAACAAAATAAAGAGAAAACTTTTATTCTTCATAGGACAATAAATACAATATGTATTTACATGATTTTTTTTTTTTTTTTTTTTTTTTTTTGTGGCTGGCTAGTACAGGTATCCAAATCCCTGACTTTAGAGTTACAAGGCTGTGCTCTAACCAACTGAGCTAACCAGCCAGCCCACTTTTTTTTTTTTTTTAAGCTCTATTTTTCATTGTCCCATAAAGGTCTGGCATACTGGGGACTCTAAAAGTTAATTTATTAGCTTCCATTGGTGGTCTGTGAAACATTTATTTATTTTAACTTTTTATTTTAAAATAATTATAGACTCACAGGAAGTTGGAAAAAAATGTACAGAGAGGTCCTGTGTACCCTTCAACCAGTTTCCCCCAATGGCAACATCTTGCATAACTGTAATACAATATCAATACTAGGAAATTGACATTAGTACAACCCATAAGACTTATTCAGATTTCAACTGTTTTACGTGCACTTGTGTGTGGGGAGCTGTAAAGTTCTATGCAATTTTATCATATATGTACATGCATGTAATCATACTCTCAGTCAAAATACAGAACTGTCCCATCTCCACAAGGCTTATACTTGCCCCTCTCACCCCCATCACTAACTCCTGGCAACCACTAAACTGTTGTCCATCTCTTTAATTTCGTCATTTTGAGATTGTTAAATAAACAGGATTAACCTTATCAGGGTTTTTTTCCCCACTTAGTATAATCTCTTGTAGCAATAGTTGTTCTTTGTTATTGTTGAGTAGTATTTAATGCTGTGGAAATACCACAATTTGTTTAACCATTCACCCATTGAAGGTCTGAGTTGTTTCCAATTTGGGGCTATTATGAATAAAGATGCTATGAACATTTGTGTATAGATTTTTTGTGTGAGATCAAGTTTTCATTTCTCTGGGATAAATGCCCGGGAGTGCAACTGCTGGAGTACATTTTTAGTTTTCTGAGGAACTACCAGTTTTCCAGAGCAACTATACCATTTTACACTTCCACCAGTAATGCATGAGTTTCAGTTTCTCTGCATCCCTGCCAGCATTTGGTGTTATCATTATTTATTATTTTAGCCATTCTGATAGGTGTGCCATGATATCTCATTGCGGTTTTAATTTGCATTTGCCTAGTGACTAATGATGTTAAACACTTTTTTCATGTGATTATCTATCATCCGTGTGTCCTCTTCCATGAAATGTCTGTTCATGTCTTTTGCCCATTTTCTAATTGAATTGTTTTTCTAACTGTTGAGTTTTGAGAGTTCTTTATGTATTATAGATATAAACCCTTTAGTGAATATGTGGTTTGCAAATACTTCCTCCCAGTTCCTAGCTTGTTTTTTCATACTCTTAACAGGGGAGGGTCCAATCACTCCACTTTTAAAAGGCTATCCTTCCTCCATTGAATTGCTTTTGCATCTTTGTCAAAAATTCCTTGGGCATATTGTTCGAGGTTATTTGTGGTTCCGTTCCATTGATCTATGTATCTACCTCTCCTGTTTATTCTTTTTTGTTTTTATAGATTTAAAGTATGTTTTGTTTCTGGTAAGATAAGGAAGGTACTCTTCTTTTTCAAAAACGTTCTTGGTCTGATGAGTCAGTATAGCCTGGTGGTAAAGAGCATGGGCTCCAAAAACAAAACAGTGGCTCTGCCACTTAAGTAGGTAGGTGATCTTAGGCAAGTAAATTAAAATCACTAAATTTTTATTCTCTCATCTGAAAATGGAGTTGTGAGAACTAAATTATTTAATGCTTATAAAGTGCCATAATATTTGGCACATAGTAAATGTATTAGTCAAGGTTGTCATAAACAACCCTAAAATTTCCTAACTGAAAGAAATAAACTCGCTTCCTGCTCATGCAACAGGCTAACGTGGGTATTCCCAGTTGGGTAGCTCCCCTGAGCAATTCTTTTCTAAGCTGCGACTCAGGGTCCTAGGCTCCTTCCATCTTACATTCACTTTGTGGCTCCACCATCCTCTAGGTCTTCGGAGTTTTTTCATTTAGTTGGTGGGGAAAGAGAGGGGGGAACAGAGAAGTGCTTGAGAGTTTTTTTTCCCTGTCCTAGAAGTGGCCTTTCTCCTATATTACATTGGCCAGAATCCACATGGACCCAACTAGCTACAAGGGAGGCTAGGAAATGTGGTCTGTGAGCCCAGGAGGAAAAAGAAACATGCAAACACACATAGCCGCAGTCTCTGCCACGGGAAATGCTTAACAGTTTTAGCTGCCATAACAGGGCCTTTTATAGGCAGATGTCTTTCTTTCTAAAGAACAGGAAACTGAGATGAGAAAAGAATAATGAGAATATGGCAGGCACACAAGATCTAGGGGATGTGTTTCAAGCAGAAGAGAGCAAGTGCAAAGGCTTCAGGCTGGGATTTTTTTGAATGAGATCTTCTATTTTCCAAATGGTTACTGCTACTCTATACGAAAATTATATTGTGATGAAACATCTTTCTAAAAGTCTCCAATTAGTAGTAACAGTTTTTTAGTTGACTCTTGGTTTTCCAAACAATTAGATTTTCTACACATATTGATAATTTTATTTTATTTTTAATGTCTATACCTCTTATTTCTTATTCTTTATTAGCTAGTTTCCTGAATAGATATGAATAATAGCAATGATAATGGAGATTTTTGATTGTTGCTGATTTTGATGGAAATGTACCTAGTTTTATTTTTTTTCTATTTTCTTTATTTATTTTTTTTTGTGACCGGCACTCAGCCAGTGAGTGCACTGGTCATTCCTATATAGGATCCGAACCCGCGGCGGGAGCGTCGCTGCGCTCCTAGCGCAGCACTCTACCGAGTGCGCCACGGGCTCGGCCCAATGTACCTAGTTTTAATGTCAAGTTTGTAATATGCTGTTTATGCTTTACCACTGACACTTTGTTTCACAAACCAGGAACAGACATTGGATTTTACCAAATGATCTTTTATTCTTTCTCAAAATGATCCTGCATTTTTGGTCTTTTGATCCATTAATATGATGAAATTTATTTATTGTTTTCCTAGTGTTGAACCATCTGTACATGTTAAAAATAAGCCCTTAGAGTACTGGATTTGATTGCTAATATTTTATTTGAGATTTTTCTTTCTGAATATGTTTTAATAAATAATATTAGTCTGTTGCTTTCTTTTTGTGTGTGCTATGTATCTCAGGTTTTGTTCTCAGGGCTATGTTGACTTTGTAAAATAAGTAATGGAGCTTTCTATAGCATTCTGATAGATTAGATATTATTGATTATAATGTATGTATACCCTAAAGTTTTGATAGAATTCATATATTAACATTTATGAGTTTGAAATCTGTTTTCATTCCTTGCAGATGAGGAAACTTAGTTTCCTAAGACTTTATATGCCAAATGGGAATTTAAATCCAGTGTCAGAATCCAAAACTATTCACTTTCTGTAACAGGTTTCTCTAGTGTGATTAATTATCCTTAACTGTTGTAAGAATGTCTGGCCAATATTGGATTCTTCTCTCATTTGATAGAACAGAATTTACCAAAAACTTCAATAATCTGGCATGGAGGGGAAATGAAACTCTTCTCATATCTGTGAATTTCCCATATATGATCAGCCAGTGGTGGTTAATTGTCCCTCCCTTCCCATCCCCCACTGCAGACTTCACTTTTAGCCTTATGGCAGAGGACCAGTCAGGCTTACAGTCTCTCTTGAAAACATTCCTTCTGGATGTGCTACTCTCTGCTGCTATCAAAAGCCACTAAAAAGTAATCGAAGTACATTTTTTGAACTATTGCTCCATTTTCCCAGAGGCCTAGCAGGGAATGGTATACAGCTGGGTCCCTCTGCTCTAGCCTCTCTGTTCTAGTTTTAGACACCACAAAACTTACACATTAAATTGTGAACCACAGATAAATTTCTCTAAAGCCTGTTGAGAAAATAATATCTTCCCTATATTTGCTGGGCTCAAGCTCAGTCCGCAGAAATAATGACTCCCTATAGTTATGCAGAGCAACTTTTGGTCTTTTCTTGCCTTGCCTCAAAATAAGAGTTATACTAATTTTATTTATTTTATTTTATTTTCTTAAAAAGATGACCGGTAAGGGGATCTTAACCTTTGACTTGGTGTTGTTAGCACCACGCTCTCCCAAGTGAGCTAACTGGCCATCCCTATATAGGGATCCAAACCCGTGGCCTTAGTGTTATCAGCACCACACTCTCCCAAATGAACCACAGGCCAGCCCTAGAGTTATACTAATTTTAATGGCTGTTCTTTGTCTCCTTGACACTTAACAAATTTATTGTTTATTTCAACCACTTAACATCTAAATCTTTAAAAATGTAAATAAAAGTCCAAATGGCCAATAAACATATGGAAAGATAATGAACTTCACTAATAATCAGGAAAACATAATTTAAACTACAGTACGATATCACTAAGTACCCAACAGAATGACTAAAAAGTCAGATAATATGAAGTGTTAGTGAGGATATGCAGTTATTGGAACTTATATATACTGCTGCTGAGAGTGCAAATTTGTGTGACTACTTGGGAAGCAGTCTAGCTGTACTTATTAAAGCTAAAAATATGCTTATTCAATGACCCAACAATTACACGTCTATCTATATATGCACATGTATGAACATGTGCTCTAAGAGACATTTACAAGAATATTCATAGGCAAAAACTGGAAATCATCCAGTGTTCCACAGAAGAATGGATAAATTATGGTGAATACACACGATAAAATGTTACATAGTAAGGAAAATGAATAAACTACAGCTATGGGCTGTGGCTATGTTACTATGTTACTATGTAACATTGATGAATCTCATAAACATTGTGGTGAGGACTATGTTCTCTTTCCTGACCTGGTTACATTTATTTTATGATCATTCATAATTTGGTCAGTTATATATTTATTTTGTGTACTTTTCTGTGCATTTAGATACACAAAAAATACAAAGAGTTAAAAACAAATATGTATGTGTATATATAATATTATACACATCCTCAGACTCCTGAAATAATAAGTACATTGAACATAATTTTATCCTTTCTTAATGATTTAGAGGCATTATAATAAACACTGTTATTACTGGGCTAGAGTACACTTGATTTATGTGGGGAATTTTTGTCCTAATATTAAATAACTCCAAACCTATGCTTTTTAAACTCTTATATCTGCTTCTGAGTGTATCTTGAATCAGAAGCAGTGCTAGGTCACCTTCTGAGTGGTACAAATTACATCTGACTTTCATACTAGTTTGTAGTTATCTCTACTTTCTAGTGAAATACATAATACAATGAACATGAATATGTATCACCCTTTTGAATCAGAAAGATCTTAAAAACATGAAAAGAAAAAAATTCCTCTAGATGATTACTAGAAAAAAAATTAGCCAATTTTTTAATATCGACATCTAACTCTGATGACAGTATTCACAGAAGAAGGTCCAGTTCTCTCTTCTTAAGGATATTACTGGGCTGGCCCATGACGCACTTGGGAGAGTGCGGTGTTGGTAACACCAAGGACACGGGTTTGGATCCCTATATAGGGATGGCCGGTTAGCTCACTTGGGAGAGCGTGGTGCTAACAACACCAAGTCAAAGTTTAAGATCCCCTTACCAGTCATCTTTAAAAAAAAAAAAAAAAAAAAGGAAAGATTTCAAACCACTATCAAAACTACACATAGTTGTTAAGTTTATATTACTTTACAAAGTAAAGTTTATATTAGTGTATTAGTCCGTTTTTCTTGCTTATACCACAGTATGCTGAACTGGGTGATTTATAAAGAAAATGAAATTTATTGCTTACAGTTTCTGAGGCAGGGAAGTCCAAAGTCCATCTGGTGGTGGCAACAGTGACCCAGGGGTCTCCACTGCAAGATGGTGGAAGCAGAGAGAGCGGAGAGAGCAAAAGGCAGACTCTCCTCTAAAGCCCTCAGAACCACACCCTTGATCACCATTTTTAATCCATTCACTACTGCATGGTCCTACAATCCAATCACCTCTTCAAGGCTCCACCTTTCAATTACCATAATAGGATTTTCCACCCTTTTAACAGTCACAGTGGGGACTAAGTTTCTAATACATAAAACTTGGGGGACACAATTCAAGTTCCAGGGAGTTTGGGGGGACATAATTCAATCCACTACTATTAGTTTAAAAAAATGAGAGTGATAAGGTGGTACTTGAGGGAATCAAAGTGGAGGGAAATTTTTTAATAATAAGGGAGGCCTTTGTTAGTAGGCCAAAAGAAAAAAGCAACTGAAGTGGGTGAGATATTGGAGAAGGAAGTCAAGCTATAAAGTCCTAGATGTTGAAAGAAATATGATTAAAAAAAAAAGTATAATCAAAGGCACAGATACAACCTTGGAAAGGAAAAAACAGAGAAACAAAAATGAAAGTGGTGAAAATAAAAGAAAATTGGATTAAAACAGAAGTTGTATTAAATAGCCCAGATTTTATAAATAAATTGGGAGGCAAAGTGACTGCCAAGAATGAAGGTAAGGCTAAGAAAGGAAGATCAGGTTAGAGGGTTGAGAAAAATGAAGAGACTTAGAAAATCTGTTGTATGGTGTTCAACAGAATGTCAATATGAGATGACTTAAAAGGAGTTCAGAGTGTCATCAAAGGCCCCTAAGATTAAAAAGCACATTTTTGTAATATCTAGCAATGTATCAAATGAGAAGAAGGAACAGAGAAAACAGATGGGGTTACTCAGGGTGGGGACAGGGAGATAGTCTGGAGTGCAGGTGAGTGTCTTGAGCATCCTAGTACTTGAGCTGGGTATTTGAATAGAGGGGAAAAAATATAAAGACATTTATTCATTTGGCAAATATTGATTAACTACTGTATATCAATCAACTTTAGTAGGTTTTGTTATCAAATTTCTGAAAACAATTCCCTAATCTATAGTCTCAATCCTGATTTCTCTTTTGATTTCAGGGCCCAGTCTTCCAACTGCCTGTAGGGCATCTCTGCTTTTAATTGAAACATGCTCCACGTCTAAAATTAAATGCTTCATGTCCCTCCCAAACCTATTTCAATACCAGATTACCCCATTTGTGTTAAGAATTTTATTACCTTCTAGTTTCCCAGGCCTGAAACCTTTGAGTCATCTCTGACTTTTTCTCTCTCTTCCTTAGTGTGTCATCAAATTCTGTCACTAAATACTTCCTTTGAAATATTTCTCCTGGATTTTCTTCCTTTCCATTGCCAAGGCAATAAGTCAGGCTATTGTCCTTTTGTGCTCATACTCATATGCCTTCTCATCTAGTTCCCCTGCCTCCAGGCTCTACCCAATCCAGTCAGTCCTGCACACCACTCCCAGATTAATTTTTATAAAATGTCAGTTTGATAAGTCACTCATCATCTCAAAAATCTTCAAGAAGCTGGGTATAGTCCCCCAGGAAACAAGAAGCCCCTAGAGGAGCTCATATTCCAATGAGAATGGCGGCAGTTACCACAGTGAGGAGGAGATGATAATTTAGGGACGGTTTCCCTGGGGAGTGACAAGAGAAGAGAAGCTGTGCTGAGGATAAAAAGGGATGTACTTAATTTTTTCTACCACAATGAAACAGACCTGCACTATTCTACAGCCTAAGGGCAGAGATCCCAGTGGTAAAGGAGTGGTTAATATTAGGTAGCGAGAAGATGATTGGTGCAGCAGATCCTTAAGGAGGTCTGAGGAAATAGAATTTAATCAGAAAAAAACTCTTTGTCCATTTATAATCATCCTCTTACTATGTACGTGCTAATTTTATATGAGGGTACTTCAATATGTTCATAGAAAAATAGAATTGACATAATAAGAATCTTCCATGAACTTTTTGAAGACCCCCTTGTATATATGTCATTGTTGTACGAAGGGGTCTTTAAAATTTGTATTATCTTTTAATTCTATTTTTCCATGAACATTTTGAAGTGCCCTCCAACATGTTTAAGGTAATTGTGTATTATGAAATGACTAGATGAATTCCTGCAACTTGAAGGGGAAGCAGCTGGATGAACCATTTCAGAAAACTCTGGAAATTTTCTATTACCTCAACTTGAAAGAGCTAAATCATTCATTAAGATTCAAAGGTACTATTCACTATTGCAATGAAAATCAGCTGGGGATTAAGAATATTCTCAGCCTACAAAGTGAATGTATTAGTTTTCTACAGCTGTAACAAATTACCATAAACTTTGTGGTAGGTCAGAAATCCAATCCAAGTCTCACCAGGCCAAAATAAAGGTGTAGGAATGGCTGCATTTCTTTTGGAGGCCTCTAGGAGAAAATCTGTCCCCTTGCCTCTTCCAGGTTCTAGTAACCACCACATTCCTTGTCTTGTGGCCCCGTTTCTCCATTCAAACCCATTAATATCACTGATAGGTTTTGAACATAACCAGTGCCATTTTAGGCAAGCCCAAGCACAAAATGGTCTCCACCCCTCCCCCCTTTGCGTTAGGAGAAGCCCTGTGACCTGTGACCTCTGTGAAACAGAAACTCTTTTGCTTCCGCGTAGATGCAATTTTCCACCTTGATTGCATCAGCGGGCCCTGGCGCCCTGCAGCCTATATAAGCTCTCCCACCCCGAGGCCTGGTGCTACTCTCCGCAAGTCCGGCTGCTGCTCTCCGTTTTGGGTGCAGGCTGGCAGACTTCTTTCCTTTAATATAGTTTGATCGTCCGCGACGCAGTTCACAGAAGCGTGTCTTATGCTGCAGCATTTCCGATTTCAAGACGGTCGCCGAAGCGGTTTGTGAGACATCCTCCACGTTTCCCGGTCCGACTCGGTGTTTTTTAACCTGGACTTGAAGTATTGAAGGACCGCAGGGAAACAGAACTGAAGGCGTTCCAAGATGGCCAGCCGCACGGTGAAGGATGCGCACAGCGTCCACGGCACCGACCCTCAGCATCTGGTGGAGAAGGTGATTCGTACGCGAATCTATGAGTCCAGGTACTGGAAAGAGGAGTGTTTTGGACTTACGGCTGAACTTGTAGTCGATAAAGCCACGGGGTTACGGTTTGTTGGTGGCGTCTACGGTGGCAACGTAAAACCGACTCCCTTTCTATGTTTAACCTTGAAGATGCTTCAGATTCAACCCGAGAAGGATATTATTGTAGAGTTTATCAAAAATGAAGATTTCAAGTATGTCCGCATGTTGGGGGCGCTCTACATGAGGCTGACAGGCACCGCAATTGATTGCTACAAGTACTTGGAGCCTTTGTACAATGACTATCGAAAAATCAAGAGCCAGCACCGAAGTGGGGCGTTTGAGCTGATGCATGTAGATGAGTTTATTGATGAACTATTGCACAGCGAGAGAGTCTGTGATATCATTCTGCCCCGGCTACAGAAACGCTGTATGCTAGAGGAAGCTGAGCAACTGGGGCCTCGAGTTAGTGCTCTAGAAGAGGACATGGATGATGAGTCCAGTGAAGAGGAGGAAGAGGATGACAAGTTGGAAAGAGTGCCATCACCTGATCACCGCAGGAGAAGCTACCGAGACTTGGACAAGCCCCGTCGCTCTCCCACACTGCGGTACAAGAGGAGTAGGAACCGGTCTCCCAGAAGGCAGAGTCCATCTCCCAAAAGGCGAAGTCCATTCCTCCCCCAAGAAGAGGCAGGTGCCTCCCTTCTCGGCTGTAAGGAGGTCAAGGGCCCTACGGTTCTGTAAAGCGACTGTCGCCAGTGAGCTGTCCTGTCGCTGGAGGGAGGAGATGCTTTCACGTGGTTCATTTCTTGATTTAGTTCTGAGAGTTTTTAATAGAATTGAGAGGCGGTAGCAGGACCAGCTATGCCAGTCCCAGTTGCAGTAAAGAACCCTGCCCCAATTAAAGAAAGATACAATTAGTGCCCTATGGAAGGGAGGGGGGGCACTTCCTGACAGGGGGGCCAAATTAGTCCCGGTCCCACGCTGGTTATGTTTAAAACCTATCAATCACATCTCTCTGCCTTTTCTTCAATCATCCCATCTCTCTTTGACCATGGTCGGGAAATGTCCTCCACTTTTAAGGACTAGTGTGACTAGACTGGGCCCACCTGGGTAATACAGGCCAGGGGTCCTTAATCTCAGGGTCCTTAACCTTAATCACACCTGCAAGTTCCTTTTGCCATGTAATGCAACATGTTCACAGGTTCTGGGGATGTAGTGGATTGAAGTATGTCCCCCCAAAACTCATTGAAGCTTGAATTGTGTCCTCCAACTTTTATGTATGAGAAACTTAGCCCCCACTGTGACTGTTAACAGGGTGGAAAATCCTATTATGGTAATTGAAAGGTGGAACCTTGAAGAGATGATTGGATTGTAGGACCATGCAGTAGTGAATGGATTAAAAATGGTGGTCAGGGGTGTTTCTGAGGGCTTTGAAAGAAGAGGAGAGTCTGTCTCTCTCTGCTCTCTCTGCTTCTACCACCTTGCAATGTGAGACCCCTGGGTCACTGTTGCCACCACCAGATGGACTTTGGACTTCCCTGCCTCAGAAACTGTAGCAATAAATTTCACTTTCTTTATAAATCACCTCGTTCCGTGTATTTTGTTATAAGCAACAAAAATGGGCTAATACAGGGGATTGGGATATGAACATACCTGGAAACTTATTCTGCCTTCCACAGTGGAACTGAGTGGGAGATCCTTATTTTAAGAGGAAAATTTAAAATAGCTAAAAGAAAGATGTTTAGTATTGGGGAATTTGCTTTTTGTACTTGAATCAGGCAAGATGCTTGTTCTGGTAGGTAAATGCTCCTATAGGCCAGGTGTGTGGTATCTAGATGCTAAGAAGTTATTGAGAAACAGTTTTCAGACAGTTTGGAGGGAAATTTATTTTCTTCAGCTGAAAAAAAAAAAATTTCAGTTGTGGTAAGGTAATAAGAGATGGGTGTTTTGACCCAAACATTTGGACTAGAGAAAATAAAGTAGCATGACCCTGGGTTTCTAGGTATGATGATGGCAACAGAAATAAAAGGGAGAAAACCCTAAGTATTCTTATTTTATAGGATCCTGTAGCATTAGCACATGTTTCACTATGAACTCAGGTTAGAATTTAGCAAAAATATGTTCAGAACCAGTTTCTGAATTTTAACTGTGTTAATTCTATCTCTCCTTCCAATAATTGCCAGGTAGTCTGTGGATATATGCATTGCACTATGGGGATTCTTCTTTGTAAAGCACAATGGTGAGTTATTAGTGTCAAAACACTATTTGTATTGGTAATACTACGCTTCAACCATGTGAGCTAATTTGTAAAAAAAAATATATATATATGATTGTAATTATAAATATTACAAGAAATATAAGAAAAATGATAGAACACAGTACTCTTCTATAACAGGTTTTGAGTGCCTACTGTGTTCCAGGCATTCTGGTAAATATTTTTTTAAAATAGTTTTTAATTGTGCAGTAATCTTTTAAATGATATCAGATAGTAGATTAGGGCCTGAACACGAAAGAGAAAGTAAGACAGGAACAAAATACATTCAGTATTTTGTATTCTGCTATTAAACAGAAATTAGTCAGTAAACAAGATGACAAATATTATTGCAACTTTTATCTGATAGCTACTTCACCAAAGATAAAAATTAGTTTTGCAGTTGCTAAAAATAAGAAAAAGAATTCTGTAATTCACACTTTAAATAAAACTGTCTGCTTGTTCTTTATATGTTTTATTTCTTAAAACAATAATAAATTATTTGGCTGAGCATAGTATAATTCTGTAAATTGGTATATGACCAATAAAACAGGTAATCTAGATAGAGTTTTTTGGAAATGTGTAATCTAAATTCTATTTCTAGGTTAAGATGAAAGTAGCTATTCATCTGACCCTATTTCTCTTATTATAATCAAATTAAATTTATACTTTATACATCCATCTAACCATTCACCCAACCAACAAATATGTATTGAACTCCTGTCATGGGAAGGACACAATGCTAGGCCCTGTAAAATATTTAACACAGACATTTTTACTTTCTATTTGGAATTCTAAACTTTTTATTTCCAGTTGTGAAGTGAAAGACTTTATTACATCAGCTATCTGTCCTGACCTGCCTCTTTACCTTGTAATCTCTGTATCTTTAAAATTTTTATTCATCTTTCCGCAGTGAAAAGTCTCCTTTTCATCTCTGTCCCCAGCCACCCTTTTCCCAGAGGCAACCAGAATGTTATTTTCTTGTGTATCCTTCCAGATGTACTTTCTGTATCAAGCAAATATGTATATATATTAAACCCCTCCATACATACTTTCCAGTGCCTTTTTTTGTTTTTGTTTTTTTTACTTCCTCATTCTTTCTTATGTCTGCATACTTTTTCATTGCATGGATGTATTATAATTTATATAATTAGGAGTATTATAACTTATGTAATTATTGGTTTTAATATGTTATTCCTAACAAAGCTGAAATAGACTCTTATTTCAAATATATTTGTGGGATATCTTCCTAGAGATGAAACTTCTATGTGCATTTGTAATTTTGGATAAATACCACCAAGTTACCCTCTATTGATATTGTGTCTGTTTCCCCACAAACTTACCAACATACGATGATCTTTGCTAATCTGAAGGATGAAAAATGTCATCTTGGTGTAGTTTTAATTTGCGTTTCTCCTATTATGAGTGAGGTTGAGAATATTTTTATGTATTTTAAAAGCCATTTGTATTTCCTTTTCTGTTTCTCTTGAGTTATTGTGATTTATTATTTTTATAGGAACTCTTTATATGAGGATACTTCAAAAAGTTCATGGAAAAATAGAATTAAAAGATAATACAATCCTTCCATGAACCTTTTTTAAAAAAATCTACCTCTAAGAGTCATATCCATCAACTTTTTGAAGTACCCTTGTATATTAGGGAAATTAGCCCTTTATCAATAAGTTGCAAATGTTTTTTCCCAATTTGATATTTGTCTTTCAACTTTGTGGTAGCTTTTGTCATGCAGAACTTTTTAATTTTTATTTTATAGAATTACATTTTGTGGTTCTGGGCTTTGTGTTATACTTAGGCTTTCCCCATTCTTTGATAACTTAAAAATTTTTTCTTCCATGGTTTCCTCTATGTTTATGATTAACAAACATTCTAAATTTGTTTAATGTATATGTTCAATTTTGCTGTTTCAATTTATATCTGAGCTAGATTAGCAAATCAGTCCTATGGAGATATAGTAGTAAGGAGCTTGGATTCTGGAGTTGATAAGACTAGAATTTGGACTTTTCTGTTTCCTGACCGTGTGACCTTGGGCATGCTACTAAATTAACCTTTCTGAGCTTCAGTGGCTTCATTTGTAAAATGAATATAAGTAATACCTAGTTTGAGGTGAAAATTGCATGAGATGAGATGACTCATTTAAAGCCCTTAGCGCAATGCTTGACAAGTTGGAAGCATTACTTAAATGCAAATTATTACTGTGATGATGATGATGATGGCCGTAGACTATTCTTTCAACCTTTACTACCACCCCACAATTCATGACTGTAATCAGAAGGAGTTAAATAAAGGGCTGGCCAGTTAGCTCAGTTGATTTGAGCACAGTGTTATAACACCAAGGTCAAGGGTTCAGATCCCAGCAATGACCAGGCACCAAAAAATAAAAGAGAAGGAGCTGAATAAAAAGGCATATTCCAAATTTGCCAATATTACCACTACAGCATTGAACGTGCTTCAATCAGACAAATCTCTATACTTCCATTAACACATCTAACAAACGTAGTCCAATCCACTCTCTTCTGAGCACAGTAGTTCTTAATCTTGGTAACACATTAGAACCACCTGAGTAGGTTTTTTTTTTTTTTTTTTTTTTTAACTCCCAATGCCTGGATCCCCAACCCTGAGACCTGGTGCCTGGGTATGGCCCAGGCATCAGTATTTTTCAAAACCCCTCAAGTGATTCTGATGGGCAGCCAAGGTCTAGAACCAATATTCTAACACTAGGCCAATGGTTTCAGATATGAAGGAAAACATATTAATGGCTTCTAAAGAACAACATATAGAAATCTTTTATAGGTATGCCATGAATTCATTAAGAGGACATTAAAAAGCAAATATAGAAGAGTTAGGTCAGATGTCAGATAGAGATATGTGAGGAAAGGAGTTACAAAGTTAAAGGTGTTCCTTGTATATATTTATAATACATCTCTCAGAAAAGCTCGGGGCAGCTAGACTCTAAAAGCTTTCATAACCTTGCTAAGAGGTAAAGAACATGAAGTGCTTACATTTGTTAGATGTGCTAATGGAATTATGGAGATTTGTCTGAAGCATGTTCAATAGGAATCTTAAATATTACCCCATTGTTTTCCTAGATAATTCGCATAAATAATTATTTATGATAATCAGCAATATATCTTATCCCTATATTCATTTTAGCAGTTTAGGAAGAATTTGTAATGGAATTTTAGCTCATTTATAGATAGAGTGTGAGTAGGGTACACAGGAAAATTAGACATTATCAAATTCAAGGACAGAGCAATGTGGTCTTAAAGAGATGGACTGGACAAGGAGTCAGGAGGTCTCGATTCCAATTCCTGAGCTGTAGTTTCCTCAGGTGCAAAATGAAAAAATTAACGAAGTTCCCAGAAGTTTCTTTCAGCTCTAAGTGATTACTGTCTCACCAAAACACCTAAAATCTTTCTTAATGTTAATTAATCAAAAGAAGACAGAAAGGGCCAGCCTGTGGCTCACTAGGGAGAGTGCGGTGCTGATAACACCAAAGCCACGGGTTCGGATCCTATATAGGGATGGCCGGTTCGCTCACTGGCTGAGTGGGATGCTGACAACACCAAGCCAAAGGTTAAGATCCCCTTACCGGTCAAAGAAAAAAAAAAAAGAAGAAGACAGAAAAATCATTCTAGCTCAAGCTTAAACTAATAAATACTCCATAGCCCTGTTTTGTCTTTAAGGCAATACAGCTTCTCAAAATTGAGATTTTTTTCAAAATATGTCTTGATAGTATTAGATTAATATATGTCCTGCCTAACTAGCATATTTACATTTTATACTGGTGTCTTCATCCAGAAGGGTGACTCATGGAGATTAGGGGGTTGCATGTTGAGACTGGCAAGGATACGTTGGAGCATGAATTTTTGTTGTTGTTTTCCCCTTCAAATCATGTCCTAGGCACGACTTACTTCATTTAAGACCAATCCTTTGACATTTTCTTTTAATCTTTTCTACTTCTCTTTTTTCGTTGTATTACTCATGATCATTAAGACTCACACAATTGTACTGATGTGTTTACATCATCTCTTCCCTACAAAAGTCTACATTTTTTGGCCAGGCTACATTTATATTGTACACTTTACATGAGCTAGTACAGCATCTTGGCACACAAAAGGAGCTTGATAAATATTCAGTTAATTTAAATTGTTAAAAATTAAATTATTTTACTCATTTGGCAGCTGGCCAGTAGGAGGATCCGAACCCATGACCTTGGTATTACCAGCACCATGCTCTCTCAAGTGAGCTAACGGGTCAAACCCCGAATTATTTCAGTGCCATTGCTTTCTCTATCATTTTTTTTTTTCTGTGCTACTTTAACTTTCATAATTTCCTTTACAATATTTCCAATCTGTTTTACACAAAGTCCCATTTCATGACAGTATTGTTTAAGTACTTTCTGAATACAGCAATGAGTTTTTTACTCTCAAAAGCCAAGAAGTAGTAATTTATAAAGCAAGTAATCATGATACCAAATATAGCAATGAATAATACAGTAAGTAAGCTTTTAGTAGTAAATATGTAAAATAACTTTAAGAGAAATGTTAAGGTATGCTATCAATTTGATTAAGTATGTATACACATTAAAATTAAACCTTTTTTTTTTTTTTTTTTTGTGACTGGCTGGTGTGGATCCAAACCCTTGACCTAGGTGTAATAACACTGTTCTCTAACCAACTGAACTAACTGGCCAGCCCAAAACGAAACTCTTGAACATGTTAATTATAATTTTCTAAATGTACACTATTCTGAACTAACAATGAAAAATTTATAACATATACTAAATATATAGCATATACTTAATATCACAACTCATTAAAATAAACCCTATGTATACAACTCAGAAGACCGAGTTATGATAATATTAAAATTTGAGTATGACAGTGAGAAAATTGAGTATGATAGTATTTTGATGAATCAAAATAAAATTTCAAGTTAGTATAAGAAAAAAAACCCAATCATTTGAAATTTGTATTTGTATAAAAATAAAATCAACTATACTGCTTTTGATCAAAATAATTTAAACTTATCAGATAGTGAGATCTAAGAAATATAAATACTCAAGTATTACAGAGAATTTCATCTGTTTTCAGCCTCACAGTTATGTTGGGATTTTGAGCTGCAAAGGTGACACTTCAATAAAGGTTGAAAATTATCCATCCTCTTGTCCTACTTTTGAGTCTGCCTTTGTGGGCTCTAAATTTTCATCTGTTGGGGCTGACTGGTGGCTCACTCGGGAGAGTGTGGTGCTGATAACACCAAGGCGGCGGGTTCGGATCCCATGTAGAGACAGCCGGTTTGCTCACTGGCTGAGCGTGGTGCTGACAACACCAAGTCAAGGGGTAAGATCTCCTTACCGGTCATCTTTAAAAAATAAATAAATAAATAAATTTTCACCTGTAAATTAATAAATACTTTCTAGGTAGAGCATTCTAACTTGTCACTCATTATACTAGTTGGAGGCCAGTTTTAAACACCAAATCTTTAAGTGTATACTTTTTTGAAGAGTTTATCCAGGCTAAAGTGTATACTTGCTACTGAGAACTTCTGTAACTTCTCTGTTCTTCTACTCATAAGGTGCATTAATGATTTTTAAAACACCCCCAAAATATTGTGCCTTTCACCAATGTTTATTTTGAGAGCTGTAAAGCAGCTAAAAGCAGTCTGAAGGAAGTTCAAAAATGGTAACTCTTGATTTAAACAGATTTCTTACATGTTCTGCTCCAAAGTACAAATTTACTACATTTGAAGATATAAAGCTGATCCCACATTGTTTCTGTAACTATTATCATTTTACGATATTAGAAATTAGAAGAAATAATGTTCTTTGTTGAATGACTGTTTTTTAAACTTACTTTTAACTTCTTCTTACATGTCACTCCTAGTTTGCAAATAAGCAAATGTCAAAGGCAGTAGCAAAAAAGACTATTTAAAACAAAGCTGGTGGACAGTCTCAGTTACTTCTAGTTTCGAAAATTCTTTTTTTAATTCAAAAGACACATGTATTAAGTACATTAAAATTGGTTTCATAAATGAAAATTATTGATATGGGAAAGTTGCTTTAGGGGAAACTTCACTAGTAAATATTTAAAATTCTAATTGAATTAAACATTGGTCCTTTGCAAAATACTTACAGCGGCAGAAATACTACTTTTTAAAGGTGTGTTATTTAGTTTTAAATATGTGGGGGTCCTATCGGCATTATAACATTTTCCAACATACTTTTTTGGTCTTTTCCTCTGCTAAGTCTTTGACTGAATCCCCCTAAGTATTATAAAGAACTGATGTCGAGAAAGGTATTTTCTGTTCAAGATGATGTTTACACATGCAAATTATTTTTAGAGATATAAATTCTAATTTTGAAGAAGAAAAATATCGAACACTTTTTATTTCTTATTCTTCAGTTCTCTACCCATCTTTAAAATACAAGTTAAATCCTTATTGGAATCCCTTTCCCATCGTGTAGCCAAGCGTAGGTGCCAGACTTGAAGATGAAGGCTTTACTTTGTTAGCCATGTGTTTACCAAACCCCAGCGCTTTCCCGAGATCTTTTGGCTGATAATCTCAAACATGGAGGATGCTTCTGATTCTTCACAAGGGGTTGCTCCATTAATTAATAATGTAGCTCTCCCAGGCTCTCCGCCGTCTCTTCCTGTATCAGTGACAGGCTGTAAAAGTCATCGAGTAACCAATAAAAAGGTAGAAGCGAGAAGTGACTAGCTCCTCCCAATAGCTCTTCCTCCTTCGGAGCCGAAAGTAGATCAGAAACTTCCCAGGAGCTCCGAGAGGCGGGGAAGTGGCGGTGGGACGCGATTCCCCCGCGCGGAGCCGGGCAGTGGCAGCGGGAGAAGCGACGGCCGGGGGTGCGGCGGGGCCGGCGAGAAGCGACCCCCCCCCGGGAGGACGGAGCCTCCCCTCGCTGCCTCTGTAGTAGTAGGTGGAGAAGTGGCATTCGGCGTGCTCGCAGGTGAGGGGCTCCGGGCGGTCGCTCGGGAGCCGGCCGGCGCCGGCGGGGAAGTGTAGGCGAGCGGGGGAACAAAGCGGAGCGGCGCCGGGGTCCGCCCGCGGCCAGCGCCCTCGCGGCGTCGGGCCGGCCGGCTGCGCGCCGAGCACGTTGTGAGCCCGGAGGCGGCGGGCGGGGAGCCGGCGCTGGGGGAGGGGGCCGCCGCCGCTCCCGCACCGCCCGCCCGCGGCCGGGCGTCCAGCCCCATTGTCAGCCGGCGGCCGGGCGAGCAGAGGTGGAGTGCGCTCGGAGGGCGGCGGCGGCTGTGCTCGCTCAGCTGCCGGCAGCGGCAGGAGCGAACTCGGCTCCGGTAGCAGCCGCGGCGCGTCAGTCACACAAAAGGCTGCCGAGCTCCCCCCGCCGGCGCCCGGACCGGCCCACGCTGCCGCCGAGCGCTCCCTACCTTACCGGCTTTCCTTTCCCTCCAATTTCGCTAGGGAAGCGGGGCCGACGCGGGCGGCCGAGGGTCGGGGCGAGCCCGCGGACGGACAGAAGATGCCGCTGCTACACCGAAAGCCGTTTGTGAGGCAGAAGCCGCCCGCGGACCTGCGGCCCGACGAGGAAGTTTTCTACTGTAAAGTCACCAACGAGATCTTCCGCCACTACGAGTAAGGGCCGGGCCGGGCGCGGGGGTGAGAGGGGTGTGGGGACTCCCTCCCCAGCGCCCTTTTGTCTCTCCTTTTGCTCGCCCTGGAATTCTGCGGGGTGACTTGAAAGTGACGGTAGCTGCGGGCCGGCGTTTCTGTGTCCCCCAAGCCCGACCTGGAGACTGCGCGGGGCCGGGGCCACCCGGCCGTGCCACGCGTGGGGAAAGCGGGTCCGGGCGGAGGAGGCTGGGGTCCCCGGCCGGCCGCGGGGATCGCTCCTGGCGGCTGCTGTCGCCCGGCCGGCCGCGGGGCGGCGGAAACTCCCGGCTTCGCCCCTCCCCGCCGCGGCCACACGCGCACTCCGAGGCCAGTTCCGGGATCCCCGTCTGGCGGCCGAGGGGATCCCCGCACGGGTCAGCCCCGCGGGGCCGCAGTCCCCCGGCCCGGGGAGGGAATCCCTGCCCCCGAGGGCAGGAAACAGCAGGGGAGCGCTTGGTTTCTTCGGACGGGAGTGGGTCTGACGTTGGGGCTGCCTGGGGTAGGGGTGGGAGGGAGTGGAGTTGAGACTCCCTCTCGAAGGCAAAGAGGGGGCGTCCCAGCGGGCCGGGGGCGGTGGGGCCCGGGACACGAGAGCCTCTGCCGGAGGCCTCCTGCCCGGTTTGGCTAGGCCTCGGAGTGTGCGACACGAGCCGTGTGCTCTGTCACCGCCTCTTCTTGGTGACTAAGTCACGTCCCCGGGGAGCTCAGCGTCTCCACCCCCGGGAGACCGGCGAGGAAGAAGTCGGGGACGGGCGAGGGGAAGAGGAAGGGGGAAGGGAGCAGGGCCCTGGTTTTCACTTTCGCGTAGCCTGGAGCGAGGCGGTGAGAGTTGGGGGAGGGGGTGAAGACAAGTTCAACTCCAGCCTCAGCCGGTGGCCTCTTTATCCCCCTGCGCTTGTGGGCCGCCTGACATGTGCCACTCGCTATTGTTTTGATAAGAACCCGGAGCTGCTGCTGATATAGTTTTAACCCCTAGATTTTGAGTCAGTCGCCTGCTTTTATCCTGAGACCCCCTTGTCCTGTGACCCGAAGCACTGGGGGTATGTTTTAGCGATCTGTGTTTAAAGATCTCCAAGTGAAACCTGAATTGATCCATCATTGGAACAGCCTGATCCTCCTTTTTCTTATGCTTTATCCTCTCCACTCAGAAGGAATCCCTTTGTGGCTTAGAAATCTAAGTGTTATAGCAACCATTTACGTTGAGTGTGGGAGCCACCCTTTCTAAGTGGGGGCTTGATGGAGGGAGGGCTTTGGGCAAACTCTGCACCTGTCAGGGGAATGGGTCGTGAGGTTAGAAAAGTCAGTTCCTTTGAGCGTTTATTTTAAGTAATTCTTTTCTTCAGCTCCACAGAAAGGGTTACCCGTAAACATATTATATCTAGAGAAGTAGATAGTTCTTTTCGTGAGACAGTACATTTAAGTAGGAGTACACATCTCACTGTGCTCCTGTACAGACATGTTTTGTTACTCGAATAGAGTTCACTCTTGTAACTACTTAAGCAAATTTGGATTAGGTAACTGGACAAGGATAGTATCTTACTGGACAAGGATAGTGTCTTATTTTTTGAAACATTTAAGCTAAAATCCTTGGTAACAATTCCGAATTTTAAAAAGTTATATTTAAGAGTGCCAACAAAATGGTAAACAGGCTTAAATTTCAAACTATTTTCTCCTTTTTTATAAGCAATGTTACCTTAGGAGGCTCTCCTCACTTCAGAGGGTAGGATGACTATGGCTGTCATCCGCTGTGAATTATTCTTCTTGTACTCTGATTCTTGAGATGAATTACTCTGTCTATAGAGAAACATATCTATCTTCTATTAACATTAAGGAACTGTGTCCTTTGTAGTCTTAATGACATATAAACATTTTTTTTAAATAACTTTTTTTTTTTTTAAATTTTTTGTTTTTCCCCCTGTGCTGAAGTGTTTGGGTTTTTGGAAATTACAGGTTGTTCAAGAGAGTTTATTAGTTTGAGAGCAAGGATAGTATTTGATCATTTACACTGAACAATGGAGTATACTGGTATTATTAGGTATTGATCTTTATGACTTTGAATTGGCAGAATTGGAAGAAGACTGCCATTTAATCATGTTAAATTTTGAATTACTTTCTCTTCTCTTAAACGGTTACGAGATTTTCCCAAAAAGACATTCATGGTGGATGGTATACAGTTGTCTGCAGTATTGTGGTAATCTGACCCTTGGCACAAGTCTGGACAAACTATGTGGAAACCTCTGTTTTCATTCATTCATTAAATCACTGATTGGTTTATGTGAATTTGTTTGAAGATCCTTTAAGTGCACTATTTTGAATATTTTTATTTTGTACTTGTCTGAACACCACTATGCTTACCTATTTGCTTGGGTTTTTTATTTATTGAATATAAATTCCCTCTACCTTAGTCAGTCTCAAAGAGATCTTCTGCACCTCCCAGGCTTATTCACTTCCCAACACAATGGAAAAGTTAACTTTTGCCTCTAACTCTGGTTAGCCAGTGACCCTTTAATTACTAAATAGTCTTGTCTCTATCTCACTTGATATTATAGCCCACTTCCTCTTTGTCCTTCTGAGCAGCAATGTTCACCCCCTCCATTTTATCTAGCGTAACATCTCCTATTATTGCCTTGTAATGCAGTATGTTTGTTGCCTGATATTTTGTCTTCCCCAAGACTCTGAATTCTTTGAGACAGGGACTATGACCAGGATGGATCCTCAGTGATTATATAGTACAAACTCCTTTATTTTGTTTGTTTGAACTACATGCTTCTTAGCTAATTGCTAGTTCTTATTTGACCTGCTTTCGCAAGCAAAGAACACTCATTAAAAATAGCACATTGACTATAGACAAATGCATAAGCTAAAGTGCATAATTTAGTCTCTTAAATAAGATAAAGACTTATTCTGTAATTTTGGTTAGCTGAGAACAATTTTGTTTTTTATTTATTTTTCACTGTTGATTGTTCAAATGGAACAGGTGTGAATACCAGAAATCCTAGATTTGTGGGATAGGAAAATGATTTATCGTGTTACTTAGTGATTTAATCTCCTAAATAAAATGACTTTTTTTTTTTTTAAGCCATTTAGCCATTTGGAATTGAAATATACTACTCATCTCTGAGTGAATCCAACCTTCCAAACAAAATATAGGAATTGCTACCACAACATCAATGACAGGCAGTCCAGCTTATGTTTTAACCTGGCTTTTCAGTGAAAGAGGTTTGATTAGCTTATAAAATATCCTATTTTCATCATTCACCAGCTGTCACTTATTAATTTGGTCCTTTCAACAGCCCCCGTTTACAAATGAGGAAACTGGGGTTAGGGTGGGGTGAGTAAGTCCAAGATCACAGTGTCCAAAATCACATATCTAGCAATTGATGACACTAGAATTCTGACTCATGTCTCTAAGACTCTAGAGTTTATGCTCTTTTTACTACTTACTGTCACATCATGCTTGTTATTGAGAATTCTTCCTAATATGTGTTGAAGTTTGCAGAAGTATGCACTGAGAAAATAGAGGTGTTGGCTGGAATTTAAGTTGGCTGCCTAGATCTTTGCATAGGTACCACTGTCTACTGTCTGCTCAGACATTTTCCTTTCTTTACTATAACGCCAAATGGTTCAGACATCTTCTTTTTTTTTCTTTTTCCTGCTGCTGGTCAGTCTGGGGATCTGAACCCTTGACCTTGGTATTACAACACTGCACTCTAACCAACTGAGCTAACTGGTCAGCCCCCAAATGATTAAGCTCTAGGTATTGACTGAATGAACCAGAATGCCATCAATTTATAGTGGGGAAAAATGCCTTTCTCACCGACCAGTTCCCATGCTAATGATTATTTATATGTGAAATCTAGTTATAATGAAAGGCTATTAGGTTAGCATAGGGTTTTCAAGGGAAGCTGGATAATTTTCATAGCTAGTGTCTTCAAGTTAGGTGTTTAGCTCCTCTTTAGGAATGTCTACACGTGGCCATGATACTTGGGTCCGTGAATCCTTTTTTTTTTGGATGGTGCAGCAGAGATTCCTAAATGCTTTTATTTTTGGGTTTTACTTTTCCTCTGCTTTGCAGGCTTCCATGTTTTGTAGCCTTTCTTCAGATAGAATATGTATATCAGTTATTGTAGTCTAACAAGCCACCCCAAAACTTAGTGGCTCAAAATAACCCATTTTATTTGTTCACTGTTTTGTAGATTGTTGGTTCGGTTTCTACTGGTCTCCTTTGTGCTTACTCACTTAGCTGCAGTCAGCTGGAGGCTAGGCTGAGGCTGGATGGAAAAGGAAATGGCCTCAGTCATATGTCTGGTATCTTAACTGGAGTAGTTTTTCTCATCATGTGGTCTTTCATCTTCAGGAGGCTAGCCTGGGCTGCTGTGTCTCAGGGTTTCAAGAGGGTCAGAGTGGAAGTCTTTCAGTGTCATTTCTGTATTATGTTGGTCGAAACAAATCACAAGGCCTGTCCAGATTTAAGGGGTGGTGAAATAGACTCCACTTCTTGGTAAGAAGAGCATCAGTGTAATATTTCAAAGAGGCATGTGCACCTTTAGCCCTCTGCAGTCTGCCACAAGCAGTTGATAAGATTTTATACTTGGGTCATGCTGATTGGATTTTAGGTGTTCACTGATAATCTAATTGATGTTATCCATCAAAACACAATGAAAACCATCCTAACAACCTGTGGGCATAATCCCTTGTTGCTTGCCCCTGTACTACCTACAATAATGATTCACACTAATAATAATTCGAACTAGTGATGATTCTTCCTAGAATTTCTATTCCTACGCTTGCTCTCAGGAGCTGCTAAGAAGAAGTATCTTCAAATATTTAAGATGATTAATTCTGCCTCTTTTTAAGCCCCTTCCCAATGCTGAACTTCTTCTTCTTTAGACATTCTCAAAATCTGTTATGTGTTCCTCCGACATTGTTTCTCTACTGCACTGGTTATTATTCTAGCATCTCTGCAAAAATGGTGCCTGAACAATAAGATTTGATACTGTTTATTGAGTGCAGGTATATTATGGGGGCATTCATTTAGCAGTATCTCATTTGATTTCACATTAACTGTCCATAGAAGATATTATCCCTATTTTATAGAAGGGGAACTATGTTCAGAGAGGTTATGTAACCTATTCAAAGTTGCATTCTAAAAGTGGTAAAGCTGGGATTCAGACATATTTTCCTCTCTCCTTCTTATTCATATGTGTACTTTCTCTGTCTAGATACACATAAAAAATAAACATGGACTCCCCAATGAGAGTACATTTGTTTTTTCTTGACACTATACTTTAGAGAGTCTTTGGAGATGCTGAGATTATTTGTCCCTCTAGTGAGAAATGAATGAATGTCTACAACACAATGGGATAAGTCACATATGTCATCGAGCCAGTATAATGGGGGCATAAAAAACAGAGCTAACTGTTTGATGGGGAGTTGGGGAAGCCTTCAAATAGGAGGGTGAAGCTCACAAGACACAGATTTGGGAAGAAAGAGACTCTAGACAGAGGACGCTCTAAAGAACCCTTTTTAAGCAAAGCAAATGGTATAAAAAGTATAGAAGTGTGAATTTGTAGTTTACCTAAAATTTGTCTTTTGCACATCTGTTATTGCTAAGCTAAGACTTTTACATCCAGCACTAGTATAATGTTTCACCTTTGTTGATTTAAACTTAAGGTTTTAATCTCCAGATTTTAAAAATCTTTATTGCTATTCTTCCATCTTTGTGTCTTCTGCAGATTTTAGGAAACTGCTTTGTGTGTCATCTAAGTCTGTCTAAGGCAGCACTAAATAAAATGTAATATTTCATTAAAGGGGTTTTTTCAAAACTAAACTTTACATTTTTTATTAAAAAAATTTCCCTTGACCATCTATGAATAAATATTAAAAAAGTAATTTTCGTCTAGCTGATATTTGTGTAACATAAAGCATGTTGTCTACCATACCCATGATCTCCTAATCTCCTACTCTTATAACCCTGTCAGTGAAGGAAGTTGTTAGAACAACTCATGCTGTCTTCTAGCAATAATTACTTTCTTAAGTTCATAGGCCATACTTTCCATCTCTTGCATCGCATTTGCTATTTAAGTCAGGAATTATATTAGTTTTTAACCTACAGCTGCATTTCTAAGTTACACTAATTATTTTTGTGGCCAGGAGAGTCTATCATGTCTCCTAGATCTTTTCTGTTGAATTGTGCTGGATCTTTCTTGTCACTTAATTCTTAATCTTCTACTAGGTTTGTTATTTGTCATTTTGGCGGTTGGCCGGTATGGGGATCCGAACCCTTGACCTTGGTGTTACAACACCACGTTCTAACCAACTGAGCTAACCTCTAGCCCTTCTTCTACTAGGTTTTTAGTTTTCCAAATACCCAACAAATTAAGAGTATGTTGCCCTTTTTTGTTCCTCAGTTTGTTCATCAGAGAGTTGGTTAACTTTATATTGCAGATGTATTCTCAGAAAAGTATTTTACCTTGTAACTCAGAAACAATTTTTCCTTATGAAATAATGGTAAAGAGAAGAGGTCATCGAGCTTTTCTGCCAAGGGCCAGATAATCAGAATTTTAGGCTTTGCTGACCATGGGGTCTCTTAAACATAGCCAGCTCTGCACATGTACTGAGAAAGCAGTTGCAGGCAATACCTACAAGTGTGGATGTGGCTGTGTTCCAATAAAACTATAAAAACAGAAGTAGGGCTGGATTTGGCCTCCAGGCCAGTAGTATGCCCACCTCTGGTAAAGAGGATTATTGAAAGAATGCAGTCATAAATCACACAAATAATCAATATTAGCCTAAACTTATATTCATATAACACAATACTTTGTTTTGTAATTTTTTTCTCACAATAGTAAAATGCGCTTTTTGTAAAAGTTTCATTATTTATATTCGTGTAATCTAGAAATTGAAGAGGCAGTGTAACCTACCTCTTAGAGTTCAATATTATTAACAAACTATACATTTGAATGTGTATGATAAATGTGTGAAGTATGACCACAATTACAGAAGTGTGGGAGAAAGTGAAGGTGTGCAGTGTTTGAGATGATGCTGTGTAGTTAGGGGGTGATGAGAACGGGAGAAAGCCCTTGGACTTTTCCCCCTTGCCTTTAAAGTGGCCACTGTGGTAGAGTGAGCCCTGTCTCCTGCCTCCTGATCTTTGTGCACAGTGTGACTATAATGTAATAACTTTGTAGAGTAGATAGACACAAAAACAAACGGCAGAAGCATTTTGCGGGCGATACTAGAAACCTTAGGGGTGTAGAAGAGCAGCTGTATGTCACTGATTATTGACTCTCCTATTTTTCTGCCTGGTAGTACCTTTAATGAAAGCTTGTGACACTTGTACCATTGCTCTCCTTGGTATTTTTAGACAATGTTAAATCTAAATAGTGTTATTGCAACTCACTTTACATTAGCTGTCCTTCTGCCATGGCATCAAATACTCTGTGGCCTACTAAATACTGCAAGCCCCTATCTGCTGTGGCTAGAGCTATGCTGTTCAGTACAGTAGCCATTACTTGGCCATGTGGGTTATTAGGCACTCGAAATGTGACTAGTCTGAATTAAGATGGGCAGTAAATAAGGTGGCAGGTTAGCTCAGTTAGTTAGAGCATGGTGCTGATAACACCAGCATCCAGGGTTTGATTCCGGTACCAATGAGCAAAAAAATAAAAAGAAAGATGGGCAGTAAATGTAAATTATACATTGGATTTTGAAGACTTAAGGGAATAAAAAAAGAATTTAGACTATCTCAGTGAATTTTTATGTTGATTACATATCGAAATGAAATTCTTTTGTGATATACTGGGCTAAAAATATATACAAAATTAATTTTGTTAGTATTTCTTTTTAAAATTTTAAATGTGACCACTAGAAAATTTGAAATTATCTATGTGGCTAGCATCTTATTTCTATTAGCACTGGTTTATAGACTAATGCAGAAGATATTGAGATTTGAAGTATAATTTTCTTAAACAGTACTAGGTATAGTTTAAATTATCAGAAGTATAACTCATGTACATTATGCTCTATGTACTGGCTTGGGAAACTAAATCTTATAGATATGCTTGTTTCTATAGAAAGAAGTTTAGAACTTTTATAAGATTTCTAAGTGGTACTGTAGTTTTATTTATTAATATTTTAAATTTTCACTTACACATTGTAATTGTACATACTTATGGGCTACAGTATCATATTTTGGTACATATATATGTTGCATGATAATCAGGTCAGGTTTGTTAATGTGTTTATCACCTCACACACTTATTATTTCTTTGTGGCAAAAACATTCAAAAGCCTTTCTTCTATATATTATGTAACATACAAAATTTAGCTGTTAACCATACTCACCCTACTGTGCAGTAGAAGGACTGCAGTTTTAGGCAGTAAAAATTAAATAAGACAAGACTTCTTTCAAGATTCATTCACTGATTTTATTATGCACTGTTGATGATCACCTGTTGGGTATGTCTGTTACCTCTCTCTCTCAGCTAATAAATTATTTATTCTTACATGTATTATCTTGCTTATAAGAACCAGACTATATTCATCTTTTTCTCTCAGGCATTCCTTTCTTTAACTCTACTTTTTCTTTAAGACCTAACTCTTTTTTTTTTTTGGCAGCTACCTGGTATGGGGATCTGAAAGACCTAACTCCTAATGTCACTGCCTCAAAAAAATGTTTTAGTATTTCCTGATCTTTTTTTGCCCACCTCTCTTTACCTTCCTCTAAATTCTCTTAGGATATCTGCTTCTGTCTTATAACTACTTTTTACTTTGCATTTTTAATGAGATGCATCCATAATTTCCTGTGCTAAAACATCAAAAAGTATCTTTATTCTGAATTAGAGTCATATGACTTAGCATGCTTGTTATTTCTTTAGATTTCATTTATTTTAAAGTATATTAGTTTCTCTTACGGTATTTCCATAGATTGCTTTTCTTTTCTTTTTTGTTATTCTGTAGACACACATACGAATGAAACAATCTTCATGGAATTTCCCTGGGTCACATTTGGAGATCACACTGCTGCAGGGATAACCTATACAGCTAGACATATTAACCAGGAAAAAAACATACTGCAATTTAAGTACTTTTAGAATGATGAGAGAAGGAAAGGTGGAGATTTCAGGAAAGGGAAAAAGTTAAAGAATAGTGACTTAATTATATTGGTTACATATAACTATTGAAAAGTAGACCAAAGTATAGAGGATAGAGAAAATTTTCTCCATCTTAACATTTAGAGGAGCCATTATTAACCTTTTTGCATATGTCTAACCTTTTATATTTTAAAAATATTTTATTGTAGAATGATACATGAGTACATGCTCATCACAAAAATTCAAACAGTATAGAATTACTTAGAATCACAAAAAAAGTTTTCCTTTTCTTTCCTTCCCAGTCCTCTCCTTTCTCCTTAGGGAACATCTGTTTATAGTATGTATAGAAATAGTCTTTTTTTTTTTTTTTTTTGGTGTGTTGACCAGCATGGGATCCAAATCCTGATGTTACAAGGTGGTGCTCTAACCAACTGAGCTAACATGCCAGCCATTTTGTGATTATATAATTAATGTACATAGGATTTTCTCTTCAGTGATTTGAGTCTTTTCTACCCAATGTGCCTTAGAAATCTTTCTATATTGTTGATCTCTTGCATTTTAAAAGAGGCTATATAGAACTTCTGAAAATAGGGCCGAGTCCGTGGCACACTTGGTAGAGCGCTGCGCTGGCAGCGCAGCGACGCTCCTGCCGCGGGTTCGGATCCTATATAGGACTGACCCGTGCACTCACTGGCTGAGTGCCGGTCATGAAAAAATGATTAAAAAAAAAAAAAGAACTTCTGAAAATAAATGCTCATATTAAGTAATTCCAACAGTATGGAAAGCACTGAGTAGCATGGATTCCTAGTCTTATACCCTACTTCCTAGCTGTTACTTGATTTTTTTCTAATATTCCAGAAAGTGCTTCTATAGGTAGGTACCTTTTCTTTTTTCTTTTCTTTCTTTTTTTTCCTGTTTTTTTTCTTCTTCTTCTTCTTCTTCTTCTTCTTCTTCTTCTTCTTCTTCTTCTTCTTCTTCTTCTTCTTCTTCTTCTTCTTCTTCTTCTTCTTCTTCTTCTTCTTCTTCTTCTTCTTCTTCTTCTTCTTCTTCTTCTTCTTCTTCTTCTTCTTTGACACAAATGAGATCATTTATATACTTTTGAAAAATATAGGAAATCAAACTGGAAGTCGGTAGTTTTTTTTGCTATTAACATGTTTTAAGAACTCTCCTTAAACTTTTTAATGACTGATTTTTCATTATATGAAGTATAATTTTTCTTAACCTTTCTTTTATTGTTAGATGCTTATATTTCTCAGTTTTTCAATATTATGTTAAAGCCTTTAAAATTCATAGTTAACTACTTGAATTGACAATTGTTTGGGCTACTTTTGAACAAAAAGCTTAAAAATTAAAAGGAAAAAAAAAGGTGAATGCATTTTTTCAGTTCAAGGCCCAATTTCAAAACTGATGGAACTTGAAGTCCAATTTTGGCTGATGTGCCTTAAAATTACAAAATATAAAGGTCTAGTTTAAATATACTTTTTTTAGGTTTGTGTTAATTGTATAAGTTGATCAGTTACTAAACCCTTGTTTGAGTTCTATGATTCTATGTAAAATTTTGCATTAAAAGCACAAAAAAAAAAGCTGGTAAAGGCATCAGCTTTCAATGTAAAATTTGTGAAATGATAGGTAATGGGTTTTTGTTTTTGTTTTTTGATCAGTGACTTTTTTGAGCGAACGATTCTGTGCAACAGCCTTGTGTGGAGTTGTGCTGTGACGGGTAGACCTGGACTGACATATCAGGAAGCACTTGAGTCAGAAAAAAGAGCAAGACAGAATCTCCAGAGTTTTCCAGAACCACTAATTATTCCAGTTTTATGCTTGACCAGCCTTACCCATCGTTCACGCTTACATGAAATTTGTGATGATATCTTTGCGTATATCAAGGATCGATATTTTGTTGAAGAAACTGTGGAAGTCATTAGGAACACTGGTGCAAGGTAAAGTACTTTTAATTTTTCCTCTTGATAAGCATATATTCACATTGCTCAGAATTCAAAATACACAAAAGGATAACCTGAGGAAATTTTCCCTTTTACTCTCCTCCAGCTACCCTGTTATTGGACAGAGAGTGAGCCCTAGTGTTACCTGTTTCTTGTTTATCTTTCCAAAGTTAATTTATACATATGCCACCACACATTCTTTCCCCTTTCAACGCAGAAGGTAACATTCTATATTTTATACCCTTTTTCACTTAAAATATCTTTGAGATCAGTCCATTGCTATATAACCACTTTTCTTCTCTTTAATTTACTGTATAAGTCCCATTATATGGAAGTTCCAGCCATAAGAGTAAAACCCTTAGATAATGATATCTACTGTGTCTTCATTATGTTACCTAATAGTCTAAATACTCTTGTATTTCTTGATGGGTTTTAGTATTTCATTTAACAAAATGAGGACTGCATTTTATAAACTCCAGTAAGTTCTCTTTTCTCTCTCTCTTTTACTGTACTTTTTCACACATCTTTTTTTTTTTTTTTGGCAGCCGGCTAGTATGGGGATCTGAACTGGTGACCTTGGTATTACCAGCACTCACACAGCTTTATTGAGATACAATTCATATACTATATAGTTCCCCTATATAAAGTATACAATTCAGTGTTCTCTTCTCCTTTACCTAGATCTTCAAAAATAGAGTAGATTTTTCATATATGAAAATATAAAATGACATAATCTGTGGCACTAAATTAAAAATTTTCAGTGTTTTCCCTAAGTCTTAAGAATTTGTGATTGGCTAGTCATTGACATTTTTTTTTTTTTTTTTTTTTAAAGATGACCGGTAAGGGGATCTTAACCTTGACTTGGTGTTGTCAGCACCACGCTCAGCCAGTGAGCGAACCGGCCATCCGTATATGGGATCCGAACCCGCGGCCTTGGTGTTATCAGCACCGCACTCTCCCGAGTGAGCCACGGGCCGGCCCCTCATTGACATTTATTATAATAAACTTTATTTGCATTAATACTTTTTATAGCCTCTTGACTTTTGGGGGAGTCACAAAAATACAATAAACATCCATGCATTCACCACTTTTAATTAAATATCTTTACCTTTGCTTTTTGTTTATGGTTTGAGAAGTTAGAAATGTCTAGTTTTACAAAAGGCAGAGAGTGATGGTGAAATGTCTAGGGTTTGGAATTAGACTGACCTTGTTGGACAATGATATACTTTGAGGTTATTGTGAAATTAAAATGAGAGTGTGCATAAATGAGAGTACTTCAAAAAATTTGTGAAGAAATGGAATTAAAAGAATATAAATCTTTTAAGAACTTTTGAAGACCCCTCATATGTTGTACAAATTTTGAATTGCTTTATAAATAGAATATAGTAGCATTTTACTGGGGTAATAATGCTGCTCTTGACTCAAGAGGTTTTTGTGGAAGTTAATATTTTTCTGCTATAATTGACTAGTTTTTCTATTGAAAATTATATTTTATAATTAAGCTTCAAAGATAACTTGCAGTTTCTTCAACTTTAGGTCCTAAGTTCCAGCATATACTCTTCTCTTAAATTTTAGTTAAAATAAGTTTTAAGAGAGAAACCTGCCCAACTTGACTTTGGTTGGAATGGTACCTCCGCCACCTACTTACTACCTGTATAACTTTTGGCAAATTATTTAACATCACTTATATCTCCTAGATTTCCAGGAAACAGCATGGAGAGCTACAGAGAAATGAGGAAGGGACCATTCTTATGTTGAATTAGTCGATAGAAGTACTCAGGATCTGCTCACCTCAATATTCTTTTCTTATTGTCTCATTTACTATCAACTATCCCCCTGTTTTCTTTTTGCATCTTATAAGTATAGATTAGGTGCTTTCTCCTCCCCACCAAGACTTTCTGCTTTGAAATAAGCAGTCAGCTAACAGATTTTTCTGAAAGATCTTTTGTCATTGGTATGGCAGAGTAGTAAAGAGAAACAGCTGTCTACTGTACTTGGCCAACATAGGGGAAAGAAAGACAGCACAGTTAGGGTCTTTATCCTCCCCATCCTGATTACCACTCAGCTTGCCTGCCTAATGCTCTGACATTTGTTCTCTGCAACTTCCTTAGAGCCTAAGGAGAGGTAAGAGGATGGGTGGTCTTGTGAAAAGAACACTAAACTGGAAGTCAGGGCTATTAATTCTTTTTTTTTTTTTTTTGGCGGGTACAGGGATCTGAACCCTTCACCTTGGTGTTACGAGACTGCACTCTAATCAACTGAACTAACTGGCCAGCCCGTGGGCTATTAATTCTTAAATACCTGCCAGATGCTTGTATATATATATATTATATCAGTAGTTATGACGCAAGAACTTACAAAAGAACTTTCTTTTACAAATAAGGAAATAGAGCTCCCAAGAAGTTAAGTGATTTTTTTTTTTTTTGTAATTGTTCAACATATATTTATTGATATCCTGCTATATACTTGCACTGTTCTAGACACTGGAGATATAGCAGTGAACAAAACAAAGTCATGGAGCTTCCATTCCAGTCTCACAAGTACTAAATGATAGGATTTAAATTCAGATAGGGCTGACTTACAAAATAATTTCTTTCACTGTCTCCTTGGTTTTGAGTTCTGCCATTTATGATTAGCTCTGTGGCTCTGAGCAAGTAATTTAAACTCTTTGAGCTTTAGTCTGTCTTCATCTGTTAAATGAACCCCTGCCTTACAGGGTTGACTCACAAAATGAAATGACGTAATGAAGGGGAATTTTTTAAAGCTGTATTATGTAATATTACCATTTCATGTAGGTGTCTTGTTACTATTTGAAGGTCTTGACTGGGGGCCAGACAGTTTCTTTCTTTTTTTGAGAGATGCCAATATGACATGGGGCTACAGTAGCTGCCTCTGCCACTATAACTTGAAATCAAATTTCTCTATTACAACTCTGAAAGGAAACCCTTCAGTTAACAGTTTCAGTATCTTGGAAAGTTTTTTGTTTGTTTTTTAAGACAGTCATTCCACATTTGTATGTGGTCTTCTAAAAAAAAAATTACAACTGAGCAAATTAGAAGGCATCAAAGTTTCAATTAACTTTATCATTTTCTTTTTAACAAGCCTGATAATCATTGTTTAATGAAGGGTTGGGAGGATGGTGCGCTCCAACTCAAATGCATGCATGATTCAGCCATATTCTCTCCCCTACCCTGGAACTGGAGAATTAAATTAGAAAAAAGGTGAAAATCTTACAACAAATAAACATTTTGGACTCATTATGTTGTGTCATCATTCAGTCCAAAGGTAGAATTAGAGGATGAGAGAATCTTAAAAATTGAGTCCAAATATAATCATGCATATGGTAATTTTTTTTTTTTTTTAAAGATGACTGGTAAGGGGATCTTAACCCTTGACTTGGTGTTGTCAGCACCACGCTCAGCCAGTGAGCCAACCAGCCATCCCTATATAGGATCCGAACCTGCGGTCTTGGTGTTATCAGCACCACACTCTCCCGAGTGAGCCACAGGCTGGCCCGATGGTAATTTTTTTTAAAAGTAGGCTTTGGGCAACCTGTTTTCAGACATTTTTACAAGCATCTTTTTATATATAAGAATTGGCATGTTGATATATTCTTTGAAGTAGATTTTCAAAGCCAGGCTGACTTGTGGATAGGTAGCTGCATTTCTGCATCATTTCCCCATCTAACTCATTCACCAGTTCTACCATTCTTTATGTCTGGAAGGAATCCCCAAATGTGTATTGAAATTTAGATATCTTCAGAGTCTATGAAAGTCTACATTTTATAGCCACAGTAATGACTATACTGATTTCATTTGGGAGAGAGATGAGTGTGTGCAAGAAGAGAATAAATACTTGTTAGAGGAAATCTTCTAAAATTTTGCCTACTTGGAGGGTCAGTGCTATCCTTAAGGAACCTCTATAATACTGTGATACATAATCTCCCATTTAGCTAGTGTATGGACTACTTAACAGTTCAAATTCTTTGGAACACAACTTTGGACTTAAAAGTAAGTTGAAAACCCAAGCCTAAGTAGGAAAGTAACTGCCACAATGTTTGTTCATGTGCTTTATCCCTGATTAGACTGTAAAAGCTAGCCAAGAGCCTATTGACATTAGTCCTATACTGAAATTAAAAGATTAATATTATAGCTGTCCCAAGTTAGAATCACTAAAAGAAAATAGGGGTGCTATAAAAGATGTTCTGGGAGCTGAAAGAGTTCATAACAGATTTGAAGGAACAGGTGGCAGAAGATACTTCTAAAAGTAGGTGTACTGACAGCAGCAAGAAGTGGCATCTGCTAGCAGAGGAGATGGAATAAACATTAATTTCAAAAGTATGCTGGCCTGGGTCAGTATATAACTTGGTAGCCTTAGAAGACATTGCAGAACTGAAAGGAAACTGACATTTATTGAGCTCTTCCTGTGTGCTAGGCAATGTGCTAGATGCTTTTATTTTAATTCTCATGATCATGATGGGTAACCCAGAATTTTAAAAACCATATGCTCCACTTACCAAGAATAAAGTTTATAATTTTTTAAAAAATCTGCTTTTTTCCTGTTAAAGTAAAAGATTCATATATATCACATAAAAGTGCAAAACGTGAAGGCCTAGAGTCCATTTCCCAAATGCTCCCGTTAGAGATAACTGTTAAAAATTTAGTGCATAGTTCTCTTTTTTCCCTATATTATACTAACTTCAAAAAAAATAGGAAAAAGCTTTTTTACTTGGTAATAGATTGGATGTCCTCTCATATCAGAACACAAAGATGTATACCATTTCTAATTGGTTTTGCATGGACTGATTAAACTACTGGTTCCTAAAAAGCTTACTTGGAATACTGCCTTTTTCTTTTTTCTTTTTTTTTTTAAAGATGACCGGTAAGGGGATCTTAACCCTTGACTTGGTGTCAGTGAACTAACTGGCCATCCCTATATGGGATCCAAACCCATGGCCTTGGTGTTATCAGCACCACACTCTCCCGAGTGAGCCACAGGTCAGCCCAATACTGCCTTTTTCTGAGGATAGATAAAGTTATTTATTTTGCTAGCTTAATGTGAGTTCTGTCTTTGGAAGTAATAAACTGCATTTTCTTTCAAATAATGTCTGACCTTTGGCTGACTGACACTCTTTCCCCAATGTAGGCTGAACTGTAAAAGAGCAGAATTGGATCTGCACCAAGGAGTTTCAGTTCTAGCTATGTTTTCCCAAATATTATCCCCATACTATTTGGAATTAAAATTTACAGAATGTTATCTAGTCAAGAAATGTAAGAAACTACTGTTTGATATTATTTTTAGAACTGCCTTGTCAAGTAAAGATTATAGAATTCTTTTTAATCTTATAAACTGATATCAGCTTTGGCATCAAATGATGATTAGCCAACTAGAGCTCTTAACTATTCCACTGTTAAAAGTATATTCCCTGTGGACTGTGTTGCATTGGTGGAATGCTTTAAGCAATTTAGACTAATGAAATAAAAGAGAAAATTAGCATAAAAACCTGTAATATAGAGAGTAGGCACTCAGTATGTATAAGAATTGGAAATTAGAAAATGGATTTTTTATCTTTGGGCTCTTTTTTATATTACTAGCCTAAATGTTATTAATGAGTCATAATTAATTAAAATGCATTAATTTTGAGGACAAAAGGGAAATATATTGAGAAGATAAGATAAAAATAAAAGATACAGAGGAACAAATACAATTATTTTGATTTAAACATATGTACATGTTTAGATGCCAATGACTGGGTCCAGGTAAGATTAATCAAGTAGAAGTTTTTGGAAAAATGTTGACTAGAAATTTGAAGGAGAAAAAATATATAGATTAGCAGAAAGGATGACAGGAGGGAAGCTTCTTATTGGATCAAAGGTAATATAGAATTTTTAGTAACATGTATTAGTTAAATTTATTATAATTCTTTTTCAGAAAGAAGGCTTTCATTTGGTCAGTTTACACTGACCTTTTAAGGTCAAAATTCCTAGCTTTAGGCCAAAGAAAGTCCTAAGAAACACCCCAAAGTGGTTGTTTTCAATCTTTAATTCCTGATGACCCTAGCATGTTGATTATATAATTTTTAATTTTTAAAAAAGAGGCTATTTGGGATAGTTGTTCTTTAGAATTCTAAGTTAGAGTGGAACCCCCTTCTTTATTGGGTTCACTGTATGTACCTGAGGTCTAGATTTACAACCTTATTGGCTCCTGGATTGTCACTGCGAGTTGAACAGTTAAAACTTAAAACTCTTATTTAACTTAATAATATAAATTAGGAGGCCCTTCCTGGGAAATGCTTTATACTCTAAAAATCCCTAAATGGTCACAAAAATAAATGAAGATAGAAAATGAATGTTTTTCTAAACATGTTTAATTCAGATAGCATATAAAGCTGTGTTGTAAATATTTCTGCATGAACTCAACTGCTTAATGCTTCACCAAACAGTTCAGTGAAGTTTATTTATTTATTTATTTTTTAAAGAAGATGACTGGTAAGGGGATCTTAACCCTTGGCTTGGTGTTGTCAGCACCACGCTCTCTCGAGTGAGCCACGGGCCGTGTTATCAGCACCACACTCTCCCGAGTGAGCCACGGGCCGGCCCTCAGTTCAGTGAAGTTTAGACTGATCATAAAAACTTATTTTCTTCAGTGTTTTAAGGGTTTTCAAATTGCTGTGGCCATTAAGAGCATCTGTCTAATGCCTCTCAAGAAAGTCTTTGAGTGGTAAATGCTGGGGGGGGGGGTTGTATTCTATGGCAATTTATTTATTGATCCTTTGCAGTAATGCCAAGTGCACTTAGTTGAGTCTCCACCAGGACTTACAGCCATTACTGTGGGGGGGGGTGTCTTGTTTATAGTAAGAAAGATGATAAAAATGGGGAGTGGAGAGTAATTTGAGGTCCATCTCTTTTCTAATATGAAAGGAAATACAATATTTGTTTGCATTATTTTGTGTCTGAATGGATCAACAGCAGAAACAGGTGAAATAGAATAGTAGTAGTTCCAAAGTTCTTAGTTCTTGATAGCAGGAGAATATTGTAGACTCATTTCTTAAAAGAGGGGAGACCATACAGCTATTTCTGACCTGAAATCCCCACTGGGAATTAAAGAGAATTTCATATCTACATGGCTATTACACAGTTTCAGGTCTGAGAAATTAGAGGGTCTTGTGATTAAAATATCTCTCCCACATCTTTTTCTGCCTCCATCATAGTCTGTTTCATTTGACCAATATATAAGATCATAGTTTTTAATGAACTATTTTCCTCATAGATACTTGGAATTATTCTGAGGATAAGGTAAAACTATAGTTTGTTAGTTTCCCATGCTGCCTTAGAGGCCTATAGTATTGCAAATAAGTGGAATTCATTTGACCTGTGGTTCTGAATTACTGTTTTAAAAATCTGGTTATCTTTCTTTCTTAGACAAATTCATAGGCTATTCAAAGATAAAAGTTAAAAACGAATGAAATACTGCCATTTGCAACAACATGGATGGACCTTGAGAGAATTATATTAAGTGAAACAAGTCAGGCACAGAAAGAGAAATACCACATGTTCTCACTTATTGGTGGGAGCTAAAAATTAATATATAAATTCACACACACACACACACACACACACACACACACACACACACACAAAACCGGGGGGGGGAGAAGATATAACAACCACAATTACTTGAAGTTGATATGACAAGCAAACAGAAAGGACATTGTTGGGGGGTAGGGGGGGAGGGAGAAGGGAGGGAGGTTTTGGTGATGGGGAGCAATAATCAGCCGCAATGTATATCGACAAAATAAAATTTTAAAATAAATAAATAAATAACTAAATAATAATAAAATTTAAAAAATTAAAAATTAAAAAAAAATTTTTTAAAAAGATAAAAGTTAAAAGAGAACTAAGAGAAATAATATCAGCTAAAATAATTTCCAATAAAAGGAGAAGAAAGAGTGGTAAAAATATAAAAAAACACATGAAACTACTCATCACTAAGGGCTGGGCAAAATCCTTTGTTTAAATTAAAAACATAGGCTATGAATATTCTGAGCAGGGACTGGCATACTTATTTTTTTAAAATAAAGGTCCAGATAGTAAATATTATAGGCTTTGTGGTCCATGTGGTCTTTGTCAACTACCCAACACTGCTATTATAGTGCAAAAGCAGCCATAGTCAATATATAAATGAATGAGCATGGCTGTATTACAGTAATACTTTATTTTATTTGTGCCAGCTGGCCAGTAACAGGGCCAATAATACCTTATTAATGAACTCTAAAATTTTTATTTCAGGGCTGGCCCGTGGCTCATTTGGGAGAGAGTGGTGCTTAACACCAAGGCCGTGGGTTCGGATCCCTATATAGGGATGGCCGGTTAGCTCACTTGGGAGAGCCTGGTGCCAACAACACCAAGTCAAGGGTTAAGATCCCCTTACCAGTCATCTTTTTAAAAATAAAAATAAATAAATAAAATAAAATAAAATTTGAATTTCATGTTATTTTTGCATATCACAAAATATTCTTCTGATTTTTATTTTGAACCATTTAAAAATGTATAAACCATTCTTAGCTGGCAGGCTGTACAAAAACAGGTGGCAAGTTAGATTTAGCCATGGGCCTTAGTGTGCTCACTCCTGGTACAGAGGAAAGGGTTAAATAAAGATTGTAGGATAAAACCACCAGAGATCCCCTTTATACCTAGAACCTCAGAATATGGCATGCAAAGATGGCTTGGTGTGGTGGAAAAAGCCTTTGGAGACAAACTGACTTACTAGTTTGTTTTTTTTTTCCAAACCTTTAGAAAATTTATTTTCTCTACTCTGTTTCTATGATTTTTTTTAATTTTAAATTTTTATTTGTTATTAGCATATTCATTCTTACAAATTGTGATATTTCTTTATGCCCTTTGCCCAACCTATCACTTCCCAAACACTCTCCCTCTTTCCCCCGCATCTCTAGTATACTTAGGTTTGTTCTCTCCTTCTGAAAGTTCAACATATTGTTGTCATCTTTTCTTTCTTTCCTTCATTTCTTCTTTCTTCCCTCCTTCCTTTTTTCCCTCCCTCCCTTCCTTCCTAGCAGCCAGTTATGAGTGAGAACATGCGGTATTTCTATTTCTTTGTTTAGCTTATTTCACTTAGCATAATTTTCTCTAGACTCATTCATGTTGCTGCAAATGGCAGAATTGTAGTCTTTATTATGGCTGAATAGTATTCCATTGTGTATATATACCACATTTTCTTTGTTCAGTCATCTGTCAATGGACACTTAGGTTGGTTCCATATTTGGGCTATTGAAAATAGAGCTGCAGTGAACATGGGAGTACGGGTATCCCTTCAACATGATGATTTCCATTCCTTTGGATATATACCCAGTAGTGGGATTGCTGGATCATATGGTAGCTCTGTCTGTAGTTGTTTGAGAAACCTCCACACTGTTTTCCACAGGGGCTGTGAAATCTTCTTTCCTAATCTGTAAAATTGAAACAATATCTCATTCATATGATGGAAGTAGTAGTTAGCTTCTGTTGCATAACTAACCACCCCCAAAAGTTAATGGCTTTAAATCAGCAAGCATTATTCTTATGATTCTGTGGTTGGCTGAAATGTTCTTATGGTCTGGACTGACCTGGCTGAGACTAGATTATCTTGGTCCTAGAATCTAGGATAGCCTTACTCACACATATGTGGCCTTAGACTGGGATGGCTGGAATCTTCTTCCATGTGGCCTCTCATTCTTCAGGAGGCTAGCCCAAACTTATTCTCAGGATGGTAGAAAGGTTCCCAGCAGCAAGAAAGAGCAAACCCCAATGTTCAAGCACAGTACAAGCCTCGGCATGTTTCATGTTTGCTAGTTTTCCATTTGCCGAAAGAAGTCACACGAGTAAATCCAGAGTTAATGTGGGCAGGGATCAGAGAGAAGTGATTCAATTCAATAACCGCCACAGTCTGCCACAGATGTTAATATTTGTTGGAGCCCAGCGTAGTGCCTGGTGAGTAAATCACTCAGCAAATGTTTTTTGTTTTGTTTTGTTTATTTATTAGTATTATTAACATTTTTTACATTCTATGATGTTATTGTGGAGCACCTGTGGGGGAGGGGGAGAGGGGAAAGAGGAAGGAAATAGGGTGGGGGAAGGAGGAAGGAGGAGGGGCAAAGTTGAGGCCTGTGGCACCCCCCTCATTCCTGCATGGGAGACCAGGGGGCTTCCATTGGTGGCCTGGCCATTGCTAAGCTGGTTGCAGATGTCAGAGGGGTATGGCTGAAGCCCTCACCCCCCACAACCCCCTGCCCCAGCTCAGGAGCCCAGGGCACTTCCTGCAGCAGCTCGATGGTCATTGCTGGGCTAATTGTGGGTGTTGGGGGGTCATGGCCGAGGCTCTCAGTCCTCCACCACCCTGGCTCTGGAGAACCCAGGGTGCATCTTGCAGCGGCTTGGTGGTTGTTGCTGGGCTGTTTGCAGGTGTCGGGGGGTCATGCCTGAGGCCCTTGTCCCCCCACACCCCAGCTCAGCAGAGCCTGGGTCATTTCCTGTAGTGGGCTCCATGGTTGTCACTGAGTAAATGTTAGATCCTTCCTATACTTGTCAAAGACAGTGAAGAGTCTGTCAGCTTGATGAGTCATCATTTTTCTAACCAGTCCCTGGTTTTCTTTTCTTTTTTTGACAGCTGGCAAGTACAGGGATCGAACCCTAGACCTTGGTGGTATCAGCACCACACTCTAACCAATTGAGCTAACCACCAGTCCCCTAGTTCTCTTACATCACAGTAATTGTTCTTGAGAGTTTGCTGTACATCATTTTAGGGAGATGATGACAGTACTTTTGAGAGATAACTATATGTAGGCACTGTCCTAAGCTTCTTACATGTGCTATTTTATTTAATTCCCACAATAGCCATATGTGATAGGTTCTCATTTACTAATTTCACAGTTGAGGAGCCCATACACAAAGGTTAATTAATTAAAACTTGCCCAAGGTCATGAGTGGTGGAAAAGTTTTCAGGCACAGGCAGTGTCAGAACCACTATGCTTCTGTATGGTGAGAATAAATGAGTGTGAAAATAATACTAAAGGATAGCAGTTAAGCAGGATTAAAGGATGATAGTGAATGCATTTATTGATCACCCACCTTTTAACTTTTCACTTTAGGTGACCATTTATAATTTCTGTCAAAGTGTGGTCAGATTAAGCTTTTGATCATTTATTGTAAGAGTGATCCAGGTTATACTGTTGAGTGTTTGAAAGTCAGCATCTTCTGATCATTGACCCAATGGTAAAAAACTGCAACAAACAAGTTACTCTGCTATTTAAATTCTTAACCATCGTACAAGGGTAATTCCGAAAAGTTCATGGAAAAATAGAATTAAAAGATAATCTGAATCTTTCCATGAACCTTTTGAAATGCCCTCATACTTATCAGAGGGTGTCTTAATTATTTTATTTGTGTACTCTGTTGAAACTTTCTTCTTTTTAAATATTTTGCTAGTAAATGAAAGAGTGTTACCTGTAGTGACAACAAAAGGTGACTGCAAGCATGGGGAAAAATAGGATTTTGACCCAGTTTCCAGGGGAAAAAACAATTACTTGTGGTACTTCAAAAATTTCATTGAAAAAAAGAATGAAAAGATAATACGAATCTTTCCATGAACTTTTTGAAGACCCCTCATATCACATGCAAGTAGAATGAATAAATGGTACTGTAATGCCAAATAGTTTAGCCCTGCATTAGTAATTTGTTATGATTGGCCATTAGAATGGGCTGATGTTTAATTTTAGTTTTCTCTTCAAAGATATGTTTACATCTTTCTTCATTTCCTTCCAGTCAGTGAGTAAGTGAGCATGTTGATTTTGTTGTTACTATATCATATAAGAATGTTTATCGACCCTAAGGATAGTAAAAAAATATTGAGGCTATTTTGAAAAATATCTGAAAAATATTTTGAATATTTGAAAAATATTCAGTCACCAAATGGTGACTCCAAGTAGGTGTAAGAAGGGAGCAATAAGTATAATTTTGTCATCTTAATTTGTTAGTTTTGTATATGATAATTTCTTTATAAATTCTCTCAGCTATTTTTATGCACTGTATTTTCATGAACAGAAATCATCTGATTTTAATTTGACTAACTCAAGATGTAAGAGAGAATACCTGAGTATATTTAGCTTCTTTCTACAAAAATAGGGATTTTAAGGTTGATTTTTACATGTTTATTGTTGAGATGGAAACAAACTGTAGAATAGGATTCTCTTTACATATTTTTTGCATTACACACAACTCTGGCTTTTCTTCGGATAAGTATAGAGGGACCAATCTATACTTCAGTGAGATCTAACAAATAGACCTACTTCAATTAGCCGTGCTCATGTGTATTCACGTTTTAGAAAAGCAAAACTGTTTTTCTTTTAAGTTAAAGAATAACTTAAATAATAACTTACATTCAGATAAGCCTTTATCCTAAATAGTTGAAACTAATAAAATTTGTTTGCTAAAGTACATTACTTTTTTCATCTTTCTTTTTTTAAAATCGGATTTATAGAATTTGTGTAAGATACAGTTCACCCTTTTTGGTGTGTATTTTTAACTTTTGACACATACGGTTGTGTAACTCACCACAGTCAAGACATAGAACGTTTCTATCAACCTCTCCCCCAAATTTCTTATGGCCCCTTTTATTTATTTATTTATTAGTATTATTTTTTTGACTGGTAAGGGGATCGCAACCCTCGGCATGGTGTTGTCTGCACCACGCTCAGCCAGTGAAGTGCACCAGCCATCCCCATATAGGATCTGAACCCGCAGCCTCGGTGCTACCAGCGCCACACTCTCCTGAGTGAGCCACGGGGCCAGCCCCTCTTATGGCCCTTTTTAGACAACTCTTTTCCCTACCTCCTACCCTCTGGCAACCACTGATCTGTTTTCTATCCTTAAAATTTTGCCTTTTCTGGAATATAAATATAAATGGAATTGTAGTCTAATTCTGGTCTTTCTTATATTCCATTGATTTCTCTCTATGGCCATCCTTTCACCAATACTATGGTGTCATCATTACTGTAACTTTATAGTAATACATATAGTATGCATTACTTTCGTCTGTTATTGATTTATTTCTCCCATGTGGAATGAATACTTTTAATTGGAGTTAATATTTTATTTATGTTTATCATTAGCATTCTTAAATTAAACTTTCTATTTTGAGATAATTGTGGGTTCATATGCAGTTGTAAAATAATAAGATTTTTCCCCAATGATATTATCTTGCAAAATTATAGTACTGTATCACAACCAGGATATTGACATTGAAATGGTCATGATATAGAACATTTCTATTACTTTAGCCACACCCACTAATCTCTTACGCCTATGGCCATCTTTTTAAATCGTAGGTTGTTAAACTTATTTCCTATCTTAAGGTTTCTAATTTTCTGAAACCAATATGACTTGAAATCTATATTGCCAATGACATGATAACTTTTAAATTTGAAAATCTCATTCAGCTTTTATTAGATGAATTGGGAAACACAGTTCTCTGACTCACAAAATGAATTTTAACATAGACGAAATGTTTACAAAGTGATCAGTGTTTAATAAAAACTAGCACACCTAATAGTAGATTGCTTTTCCTTTCAGCTGGGATTTGATTTGGATGTACATCGTAGAAAAAAATTTAATGGTATAAACAAGATAGAAATTTCTTTCTTGTGTAAAATAAATCCAGAAATATGTAGTATAGGGCTGGTATGACAGGTCCACAAAGTTGTCAGGAACTCAGGCTTTTTCTTGATTTCTGCTCCAATATCCCACTGTTGTGACCATCATTTTCATTAGTCAGGGTGGTGTAATATAGAAGGCAAGAATCCTCTTCCTATCCATCCTTCACATTGAAACCAGTTTAATTATTTGAAAATACTGTTATTGTGTTGAAACAAAAGGCCATTTGCTACCAGATCTATGGTGGCTTTTCATATTTAGTTTTTTATTGTCTCTGATCTTTATATGTTGGTCTTGGCTCCTTACTGATATCTTCTAACATGTTTGCATCAATATGCTAAGCCAGCATACTGCTGAGCCCACAAACACTTGAATATCTATTAATTTGAATATAGTAGTTGGAATTCTAAAGTTTTTGGTAAAGTTTTAATGAATTTGGTTGATGCTTCAGCCACACTAATTAATATGGCTTTAATACGATAATTTTGAATACTAAGTTTAAACAGCATACTAATAGTATCCAGGTGTTTGGAAACTAAGTAGAAATATGTAGGGTTTAATTCATATATCTTGTATATAGAATTTTCTTTCCGAAGATTTTTATTTATACTTTATGTCTTTTAATAATGGATTTAGTCTTCAGTAAGAATCTAATGATTTTTGGGCTGACCCCGTGGCGCCCTCGGGAGAGTGCAACGCTGGGGGCACAGCGATGCTCCCGCCATGGGTTTGGATCCTATATAGGAATGGCCGGTGCGCTCACTGGCTGAGCGCGGTGCGGGCGACACCAAGCCAAGGGTTGCGACCCCCTTGCCAGTCACAAAAAAGACAAAAAAAAAAAAAAAAAAAAAAAAGAATCTAATGATTTTTGTTATCTTATGATATTTACACTTAAGATAGGTGAAATGCCAATTAGAAAAATATTAAGATCTGGTTCTCTAGTCCATGAAGAGTTTCAGAACAGTTCAAAATAAAATATTCTTTGAGTTTCTCTGATAAATTTGTCTAAATTGTATTATAAATAAAGCCATCTTTCTCGGCCTCTTTTTCTCCATTGACAATTAGTCAACATAATTTAGTCTTTTTGTGTGAAGTAGCAGACTTGCTTGAGCAGTCTGGTTTCTTCTACCTAAAATAAGATGTCACATAACCTCCTTAGTTTAAGGATTTTTGTTTTTCTGTTTAACTCTGAACTTCAAATTAATCAGGTTTACTCTATTTTTACTTTTAAAGTTGAAGTAATTATCCAAATACAGCATTTTTAATAAATATTTTTGTACCTGTGTTACAAGAAAGTAAAAGGTTAATGAGGCAGCCCAGATGGGGAGCAGGTAGATTCAGCATATTCCATTTTTAGAGATGCAAACCAGATGGGGGCAGTCCCTTATCTTAAGTAGGTCTCCCCAGCCTTCTAGTCTTCTTTCCCTTTGCTGTTCACCTTCTACCCCAAATGCCTTGTAAAAATTCTGCATATGTCTCAGTTCTAGAATGTTTTATACATTTGCTTTTGTTTACTCCACTACAGTCCTCCGCTCTACCAACTGAGCTATCGAAGGCCCCGCTCATTTGCTTTTGTTTTAATCAATTGCTATTTTGAGATATAAATTAAGCTCTGACTATTAACACCTTTTTGGGGGAAGAGGTATATACCATTCCAAAATACTTTCATAAAAGGCTGTTTCCATATCCAGCGTGTCATTGTTACAGATTTATGGCTAACTAATGCTGTGCCTTCATTCTGGGCTTGCTGTTCCACAGTCTTGCTCTCACTCTGAAATGCGTTTAAGTTATTAGCGCTTTATGGAGCCTCTCACTGCCTGGCCTTAAAGCTCTGAAATACCCTTGGGTCAATATAATGCTTCTGTTCCCTCTCAACTCTAGTAATAGTGTGAAAAATTAGAAAGTATACGGTATTTAGAGTCGGACAGTTTGGCTGTACCCTTACTGGTTGTGTGACTGAGAGCAAATGATTTAAATTTCATTTTCTGGAAAATGTGTAACTTGCAAGTCAATTGATATGAGGAAAGAAATATGTATAAGTTACATAACTTATCTGATACTTATGAACTCTAATAATAAGGACCATCTTTTGATTGTTAACCTCCACTGTGTCCTCAAATAATGGAGTATAACTTTAATTTAGAAAGTTTCTGTCTCTCCAAGACCCTTTAACTGAATCTTAATTCATGATTCTCTAAACTTTCTCACACCTACATAATCTTTGGACTCCCTACAACCAAGAAATGGTAGCAAGTGGAAGTCTCTTTGGAAATCTATTAGAAGGTGTTGACTTGACATCTCGTATAACTGAAGTTTAGCTAAGTACCAGTAAGAGGCCTAGCCTTGATTAGATTGTCAAGGAATGCTCCCTGTGGTTTGGGTGTGGTACAAAAATTAAGAGTAGTATCATCAATAATAACTACTATAATTTGTATATTAAATATTTACTACATTGTAGGCAATGTCCCTATGCTGTACTGGTTTCCTTCTATGTAATTCCTTTGTAAGGGGATTGTATTTCCTACTGTTGAATTTTTAATTAGTCCTTAAATTATTGTAGCTCTGAGGGCCCTGCCATGGTGAGACTATTTCCTCTGATGAATGGTTGCAACACTTTGGACCCACACCAACCGTACCTGGCACAGGCTGGGCTCATTTACTCTGTTTCCTTTCATCACCACCACTACTTAGGGGCACTCACCTGGGCTCTGCCAGTGAAGTCTGTCTCTAACTTGAGGAACCTTATCATAGGTTTCCTGAAAAGCTTTCTTCATTACCTCCTGGAAATCTGAGTAATATGATCCCAGGATGTGATATTTAGGCCCTTAAAAAAGTAGGTCCATTTGATTCCTTTAATATTTTTGTGCAGTGTATGTTGCTAAATTACATAATTACCTAAAAGGTTTTGATATGACTTCCTGAAGTTCTTCCTCTTTAGAAATACTGGTTTATTGCTACCAGCCAGTGGTGAAATTTAGCTTGCGATTCTTTAGACACCATTTCCATTTGCTACCCGTATAGGATTAGTATTTGAGCCTCTTCTCAAGCTTTATTGTTAGAACAGAAAAAGTTTCTTTTCTTTTTTACATCGTGGTAAAATAAACATAAAATTTTTTTTATCATTTTAAGTGTGAAATTCAGTGACATTAAGTACATTCATTCACAGTGTTGTATAACCATCGCCACTATTTCCAGAACTTTTTCATCATCTTAAACAGAAACTCTGTACCCATTAAGCAATAACTCCTCATTCTGCCCTTTCCCCAACCCCTGGTAACCTTTATTCTAATATGTCTCTATGAATTTGCCTATTCTAGATGCTTCATATAAGTAGAGTCATATAATATTTGTCCTTTTGTGGCTTATTTCACTGAACATTATGTTTTTAAAGTTCATCTTTATTGTATCAGAAATTCATTCCTTTTTATGTCTAAATGTTCCATTGTACAAAGGGTCTTCAAAAAGTTCATGGAAAAATTCATTTTATTTTTTAATTCTTGTTTTTCCACGAACTTTTTGAGGTACACTCATGTATGAACCACATTTTGTTTATCCATTCACATCTATTGAGGGATACTTGGGTTGATTCAACCTTTTGGCTGTTGTGAATAATATCACTATGAACATTGGTATACAAGTATCCGTTTGATTTCCTGTTTTCAATTCTTTTGGGTATATACCTAGAAGTGGAATTGCTGGTTTATATGATAATTTTATGTTAAACTTTTTGGAGAATCACCAAAATGTTTTCCACAGCAACTGCACCACTTAACATTCCCACCAGCAATAGACTAGGGTTCCAAAATCTCTACATCCTCACCAACACTTGTTAATTTCCATGTATGTGGTTTTTGGGTTTTTTTTTTTTTTTTAATTTAAAAATAACAGCCATCCTAGTGAGTGTGAAATGGTATCTGATTATGGTTTTGATTTTGAATTTTCCTTATGACCAGTGATGCTGAGCATCTTTTCATATGCTTATGGCCATTTATATATCTTCTTTGGAGAGATGTCTATTCAAGTCTTTTGCCCATTTTTGAGTTGGGTTGTTTGGTTTTTTTTGAGTTATGAGAGTTCTTCATATATTCTGCCATGTCTTTGTCTAGTTGGGTATCAGGGTAATGCTGGCCTTGTAGAATGAATTAGGAAATGTTCCCTGTTCTTTAATTTTTTGGAAGATTTTGAGGGAATTTGTGTTTAGTGTTTGGTAGAATTTACCAGTGAAATCATATTTTCTTAGGTGTTGCTTTGTTGGGAGGTTTTTGATTACTGATTTAATATCCTTGCTAGTTAGTTATAGGTCTATTCAAGTTCTATTTCTTGAGTCAGCTTTTGTAGTTTGTATGTTTCTAGGAATTTGTCCATTTCATCAGGGTTATCTAATTTGTCTACATACAATTGTTCACAATATTCTTTTATAGTCATGTCCACACTTTCACTTCTAGTTTTAGTAATTTGAGTCTTCTCCCTTCTTTCTCAAAATTTTTAAGGGCAAATTGAAAAGGACCAAGACTATGATACTTTTAATTGAACCTGTGTAAGTCTAATGAAAGGAAGTGAATGAAAGTGGAAGATCAGCTACTTTGAGGGCTTTAGGGTTACCAACATAGACTTTATTTTATTGATTCATAAACCTTGGGATTCTGTGGAACCAGTTGCTTTTTCTTCTATTTGGGTGTGGTGCAAAGTTCCTAGCAGGAAATCCATGTCCTAATTTTCTGTGTGCCTAACAGCAATATTAGATACTGCAGGGGATACTAAAGATGTTCTAAAGGAGAATATAAGCATATTCCAAAGCCTGTAACTAATGAAAATAAGTTCTATTATTTTGTAAAAATCTACCAGCTTCCCAAAATGAAATTAACTCTAAATAATACTGTTTGCTTTCTGTAATTTTATGATTCTATTTATTTTGGCTATAAGTGACAAAAATTCATCTTGAAAAAACATATAGGCAAAACGGAGAGTTATTGGTTTATTGAATCGAAGGAAAGAGTAACAGCTAAGCCGGAGATGAACAAGTTGCAGCCAAGTCTAAGGAAGAACAGGAGTAAGAGAACTGATTACCTCTAATACCTTTGCCATCTCTCCTGTCTTCTAGCCTTAATCTTCTCTCACTGCACACAGGCTTCCTCCATGTGGCAGGAAACATGGCTGTTGACAGCACTGAAATTTTATATCCTATGGATTTCATAATGGTAGAGGGACTGATTTTTACTTTTGAGATTCCAAGTTTAAAAATCTTAGAAAAGATATATTAACTCAGCAAAAAGGTGCCAACCCTGTATCAACTAACTCTGACCAGTGTTTTTTGAGAACATGACAGTTCCAATAGCCATGTGGAAGAGGGTAGGGTATGGGAAGAATGAAGTTCCCAAAAGAATGGGACTGGTGAATGGACAGGCAGTCCTATGGATGCCCATAATATATCAAAACTTGTTTATGGTATGGGATGGCCAAATGAATGATATGAGCAAAGTGTCTAACCTTGAACCACTTTTTCTCAGAGAATAAAGGTTTAGCCTATCAGTGTGCTTAGGATATTCTTAGTTAAAAAAGCTTCCCTCCAGGGTTGCCTAAAAGTTGTAAAGTTGCTATAGGTATAATTTCAGCACTGCTTTCTCTTTTTTATTTACTTCCTAGTGTATCCTGCTTTTACTTATGACTCTTTTATTTTTAGCAACTTTATTAAGATATATTTCACATACCACAAAATTCACCATTTAAAAATGTACAGTTTAGTGGTTTTTAGTATGTTCACAGAGTTGTATAATCATCACCACAGTATAATTTTAGAACATTTTCAATGCCCTAGAAAGAAACCTGTGCCCATTAGCAGTCACTGCTCATTGCTACCTGCCGTCCCATCCCCCACCCCAAGATCTTGGCACCCACTTATTTACTTTCTCTCCCTATAGATTTGCCTATTCTGGATATTCCATATAAATGGAATTCTACAGAATGTGGTCTTTGTGTCTGGTCCCTTTTGTTTAGCATGTTTTCAAGGTTCATCCATATTGTACCATGTATCTGTACTCAATTCCTATTTTTTTGCTGAATAATATTTCGTTGTATGGATATACCACATTTTAATTGTTTACCAGTTGATGGACATTTGAGTTGTTTCTACTTTTTGGTTATTATGAGTAATACTGCTATGAAGGTTAATGTACAAGTATTTGTGTGGACATATGTTTTAAGTCTCTTGGTTATATATACCAAGAGTGGAATTGCTGGATCATATAGTAACTCTGTTTAATCATTTGAGGAATTGCCACACTGTTTTTCAAAGTAGTTCCACGTATTCACCAACACTTGTTATTTTGCCTCTCTCTTAACCCGTGAGATTTTCTCTCTATTAATAAACTCTCTCAATAGAGATGAAATGGATTCATTTTTAATGACCTCATTACTAGAAGTTGGGAGTCAGACAGTCAGTTATATAGAACTGAGAGGAAAACACCAGGGGCAAGTGTGTGTGTGTATGTACACACATACACTAATTCCCCCAAAGTGCTACAGAGACATGCAGTAGCACTTTGGGAGAATTACTACATTTTGGTAGTAGGAGAAAAATAATAACCTGGCAGGGAGAGAAAAGGTGTAGTTAGAGAGGTAGGTGGATAGGAAAAGGTTTAGGACCACAAAAATAGAGGTAGATTTTTTTTTTTTTAGAAAGGAGGTGTTAATTGTTTACATAAGGTAAAACTGGGACAAGACTGTTGGATTTGTTGACCAATAGACCATTGTGACTTTCATGGGATCAGTTCTTGTGTAAAATAACCAAAATTGTGAGGTTTTAAGGAGTGGTAGGAAAGTGGAGAGATCATATAAATCGCACTTTTGAACTACCTCACAGTAAATGGAAGAAAAGGAGACTTCCCCCAAAATGGGAAAGAATCAGAATGGAAAAAGTAAAAAAGTTGAAGATGCAAAGCCTGAAGAATTTGTGATAGAAAAAGTACTGGACTGACATAGTGAATGGGAAGGTGGAGTATTTTCTAAAGTGGAAGGGATTTACAGATGCTGACAATACTTGGGAACCTGAAGAAAATTTAGATTGTCCAGAGTTAAGTCAAAAAGCTGGTAAAGAAAAGGATGGTACAAAAAGAAAATCTTTATCTGACAGTGAATTTAATGATAGCAAATCAAAGAAGAAAAGATGCTGCTGACAAACCAAGAGGCTTTGCCAGAGGCCTTGATCCTGAAAGAGTAATTGGTGCCACAGACAGCAGTGGAAAATTGGTGTTTCTCATGGAATGGAAAGATTCAGATGGGGCAGACTTGGTGCTGGCAAAAGAGGCAAATATGAATTGTCCTCAAATTGTAATTGGTTTTTATGAAGAGAGACTAACTTGGCATTCTTGTGCAGAAGATGATGCTCAATAACTGTTTGCATTGCTTTTTATTTATTTTTTTATACATTTTATATATCTAAAATCTGGGTCTTGGTTTTCGATTTACTAGTGTGAAGAAATAACTATATTCTAATGAAAGTCAAGTTTGATATGTTCGTTTTGAAAGTGATATTGGGAACCCAACAATTCCGTTAGGTTCTTTTGCAGCAATAGCACTGGTTACTTTTAACAAATAAGTAAAAGCTTTCTGTAGTTGCTTCATTTATCATGTAAGAACATTCGGTACTATGGTATATTATTTCCTGTGCATAAGAGAACACCTTCTCTCAATGTTGGGGGAAATTTCCATAGTCATTACCCAATCAGAAATTGTGTTTAATATATATGCCTAAGGACCATTCTGGGGTTTTTGTTTGTTTTTTTTTTTGCGTGTGTGTGTGTATATAAAATATATATGTAAATGGATTTCTTTTTTTGTTTGTTTTTAAACATTCACCAAAACAAAAACCACGGGTAAGCTCATGTTTCTGAGATGCCATCATTCTGAACAACCTAAGAAATAAATCATTTCAAGTTAAATTGAATTTTTTCCTTGGGCCAGCCCATGGCTCACTCGGGAGAGTGTGGTGCTGATAACACCAAGGCCGCCGGTTCGGATCCCATATAGGGATGGCCAGTTGGCGCACTGGGTGAGCGTGGTGCTGACAACACCAAGTCAAGGGTTAAGATCCCCTTATCGGTCATCTTTTACAAAAAAAAAAATTGAATATTTTCCTGAAGCCATAACCTTTCAAATTACATAGATGATTCTGTAGTTAATTTAAAAGCAGAGCCATATCGGAATCCATGTCTATAGTCATATGAATACAACCGTTTATTTGAAAAATTCCTGAAAGGAAAAATTTTATCACTACCAGCAACCTCCCCAGATGAGGAAACTTGACAATACTAGTTGTTTTAATTACCTCAGCAAGACTTAGTTAAGTGGACATTTAAAGATTCCTTCAGCAAGCCATTTCATTCCACAAGGTTGAAATCCCTGTGTTATATTCCTTTAAAAAATAAAATGGTGTTAAATAGAAGGAAAATATATACAGAGCAGGTAAGAGGAGTGGGTATGAGATGAAAGAGCATCTTTCTAACATAGGAATGTGAACAGTTATAAAGAATATGGACATTTGATCTTGTGAAGAAGGAAGTCAAAGAGCCTAAGTCAAGATCTCTTCTCTCACTCTCTAATATGAAAGAGCTGGGACTGGGATTTAAGGAAGAGAAAGTTTTGGAAATCTGTTTTGAGAACCAGCAAAAATTATCTCAACCATAACAGTAAGATTTTTAACCTTGAATTTATAGTAGACTCATGGTTTCAAGGAAAGAAGTAAAGAAGTTACTAGCAAGAGGAAGTGTGGAGAAAACAGGTGGTATTTTTTCTAGTATTGGAAATTGGTGCAGTAGAAATGGGATTAAAGAATATTTTAATTGTGGTAAGTGTCTGAAATTACAGCCCATAAAATTCAGATATAGTGTGCAGATTAAAGGAAGCCAGAATAGGAGTGATAGAGTTAGTAAGTAGGAAGCTTTCCAGAGACCAGAAATCACAACGAAAGTTATAGTGAGAATGAAAAGGTTATGTTCAGGAGACTTTCAGAATTTAAAATATTGAATGCTTTGAAAAACCGTAAGATCCAATCTTTATAATGAGATATTATGCCAATATTTGATTTCCTAGACAGTTATTTTAGTTAAGTATATAAATTTGCTAAGAGAAACAAACGTTTTCACAATAATAATTGGAGACTACAATACCCCACTCTCAATAATGAATGGAATAACCAGACAGAATATAAACAAGGAAATAGAGGACTTGAATAACACAGTAAACCAACCAGATCTAACAAACATATACAAAGCACTCTACGCATCAACAGAATAAACATTCTTCTCAAGTGCATGTGGGACATTCTTCAAGATGCACCGTATGTTAGGTCACAAATTTAGTGTCACTGGATTTGAAAAGGTATACGGTTGACCCTTGAACAACATGGGTTTGAACTGTGCAAGTCCACTTATCCATGGATTTTATCTCTGGGAATACTTTTTGTCTTAAGTGTGTTTTGTCTTTGTTTATTTGTTTGTTTGTTTTTGGTGCCTGGCAGGTAAGGGAATCTGAACCTTTGACCATGGTGTATAACACCGTGCTCTAACCAACTGAGCTAACTGGCCAGCATATGCATAGATTTTTTTCATTGTATTTCAATGTTTTTAAAATTTTCTCTAACTTATGATTTTCTTAACATTTTCTTTTCTCTAGCTTACTTTATTGTAAGAATATAGTGTATAATACATAAGATATACAAATATGTGTTAATCAACTATTTATGTTATTGGTAATGCTTCTATTTAGCAGTAGGCTAGGAGTCAAAAGTTATACACAGACTTTTTACTGCATAGGCAGTCAGCGCCCCTAACTCCAGTGTTGTTCAAGGTGTGTCCATATTAGGATTCTCCAGAGAGACAGCACCAACAGAAATAGATACTTGAGAGGGGATGTAATTAGGGGAATTGGCTCACCTGACTATTGAGGCTGAGAAGTCCTACAGTAGGCCATCTGCAAGCTGGAGAACCAGGGAAGCTGGTAGCATGGCTCAGTCCAAGTCTGAAGGCCTCAAAACCGTGGGGGGCTGCTGATGTAAATCCCAGAATTCAAAGGCTAGAGAACTTGGAGTTCTTATGTCCAAGGGCATGAAAAGAAGCGTGTCATAGATCTAGGAGAGAGAGTAAATTTGCCTTTTTTTACTATCCAGATATCCAGCCAATTGGAACTTCCCCCACTAAATCCGCTGACTCACACACCAATCTCGTCCAGAAACTCCCTCATATGCATACTCAGAAATAATGTTTTGCCAGCTATCTGGGTATGCCTTACTCCAGTCAAGCTGACACCTAAAATTAACCATAACAATAACATACGAAGTATTTTCTCTGACCACAACTAGATAAAGTTAGAAATCAACAGAAGGAAAACTGGAAAATCCATAGCATTGTGGAAAATAAACAACACAGTTGTAATCAACCAATGGATCAAAAAAGAAACCACAAGGGAAATTAGAAAACACTTAAAGATGAATCAAAATGAAAACACAACATACCAAAACCTACAGGATGCAGCAAAAACAGTGCTAAGAAATTCATAGTTGTGAATGCTTACAATAAAAAATAAGATCTCAAATCAACAACCTAACTTTACAACTTAAGGAACTAGAGAAAGAAGCTAACTCTAGAGCTAGCAAAAGAAGGAAGGAAGAAAATAATAAAGAATATGATGGCTGGGCCGAGCCGGTGGCGCACTCGGTAGCGTGCTGCGCTAGCAGCGCGGCGACGCTCCCGCCGCAGGTTCGGATCCTATATAGGAATGGCCGGTGCACTCACTGACTGAGTGCCGGTCACGAAAAAGACAAAAAAAAAAAAAAAAAAAAAAAAAAAAGAATATGATGGCTAAGAATTTTGATAAGTTGAACCTTAAAATAGGTTTGCATTGTTTTAAATTGTATCCAGTCAGGCTGGCCTGTTAGCTCACTTGGGAGAACATGGTGCTGATAAATTGTATCTAATCTTTGCTAAAATGGATGTTACAGATTTTATTTTGGGTTAAATTATTTGTATCAATCAGCCATAGTCTCTACAAAACAAAATAACTTCAGTTCAAAATAATTAGATAATTCTGAAATGTTTGGTTGTAAAATAGCAAATGATTTGCATTTTTAAAATATGTCATTTATTTCAGGTTACAGTGTAGGATTTTGGAAGTCCTTCCTCCATCCCATCAGAATGGTTTTGCTAATGGTTATGGTAGCAGTGTTGATGGAGAAACTATCATCATCAGTGATAGTGATGATTCAGAAACACAAAGTAGTTCTTTTCAAAATGGGTAAGTGATTTTTATTAATTTTCAAATTATTTATCCAATCAACTAGTGATATTCCATTGAAATAACTTTTTCACTTATTCCTTCCTTAATTCTTCCCTTTCTAGTCACATTTGGTGTACTACCCATCTAAACAATCTGGCTCAACAACAGATGTTAGAATTTTCAAAACTGAAATTTACCTAGTTAACTTCAGTCAGTTGAAGCTAACCCCCATTCAATTATACATTCCACTTTTGTTTACTTGCGAAGTTTTATTCCGTGCTTTAATTATGAATACTTATTCACTTTATGATGCACATAGTAAAGAAACTCTGTAACCACCAAAAATTCAGTCAGTCAAAGACCTTTGTCTGCTGAATGATGTTATAGGAAAAATCATACAAACATATGTAGATACGTAATTTTAAAATCTCAGCTGAGTCTGCAACTGATTAAAAATCCTTTTAGCTCAGCAGCCTCCCATATTCATCACAACAGCTATTCTAAGGCTTTTCTCCTCCATTCTGTTCCCTTTTAGGTATCTCAGATTTCAAAATGCGTTCTCCAGCCTGTCTTGTGTCTTTCTTACTTCCTTGTTTTTAGTGAATGGTACCATAATATTTAAGTAAGAGACCTAAGGCCACTTTTAACTATTTCTCTTAATTACTTTGCTCCTGAAATACCAGTATCTATCAAGTTCTTTCTCTCTGTAGTTCAAATTTTCATTTTGTCTGATGTGAACTATTGTGGCTGTAACAAGCATTTGAGAATTGACTATGACCAGGCACTGTACTAAGTGCTTTATATGCATTTTTGTCAGTCCTTGTTTAATAAGGAAGAACCTGAGATTTAAGAAGGTTAATTGACTTTGCACAAGGTCATCAAAGTAGCACATTGCCTGACAAAATAAATGATTTTTAGGTGAGTAAATGTAGCATGACATGGTCCTATATAATAAGTCTCTTGGTACATCTCGTTTTTTTTTACTATTAAGTAGAAACTGTTAATTAAGTAGAAATTATTAACTATTAGTAGTTGTTACTGTTAAGCAGAAAAATAAACTACTATGTCACTTGTCTGTGTCTCTCATTAAATATAGGGTTTGGGATGCAAAATTAGTGGGTATGGTTGTACTTAATATATGTCCTATAGTGTCTCTGACAGGTAGTTCATGTGTTTTGTTTGGCCTGTGTCAATTATAAAACTTAAATGGAGTTAGCTGTAAATCAGATGAGTGTACACATAGGTATAGATATAAGTAAAAATGCAGATATTCTTAGTAATAAATAGAAATAAATTCTGTTATTATATTTATTGGAATGCCTTTTGGAAATTATTATTATTATTATTATTATTATTATTATTGCTATTGTTATTGTTATTTTGGCAGCTAGCTGGTTTGGGGATCCAGCCCCATGATGTTGGTGTTATAAAGCTGAGCTCTAACTGAGCTAACGAGCTAGCCCCACCTTTAGGAAATTTTAATCCAAAATACAAAACAAAGCCAAGTATTAAAAGATTAAATACAGATTTTGTATATAAAAGCTAATTTTTTAAATTGATGCTTAAGCATGATAAGCATTTGTCTGAATTTTTTTCATTTAAAAATGGTTTATCATTTAAAGCTATCTTGTAACTTTTAATATTCTTCTAATTCTTTTAGGTGCTGCGAGGTGCTTTGAAATGAGGAATGTCTAGATTCTTAGGGTCAGCACACCATTACTTAGCTCATAAATGTCCTTTTCCTTACTTTTATTTATTTATTTATTTATTTTCTCGTTCTTAAAGGGCCCTTTTCCTTCCTTTTAGATTTGAACATGAGCTACTGCGTATTTTATGGGTAATTTGTTACCTTGAATACAAAGCAAGCTAATTTAAAATCCCAGTTAGTAATATGAGTAAATACTTTGCCTGTTTGTTATATGTAGAGTTTGGAGGAAGATTTCCATTGGTGAACCCTGCTAGTTCCCATTATAACAAGTGTATCACAAAGTATAATTGAATTTGACCATAGGAGTAATCAGCCAAAATTCTTCTGTAGGCTGTGCCATATTCCTTGAATATAGATACTTGGAATAGACTCTTTTTTAAAAAAAAATAAAAGATGACCGGTAAGGGGATCTCAACCCTTGACTGGTGGTGTTAGCACCACGCTCTCCCAAGTGAGCTAACTGGCCATCCCTATATAGGGATCCGGACCCATGTCCTTGGTGTTATCAGCACCACACTCCCAAGTGAGCCATGGGCTGGCCCTGGAATAGACTCTTGATGTGGGAAAAGGGAGTATACTGGTCAGTTATTCATCCACAGATATTTTTAATCTGTTTGTCTGTGATTCTCTCTTAAAGAATCTTAGACTTCACCACACATCATTATCATAGAATGCCTACTTGTTTATATATTGCTACTACTATATCCTGAGATCATCAGATACCAGGAAGGGTGAAGCATAGTTATCTTGGGACCTTTACTCTGTTGAATTATTCCATTAATTCCCTAATTTAAGTGAGTAAGAAGTCTACTTCTAGGTAAATTTATCTGCCAACAAAACATAATCTGGATTTTTTTTGTGTTCAGTAGGTGGTTTGAAAAGAAGGGAATAGAAAAAGTATTTATTGGGCATTTTCCGTGAGTTAAGCTTACAACTCACCTAAGTTGTCTTATCTATTTCTCAGAACCGTTCTATAACGGTAGGTAGAAGTATTCTCATATCATTTAGGAGAAATGGAAGTTCAGAGTTAGATAATTTGCCCAGCATAACATAGCTCATAATGTCTGCAAGATATACTCAAAGTTGTCAAGATGTAAGTTTTTCCCAACATGATTTATAGGTACATCCAACTAGATCTAAGGGTTCGATGCAATGTCAGCCAAAATCCCAATGACTTATTTTGTGGATATCATCAAACTGATGATAAGCTTTATATGGAGAGGCAGAAGACCCAGAAGAGCCAATACAATATTGAAGGACTAGGAGACAAAACTCTAAACCTCTTTACTTCAATTTTATGTGATGCAAATTAAATTATCATCTCTAAAATATAGTACAAACTTTTATCTAGTACTATAAATAATAGCCAAGTCAATTTTTTTTTTTGTAAATTTTAAAAAGATGACCGGTAAGGGGATCTTAACCCTTGACTTGGTGTTGTCAACACCATGCTCTCCCAAGTGAGCTAACTGGCCATCCCTATATAGGGATCTGAACCCGTGGCCTTGATGTTATCAGCATAACACTCTGCCAAGTGAGCCATGGGCCGACCCTGCCAAGTGAATTTTTAAAATAAAATCTGCTTGCAGATACATAAAATAAATGAGTAATTCTAAATTTAAGGTATTATTTATTATATATTCTACACAAAATACTCCATTGGTATGATCAGCCTCATCTCGTTCTAAAGTATGCAAGTATTTAGATAGGAATATCAAAGGCTCTGTCATACATCTCATGGTAAATAGCTGAGGGAGAAAATGTTGTTATATCTTTACTCTCGAACCCAATTCTGTCAAAGATATTAGCGGTTCTGCAAGTGTCAGGTTCTCTAAGAGTCAGAGAGCACTAAAATGTCCAAGGCTGCTAACTATACGTAGAACATGCTTTCTGAAGAGAAGGAATAGCAGCAATTCTCTCATAGTCTCTTTCACAAGCTTAGTTTAAGAAGGAAATGTTTAAGTGTTAATCCTGAAAATTACTAAGTGACCTGCTCCCCAAAACCTTGACCACTGCCCACCAACAAAAGCTAATCTACAAAGGCAAATACGTAGTTACTACTTAGTTCAGATTCTGCTGTCAATGCCCAGACAGATAAGTAAGCTAATAAAATGTTCTTAGGGAATACAATTTTATAAAAGGTAAAGCTTTTAAGTTCCTACTTTTACTGATATGACATTTGATTTTGCAAGAAATAGTCAATATGCTACCCCAAAAGTATCAAAAATTCTATTTTTAAAATTCTGATCAGAATATATAAAAAACTCCTATAACTCAACAAGACAACCTAGTTTAAATATGGTTAAAGGACATGAACAGACATTTCTCCAAAGAAGATATACAAATGGCCAATAAGCATGTGAAATACTCAGCATCATTAGTCATTAGGGAAATGCAAATCAAAACCACTCTCTACCCACCAGGATGGCTATAATTTTATTAAAAAGAGAAAAACAGAAAATAACAGGTGATGACAAGGGCATAGCCTTGTACTCTATTGAGGGAAACCCTCGTACTTAGTTGTTGAATATGTAAAATGGCATAGCTGCTGGGAAAAGCAGTTCCTCAAAAAGCTAAGCATAGAATTAGCATATGACCCACAATTCCACTCCTAGGCGTATACCCAAAAGAATTTAAAAGACTCAAACAGATACTTGTACACTAATATTCACTGCAGCATTATTCACAATAGCCAAAAACTGCCACTCTCCATCAACAGAAAAACAAAATGTAGTATACACATACAATGGAATATTCAGCCATAAAAAGGAATGAAGTCCCTGATACATGCTACAACATGGATGAACCTTCAAAGCATTATGCTAAGTGAAATGAACCAGACACAAAAGAACGAATATCACATAATTCTACTTATATGAAATATCTAGACTAGGCAAATTCAGAGAGAAAGAAAGTAGATTAGAGGTTACCAGGGGCCAAGAGGTAGAAGAAGAAATGGGGAGTTATTGCTTGATGGGTACAGAATTTGTTTGAGATGACAAAAAAGTTTGTGAAACAGATAGTGGTGATAGTTGTACAATACTGTGAGCATAATGCCATTAGATTAGTATACTTAAAAATAGTTAGAATGGCAATATATCCATTTTTTTAAAATTAATAAACTTTAGAAAAGTATTAGGTTCACAGTAAAATTGAGCAGAGAGTACAAAATTCCCATATATCCCCTGTCCCGCATACCTTCCTCATTAACAACATCCTATTTGGTTTTGGGGTTTTTTTTTTTTTTTTTTTTTTTTGGTGGCTGGCGGGTAAGGGGGTCTGAACCCTTGACCTTGGTGTTATAACACTGTGCTCTAACCAACTGAGCTAACTGGCCTGCCCTAATTAACGGCATCCTAAACCAGAGTGGAACATTTGTTTGTTCTTTCTAAATGATTACATTCATATCATGTATCTGCTCTCAGCGATCCTTTCTTTACTCTTCTTAATGTTTGCCCTTCAGGAATGGGTTTAGTAATGTTATAATTATACCCACTGTTGTTCCTTTCCCCCGAAAGTTACTAATAGATTTAAAGAAAATTTATATGTGAAAATCCTCACAACTTAGTGAATTCACAGTGTGTATAATTACTTGATACAGGTTTCCCCTGTTAACCTAACAGCCAAATAGTGAAATTCGTCTACAATCACAAATTCTTTGAAAACTGAAATAAATCAATAGTCCGTACTAAAATATATATTTTTTAATTTTATTTTTTTAAAAGATGACCAGTAAGGGGATCTTAACCCTTGACTTGGTGTTGTCAGCACCACGCTCATCCATTGAGCTAACCGGCCATCCCTATATGGGATCCGAACCCGTGGCCTTGGTGTTATCAGCACCACACTCTCCCGAGTGAGCCAGAGGTCGGCCCCATCTGTACTAAAATATTGACACTTCTTGCCGAACACGTTGTGGAGGTTGGCCAGCTAGCCTACATCTCCTTTGGGCCTCATGCTGGAAAACTGGGTTGTGATTGTAGGTAGTTGTTAGTGATCAGAACAGGGCTTTGGTTGATGGACCTTGGAGTCAAGTAAGGAGACAGGCCATGTTTTTCAAATGCATGCAGCTCACTGACTTCATCCTCAAGTTTCCACACAGTGCCCACCAGAAGTATTTTCAACAAGCCTGGCAGAAGGCTGATATCAATACAAAACGGGCAGCCACAAGGTGGGCTAAGAAGATTGAAGCCAGAGAAAGGAAGGCAAATATGACAAATTTTGATCATTATAAAGTCTGGAAGGCAAAGAAAATGAGGAACAGAATAATCAAGAATGAAGTTAAGAAGCTTTAAAAGGCAGCTTTACTGAAAGCTTCTCCAAAAAAGCACTTGTTGCTGAGTATGCTGCTGCAGCTGCAGCAGCTACTGCTAAAGTTCCAGCAAAAAAGATGACCACTGCAGACGAAAAGGCTCCACCCCAGAAGATTCCTGCCCAGAAAGCACCTGCTCCAAAGGCATCATCTGGCAAGAAAGCAAAAGGGGCTATGAGAAAAGTAATGAAGATTCTTTTGGGCATGTTGGCAAATATATTTAAGCATGTTGCTGAGGCTAGGGTTAGGATGCAGACTGATAGTAGGATTGTAAACATTATCAAAGAATCAGTTCCTTAATCTCACTCTTCCCAGACTTGAATAAATACTACTAAGCCATCACAGAATCATAAATAGTGAATGCTGTCATGGGAAATTATGATAATTAGAATACCAGGTGATGTTTTTTGCTTGTACAAATGTTTTTCATAAATAGGTAAAAATATAAAATATTCACTAGCTTACTGTCTGATTTCAGTAGCCAAATGTTCCAAGTATAAGTGAGTTTGTTAAGTTGCTTTTAGGATTTGTAGAAGAAACTGGTATTTATAGCCGCTCAGATTAGTATGTAACTGACACTTTCTAATAAAATACTGTGCTGTTGTGATATAAAGCTATCAATCAGGCTGCTGCTTATCCGTATACAATGGATCAGAATTTTATGAAGCTGTCTCTAAAACAGATATTATTTAAAGTTGAAGTGTGTTATTAAAAAAAAGATTATCCTGGCCTGAAAGTAGTACATGAATAAGATACATTTTTGGTAACATCTCCTATTCTGATGGTGATTTGCAGGAGCACAAAGGAAAATTAATTATTTTAGGAACCTGTTCAGGAACACGTATCTAGTTTCAAAATATTATTTGCACTGAATTTCTCTCATGCAACACAATCTGGCTCTCATTATAACTTGACTAATTGTTAATAAGATAATAGAATTTGAGTTTTATTTTAAAGAAGTGGACCTGATTGCTATTTGTAGTTTCATGCATGCAAATTTAAAGTGTGAGAAACAGGAACACGTATCTAGTTTCAAAATATTATATGCACTGAATTTCTCTCATGCAACACAATCTGGCTCTCATTATAACTTGACTAATTGTTAATAAGATAAGGGAATTTGAGTGTTATTTTAAAGAAGTGGACCTGATTGCTATTTGTAGTTTCATGCATGCAAATTTAAAGTGTGAGAAATAAGATTAGCATTTTACATTAAAAAAAAAAAACCATAAGTAAACATCTGTGCTGAAAGCGTAATCATTTAATGAGTTGTCATTGCAGAATAGTTGTAGTGAATATAATTTGATAATTCCTCTTAAAAGAAACCTTTATGTTGAAAGCGTAGTTTTGTTTTATCATTTCTATTGTGCTGATTAGAAAAATTTTAAACCTTTTACTTCTTTATTGTCAAATGTCTATAGTATAGCAACAAAAACAATTTTTATTTTGGTAAAATAAAATAATTAAAATTTACATATATATTAGGTTTATTGAAATATACATTTTTAAAAGATAAAATTTTGTGGATAAATAATTGGAACTGTGATCTGGTTTTGTAAGTATAATATTTAGTGTTAGCTGATTATTGTTGATCTAAAGACATGTCTGCACTTGTTGGTAATAAAATCAGTTTACTTGGTGATAAACTGGTGAGTCACAGTCATTATTGAGATCATCAGATTAAACTTAATGTTTTAGCTATTTAGATCTACATTTGCATAGCAAGGGAGGAAAATGATTAAAATGGAAGTTACTTTTAATATTGTCCTTAAAGTTCCTATCTTGTAAGTGAAATCCATATTGTAAGGAGCAGTTTCTGTTGGTCTCCAGTAATTGTACTTCCTTGGAAGAAATCCAATTATGATTTTATTCTATACTGAATTTGTGTGTGTGTGTGTGTGTGTGGCTGATGAGTACGGGAATTCAAACCTTTGATTGACCTTGGTATTATCAATACCACAGTCTAACCAACTGAGCTATGAGCTAACCAGTTAGCCTTCTGTACTGAATTTTGTGTAAGGGTTATATAGAAAAGCTCCAGTAAGAATATTTGCACTGATTAGAAAAAAGGATTTTTATTCTATTGATTTATCTTCACAAATGAATTTTATGGTGCAATAAGAAAAACAAAAGATAATTTTTTGTACATATAAATCTCCACATTGACTAATATCCAGAATATACATAGAATTCAAGCAATTATACAGTAAAAAAATAAATGACCCAATTAAAAAATGTGCAAAGGAGCTGAATAGACATTTTTCAAAGAAAGACATACAAATGGCCAAAAGATACATGAAAAAATCCTTAACATCACTAGTCATCAGCGAAATGCAGATTAAAACCACACTGATATACCACCTCATTCCATTTAGACTGGCTATAATCAAAAAGACGGTGAATAACAAATGCTGGTGAGAGTTGGAGAGAAGGGAACACTACCGCACTGTTGGTGGGACTGTGAATTAGTACAACCACTTTGGAAAACAATTTGGAGGTTTTTCAACTACAGATCGATCTTCCATATGACCCAGCAATTCCTCTTCTGGGTATATATCCAGAGGAATGGAAATCATCATTTCAAAGAGATACCTGCACTCCCATGTTTATTGCAGCTCTGTTTACAAGAGCTAACATATGGAACCAACCTAAATGTCCATCAATAGATGATTGGATAAGGAAACTGTGGTGTATATACATTATGGAATACTACTCTGCCATAAAAAAGAATGAAATACTCCCATTTGCAACAACATGGATGAACCTGGAGAAACTTATGTTGAGAGAAACAAGCAAAGCACAGAGAGAGAAATACTGCATGTGCTCACTCCTGTGTGGGAGCTAAGAGAAAGGAAGGCAGGAAAGAAAGACCACAGTAGTGCCATGATCCAACAGAGGGAGGGAACATTCCTAGGGCTACAAATTGGAGTTGAGGGGAGAGGGGGAAGGGGAGGAAGATAGGGGGATAATTGGGAGGGGACAAAGGGTACAAAAGTAATTTCTGGTAATAGATATGCTCCCAATATGAATCTGGCCCCCACATCTTGGACAGGAGGGGGGATAATCAGCTTTGTATCTCATGAGTATTTGTAATAAATAAATAAATTTTTTTAAAATCCCCACATTTTATAGCTTTAAATTCTTTAAGATAAGGCCCATGTACAAGTTTTCTAGTCTGTACACCAATACCGCTTTTCAAAATGCAGGTTATTACCTCAATGTAGATTGCGAAATTAACTTAATAATGAACTTTAATGGAATAGAAAATATTAAGGCGGCATCCCATAAAGGAAGGGTGAATATTTAAGTATATTTCATGGTTTATGTGTGTGCTGGGTCTCAGTGTAAAGATATGTGAAGATACTTGGCCTTCCAATTTGGAACTTAATGCTATTGCTCCAGTTTTATTTATAGGACTATCATATATCCCTTTTGTGTTGAACCCCTCCCCTGCCTTGTTTGTACTGTATTTGTCACTTTGACTATATCTTTCCCTCATCAACAACGCTTCTCTTCATCATCTTTTCCTAGCATTTTTTTTCTCTTCTCTATAACCCCCACTTACATCCTCTGTACATTCTCAGAGGTAGAATTTTCAGAATTCAACCTTTGCTTTTTTACTGCCACCATTACCTTTTAAGTCCATGCTGCCATCAGTTCTCTTTAACTGGTATCCCTATCCCTGTTTGTACTCTTGTCACAAGTCTATTCCCCACATAGCAGCCAGAGTGATCTTTCTGAAATGTAAGTTAAATCATTATCATGCTATTATTCAAAATCCTCTAGTGTCCTACCTCAGGGCCTTTGTGTGTTCTTTTCCCTCTTCCTGTTTAAATTCATATCCCCAAGAGTTTCTCATGGGTTGCTGCCTCATTTTTCTTAGTCTCTGCTGAAATATCAACCTCTTGGAAGGACTACCTTGTCAATTTAAGAGGGATCATTACTAGTATAATAATAGTGGTTTTCCCACCCTGTACTCTATTCTCAGAGCACTTACCAGCTATCCTGTATTATATTTTTTTGCTTGTCTGTATCTTCCCACTATGTTTCTGTTTTGTTTACTGCTGAGTCTTCATTGTTTAGGCTTAACTATTGAATGAATGAATGAATGAATGAATGAATGAATAAATATATCTTCAAAGGGAAGAAAGGATGAGAAGTTAATGGGGGTAAGGATTACATATGTCGCCTCTTTGCCAGTTATTAAAACATTAAACTATACTATCTCCACTTTTGCTTTTGGATTATATATCTAAGAAGACAGTTTAAAAGCAAATCTAAAAACTTTTTTTTTTTTAAAACAAATTTATGTAACCTGAACTGGGTACTTTGTGTTTATTCAGCTCTAGTTACTTTCTTCACCCAAGAAAAATTTATTGAATAAGAATTAAAATACCTACCTAAGATAAAATAGCGCTGTGTACTTTTTTGGCTAACAGAACAGTGAGGAGGTTATCAGTTATAAAATCCTAGTTAAAATAGAAATGCATATGATTCCATTACAGTATATTCTTAGAAACTAGATTTACATTTAAAATCTCATGTTTCCAAATTATTAACTGATTTGTCTTTTCCCTCTTTTTAGGAAGAAAAAAGATGTAGTTGATCCGTTATTATTCAAGTACAAGGTGCAACCCGTTAAAAAAGAATTATATGATTCTGCTATTGTTAAAGCAACCCAAATCAGGTAAAACTCAGTACCTTCTCTATAGTAATTTAAAGTAGAATAATTGTATCTGTTATATCAGAAAAGTTTGAGGTAGAATTGATGGGAGATGGGTAGTGTGGCAAGTGATTTCTTGCCTTTTAAAAATAAATATACATTTATATGCTCATAGACTGATAAAATGAATCCTAATGGACTCCTTGAGCCTTTTTTTAGATTAGTAACTAACCCCAAATAGTCTTCAGTCTAAAAATTACAAAGGATCCTATTTATGAAGTACTTCTCCTGAGAGAACTCAATTTTTTCAAAGCTGATATATTTGATGGTGCTAACAAATATGTTACACTTGTAGTATTTCATTCATTGGATATAAACATCGGATCAGTCTCTTTCTATTCCTTAAGGAAGTTAAATAGTAAAAAAAAGAGTATCTTTAAAAATTCATGTTTGAGGCCTACTCAAAGCAGAGGGAGGTAGTGAGTAGTTAATATATAAAAGGCTCTAGGTTACATGGATATATTTTAGGAAAATTCCTGTTGTTGCCTGTTAGGGTTAGGCTCTTAATCATCTGAAAGTAAGTTGACATTGTCAGCCAGCTATCAACTTGCCACCTAGGAGTCAATCTTCTATTCCATTTGATGTAAAATAATTTTCACTTATTCTTTCATCCCTTTTGCCCCATATGTACTCATGTGTACAAAGAAAATTGGTAATAAGTGTTAAGTAAATCCTGAGTCAGAGATATCACTTTCTATAGCTATATTGAGGTGTGTGTGGTTTGTCAGTTGGGTGGTTAGGTTTATTGGTTTTTGGGGGCCCAACATTAGTCTAAAATCTCTAGAGCATTCTACATTTTATTGTGTATTGAAAAACAGTATTCCCAAGTTAATGTTCAGGGATTATTCACACTTTTTGATTTGTTTAGTTAATGGGCTAATGAATAGCATAGCTGAGACCACAAATGTTTTCCTTGTTCACAGTTAAGTTTTGTCTTTTTGTTTCTTTTGCCTTTAGGTCAAGATATTTTATTTATGTAATGTAATTCCCTATTTAATATTTTTCATTTTTCTATTTACTTTTTGACTTATACTTTAAGTATAATTATTCTGCAAGACCTTGCTTACAGTCTTGTTAGCTCATTTCCTTCTTAATTGGTGAGCCAAATAATTATAAGGTGAGGAAGTTATATTTAATAATAGAATTAAATGACGTTAGCATCATTTAATTAAATGATGTTAGCATCAAAAGACAGTACTGTTCTTTTAATAAAGGGATGGTAATATTCCTCTAATAAAAAAGACTTGATATGCTGGATTAGCAGGCAGAACTTTCTGTGATAATGGTAATTCTATATGTCTGCTGTCCAATACGGTAGTCAAGTCGCATGTATGACTATTGAGCACTTGAAATGTGGCCAGTAAGAATGAGGAACTGAATTTTAAATTTTATTTATTAAAAATCCACATGTGGCTAGTCACTACCATATAGGAGGAATGTAGTCCTCAAGGATTTGTTTATTTATTCAGTAGTCAACAAGTAATTACCTTCTCTTTTCCAGCTACTTTATGATGCTGGGAAATAGCAGTGAACAAAACAGAGTCCTTGCTTTCATGGAAATTGAAGTCTAGGAAGAGAGTATACATTTTTGGGAGGTCTACTACTTTAGAATTCCTATCCTGTTTATTTGCTCATAGAAGCTTTTAACTTGTCTCTATCTTGAAAGAAGTACATTGAATTCAATTAAAACATTAATTTTTTTCTAGAAATATTTATGTGTCTTTTACTATTTTTGTTTTGTTTGTGGTGGTGTTGCTGTTGTGGTTGTTTTTTTAATTTGGGGCCACAGGAGAACCCAAAATAGTATGTTTTAGAATCTTAATTCTAATTCTGTTTAATTTTCATGCCACTAATTTGTTGGCTGCCAAATTAGATATAAATACAAAATGTTTTAGAGGCTGGCTGGTTAGCTCAGTTGGTTAGAGTGCAGTGTTATAACACCAAGGGTTATGGGTTCAGATCCCCAGACCTGCCAATCGCCAAAAAAAAAATAAAAATAAATAAATACAAAATGTTTTAAAATTTGGTAAAACCCATGTTCACTCTGTTTACAATATCCATTTGAATGTTGATTTACTTAGTGCTATGTGATATCTGATAGTCTACTGATTTTAATTTTTAAAAAATTTTAAGGGTGACACTTGCAGGGTTGATCATCTAATTTTATTAAATTTTATTTACTCTCTGTAGTATATTTTCTTTGAGGTTTATTTGATTTCTAAATGGCTCCTAAATGAGTGCATATAATGTTTTTGTAATAGACTTTTTATAATAGATCCACTCAAGTAGATCTTATAACTTCCTTCGGAAACACCTCTGTATAAAGTTTCTCATAACTTAAATACATAAGTACTAGTGGAAGATGAAATGTCCTTTGTTTCCTAGGCTTACAATTTTCAGGTAATAAATTTACAGAGATTATGGAATTTGAGTTGAATTCTTTGATGCCAACACTACCATCTTTCTTCCCTTTTCCCCCTGTAGCCGGAGAAAACACCTATTTTCTCGTGATAAACTAAAGCTTTTTCTGAAGCAACACTGTGAACCGCAAGATGGAGTCATTAAAATTAAGGTAATCAGAATAGTGAAATTACTTGTCAGAAGGAAGAAGAAAATAGAAATGGGTAGTGTTATAAAGTTAAAACATTGCAGAAATGTTATTTCAAAGATGGTTGAAAATAGCTCCCTTTTTACCTGGAGCCAATTTTTAATGTTTTTTAGTATTTATTGGATAAAATTCTATTTTTGCAGTTGCTAGAATTGCTAGGTGGCTCAGTTACTACCACTCTTTTTTTTCCTTATAAAAAAGATAAACCAAAACAGATGAGAATTGGTAGAAAACCTGGAAAAAGAAAAGTTACAGGATGGAACAGCTGTAGCTTTCTAACAGTGTGGTTCTGGCTTATAAATAATAGATGGATTCAAAGAACAATGTTAAAACAGGTCCTACGAGATAAGAGAACAATGTATAATAAAAAGCATCATAGGTCAACACTAAGCTATAGATTATATTTTAACAGCTATTAAGAGTGGAAAAACTCAAGTTTTAGAGTACACTAAGCACACTGCATAAAAAGTTAAATGGTAAAACTAAAACTAATTTTTAAAAATGTGAAATATTTAACTCACATAGAGAGGTGCTCAGTTAAAAAAAGCAATGGAATAGGTTCGAGAGATGGATTTATCATAAAATCAGCTACTGCATGCTTAAAAGATTCGTATATTTCATTGTATATAAATGTTACACCAAAAGAAAAGAAATGAAAAAAAAAAAGAGTTTATTTTATGTGAAAAATAACATTTCAAATCTCTAGAGGCAAGATAAATTGTTTAATAAATAAAACCAGGACACTCAGTTAACCATTTGGAAAAATAAATTTAGATCTATCACAAAAAAAAGGAAAAAAACCCCAAATCTTAATGTCATATGTGATGAAGTACTTAGGAGGAGCAATAGAAAAGATATATCAAGGATGAGATTGAATTGACAGTATAAACATATATAGGTTTAAAAAATGTCATGAATAGATTTCAAGAGCAAGCACTGGAGGAAAAATACTGTCAGTGAATATAACAAACAGCTCAAATTAGAAAAACATAAGTGTCTCAGTAGAAGATAGGCATGGCAGACACACATGATCAAAATTCACAGTGGATGAAATATAAAAACTTGAAAACATTAGAATCATCTGAAATAAATTTTTTTAAAATGTGAGCACATTTATATATCTGTCTTGATAAGAGGAGAATGCTTAAGTTATGCTCTATCAATATAGCATTGAATATCAGGTAGTCATATTAAATGATGCGTACAAAAAGTTTTAATGACTTAGATACCTATGATAAGTGTTTAGCACATTGCCTGGCACTTGATAGGCAATGAATATATGAATAATTGTATATGTATATGTATATTGTAAATAGTTGTCCAGTTCTCCTAGTTTACAAAGATCTCTTACACATTAGTGAGCAAAAACAACCCAATTGGGAAAAGATGGTGGAAGACGTCAGCAGGTATTTCATCAAGGAAAATAAAGTCAATGACATGAAAAACTGGCCAGCTGTCCACAACAAAACAAAACAAAAAAACATGAAAAGCTCAACTTTATTTAATAAATAAATGAAAATTAAGGTGACAGTAAACATTTTTCAATTAGAGTATAATAAAAAATTGTTAGTGGATATTCTGATGTACTTGCACATATCTGTGCAAGCACACATACATGAAAACAACAAAGTTTGATACCCCGTGTTGGTGAGCATAAGCTGCTGTTAGGAGTACCTATAAGTACACAAAGATGTGGATATTTATGTTTATTGTGTGTTGTGTGTATGAATAGAAAACTTTGGCAATTAATGTATTAAAACCAATTTTGGCCTTTTTTGAGTATATATATTTGAGAAGAAACCATCCATCCGTGTGCTTTATATTCATACTTAAAAGGTAATTCTGTATACTCAGTGGTTATGTGGGATAGTACACAACCATCTTAATAGAGTGTACTTTAATGTAAAATCTTAATAGATCTTTGATTTAATATGATGGCCAGAACTGATTGAATTTTAGATGTTAAAAGCTGTGTTCTACCAACAAAAATATTATGTAGAAAATTGAATTCCCAGTAGAGTTGTTTCTATTTTATTAATTTTTTAGATTTTCTATCATTTTTAAAAATACATTTTCTGAGATATTTCCATAAATGGCACTTTTTTCCTTTGAGAAGAAGAATGATGATCTTGTCCATTAGGCCAATAATAATAAAAAGTCTAGGGCTGGACATGGATAAAAGGTAAACAAGTTCTAGATACAAGATAAAAGGAGAGAAACTCTTGGATTTAGCCATTATCCTAGAACCACGCCACTTCTGGTAAGAATGAGGTTGATTTCTAAACATAAATTCTGAGTTGAAAGTTTATAGGAATTTGTAAATATTTCTGCTTTTATTTAGACCATTTTTAAAATTTGATATGTAAAGTATTTAAGTTATCACCCTACTCGGAAGGGAAAATCTAAACATTCAACAGTTGGAAAATGGTTAAGAAAAATTTATTGAATTAATACAGTGGATTTTTAATGCTGAATGTATGGATTGATATTTATTACATAGAAAATCTCAGACAAAATTAGTCAAAAGCAAAATGGAACAGATTATTGTATAAATGTAACTTTGAAATAGTTTTAGAATTCAAAGAAAGTATAAACATTCATGAGGTATTTTTCTGGTGAAATAATCTTTGGAGTGTGGTTTTCTTTCTGGTAAGTCTGATTATGTAGTTTAAGAAAGAATCAAGTAAACCAACTAAAATATATTTCATTATACAATAACACATGAAATTCTCATTTTTGACCTGGTCCTTAACAGCATTAATTGCAGTCGTATGACATACTAGAGCTTATCATTCTGTGGTTTGCTAATGTGTTGTTATTGTACCCTTGTCTTTTTTTATTAAGGCATCATCTCTTTCAACATATAAAATAGCAGAACAAGATTTTTCTTATTTCTTCCCTGATGATCCACCCACATTTATCTTTAGTCCTGCTAACAGACGAAGAGGGAGACCTCCCAAACGAATATCTGTTAGTCAGGTAAGTAGAGAATAGATAAAAACTACATTTCAGCTGTTAATAAAATAGTATTCAGAATCAAAAGCAATGTTTGGCTCACCTCATGTCACAGCCTGTAGGGAGAAACCCATTACTTCACACAAAAAATGTATGTATTGTATTTTGTAATTGCTCAGCAATGAGGCTTGTAGAAGTTTCAAGTGTAAATTAGACATGGCTCTCATGGCACAGGGATTTTATACCAAGGTGGAGGCAAGCATATAAGCACTTACTGAAATGTAAAGCAGCATGAAATGCAGGGAATAAACTATGGGATTACAGTGTAAAGAACGTTAAATTCTGACTGGAGGGAATTATGGAGGGCTTTAAGAAAGAAATAATACTTGAGCTAGACAGAATGTAAGGTTTCTAATGACAAGGCAAAGAGGTGTGAAAGGTATTTGACGCAGAAGGAAGAACATGAACAACGGTTACGAGGGATTGAAGGGATCCCTTTGTGTGGTATCAGTCAATAGTATAGTGTAGTATGACTGAACAGTAAGTACAAGGAAGGATGTAACGGGAAATGAGGCAGAAAATATATACTTGTTCTTTCCATAATAATATCCAGTTTGCATAAACATTTAATTATTTGTCGTATGTAGAGACTGAAAATAGACTTTAGCCAAAAAGTGGTGGCCTAAATCTAAGCAAATATTTATAACAGTGTACTGATTCAGTGTATGTAATGAGAGACCTTAGAATGCAAATCTTCCCTAAGAAAAAACTCCTTAGGGAGTTTTTAGAACAGAAAGACAAGGGAAGGATACTTGAACACCATGTTTAATTCTGTGCTCACTTCCTAATTAATCTTTCTCACCTTTAGCAATAAAGGATTTTCCTCCCTCTGGTCATTGCCATTTCTCAATTCAGGGAGCAAGGACACTGTGAAACTTTCTGGAATTGAGCAAACTAGAAGCAGTTGCTGGAATTGGAAGAAATTTATTTTGGATTATTCTAATACTTTCATTCCTTTTCTTTCTGTCTTTTTATTTTCTCTTACCCTTATTCTACACATTCTGTTTTGTTCTCTTCTTGTGGATTGCTGATGGCTGTGATGACTTATAAGCCAGGTTCCCACTGCTTGCTTCAAAGTACAATTTGCAGCACAATCAGCATGATTTAGAAATTTATTGGAGAATCTTTGAGTCTTTGCCAGGTTTTAGTTAAGTGTTGGCTAAAAGAGTTGCCTGTGCTGTAAGAGGAACATGAAAACGTTAGATGAGAACATTCTATCTATTCTTTCTTTCCTTTTCCCCATCCCCTTCTGTCACTCTTCTCAGTGCTTTTTTTTTTTTTTTTTTTTTTTTTGACCGGTAAGGGGATTGCAACCCTCGCCACGGTGTGGTCCACACCACGCTCAGCCAGTGAGCGCACTGGCCATCCCTATATAGGATCTGAACCCACGGCCTCGGCGCTACCAGCGCCGCACTCTCCCGAGTGAGCCACGGGCCGGCCAGCCCCTCAGTGTTTTCTTAATGGCACACTTATCGTTTTTCTACTCCAGATGAAGGCTGTTCCTTCTTCCAAATAATTTTCAATACAATCATACGCTTTTTATTTTATTTCTACTGTATACTAAATATTATGTATATTGTCTTCTATAAGCCTCACAATAGCTGTTCAAAATAGACAGGATCCAACTTTGCAGATGAAGAGATAGGCTCAGAGAGATTAATTTACTTTCTCAAAGTAATAGTATAAAAGCTGGTATTTAAACCTAAGTTCAAAACTAGCCTAGCCCCTTGCTTTTTTTTGCCTTGCTTCAATAATATAGTGTGATATTGATGTTGTTATTCATTGACTTTCTAGCCATTTAGTTTTCAATATGAGGTAACTAAAGTTAGAATGATTAATTGCCACTTTTATTTTCCAACTCCATTTCAGTTATAACAATCTCTTTTGGCTGTTCAGAATTTTCATTGACTTTCTAGCCATTTAGTTTTCAATATGAGGTAACTAAAGTTAGAATGATTAATTGCCACTTTTATTTTCCAACTCCATTTCAGTTATAACAATCTCTTTTGGCTGTTCAGAATTTTCCTTGCAGAACTTAGCCAAATTCTGAGATTTGGAAGGTGTTTCTTCAGAACATGAACTTCGGATGTCATGAGCATTCTCACATTTTAATCATTTAAGATCTGACTTCCCTGCCAAACAATAAGCTCTGTGAAGGCAGGGACCACGTCTGTCTTGTTTATCACCTTGATTAGTACTGTGCCTGGCACATGCTAGATACTCAAAAATTCAGACGAATTATTTGTCTTATTACATTGATAGTGTGAGATAAGTATGTTACACAAATTAAACATGTCAGAGACATTATTCTCGCAAGAAATAAAGTCAAAAAAATTTTTTACATTGTTTAACATTGGCTGTAAGAATGTTTCTGACATGTCTTTTCTCTGCCTTTTTCATATTTGATGTCTATTCCATCTAGTTTATAGAGTAATCTGGAATTTTTTTTGTTTTGCTAATGCATATTTTTCAGGCTCTCTCTTTATATTACCAGTTATTTTTCCTGAGATGTTCTTATACTAATTTGTAGTGCTATAGAATTAACTCATGTTCTATATATTACTATGATTAGAGTTATTAAAAATTCAGTTATACCTTAGAATAAAAGCTTATTTTAGTATAAAGAAGGTGTAATTGGTGAAGGCTTTTAAATTTTTTGTTCTTACTATAAGAACCAGGCAAACCATCACTTTGTATAATTTGTGGTTTACAACTTTAGTTTCTTGGTTTGTCTTTTAGGAGGACAGTGTTGCTAATAAACAGACTATTGCAGGTTATAGGAGCAAAGCTACTAAAGAAAGAGACAAACTTTTGAAACAAGAAGAAATGAAGTCATTGGGTAAGTTTTAACATTCTCTCCAAAAAAAACTCTTTAAGAACAAGAAAGAATATTCCTCCATGCCCAAGTGGGGGATGTTTCTAAAATGGCTTATTTCTGGTTTATCTTTTTGAAGTTTAAAGATTTTTTTCCCCTTAGATAACTATTTTTTTTCCTTTCTTTTTCTTTTTTTTTAGTAAATGAGACCTGTTCAGTCTTTAAAACAATATTTCAAGGTATAGCATATCCCCAACTAAACTGCTTAATGCTAGATTAAGCAGAAGTTGGGGTTTCCAGGTCTTACAAGCTATTTTTGGACCATTTTGCTTAAGTGACACAGACTTTTTTAAAAAATTTATTCACACAGCCTTTTAAAACATTACTTCCCAAAACTGAATGTGCATATGAATCACTAGGGATCTTATTAAAAGGAAGATTCTAAATTAGTAGGTCTGTGTTGGGGGTGAGATTCTGCATTTTTCACAAGGTGATAACCTTGCTGCTGGTCTTCAGACCACACTTTGTCTGAGCCTTCAAAGGCAGGGATATGTTTGTCCCAGTACTGTAGTTTGTCGTAAGCCCAGACAACTTGTTCCCATTTTAATCACCTGTTGGCTTCCTCCAGGAATTTTGTGAGTCTCTACTAATTTCATTTAACCTTAAATTATTTCAGGGATTCCTCTGTTGCATCAAAAATGCCAAGTATTGTTTTTGTCTTTGTATGGTTCTAAGTTTGATCTTCTCCACAGCTTTTGAAAAGGCTAAATTAAAAAGAGAAAAAGCAGATGCCCTAGAAGCAAAGAAAAAAGAAAAGGAAGATAAAGAGAAAAAGAGGGAAGAATTGAAGAAAATTGTTGAGGAAGAAAGACTAAAGAAAAAAGAAGAAAAGGAGAGGCTTAAAATAGAAAGAGAAAAGGTATTCATTTGAATATATTGGCTATGCCCTCTCCTCTACATATAGTAATATTACTTTACGTATTTAAATTCATGGTTAATTTTCAAGAGCTTTTGCCACATTCATTCATGTTTATGAATGTGCATAGAATGCTGATAAATGATACTGACTTATCTCTCTTTTGATTTGGAAAATTTAATGAACGTGTTAAGGTTCAACATATAAGTGCATGCCTTTACCCCTCACCTAAACACTTTTAGAGTATAATTCTACATGATTTTCTTCATTAGACTTCCAGATTTAGGGAGGATGTTACATGTAAAACTTTCAAAGGTAAAATATATAGTTAGAAAAATACAATAAATTCTGTGACTAACAAGAGTATTACAGTGTTCTTATCCTCATTGAAAAACAAACTGTAATAACAGGATGTTTCAGCAAATCTTTGATTATTATCTTTAGTGGTAGATATTCCTTGTAGAATTCTATAGCTGGTTTCCTCCGAAGTTAATTATTTTCATAGGTTTTCTGGGATATTCACAAGTAGCCTTAGAGGATCATGTTACACACTGCTCATTTAAATTGCCTATAGTTTCTTGAATTATTTCAAATAGGCCATTGGGGGTGGTATTGGGAGTTAAACCCAATAAACAAGTTCACTCCAGAAAATGTAGAGAACAACAACAAAAAAAAAACCACCTGTAATTAGATGGTAACACTTAGAGATAAAATTAACACTTTGATTAATTTATTTCCAGTCTTTATTCTGGGCCTTAAAAAAAAAAAAAGGAATATCCAACATTTATAATTTTATATACTTTTTCATCTAACATTATAACAAACATCCCCTCATGTTATTAAATAATCTAAGCAATTTTTAGTTATTAAATAATCTAGAATTTTTAGTGACTGCATAATAATTTCTATAGCTATAAAAGTGCTACGAGATTTTTTGCTCATAAATGATGCTGCTATTCAAATTCCTGAATAAAGTTGTTCCTTGTTTTGGACTATGTCCCCAGATAAATTTGTAGAAGTAGAATAATAGGTCAAAGAACATTTAAAATACTTTCTATATACAAAGTTTGGCAAAAACACTTAGCTATTTATGTACTTATTTACACTCTTTGCAACAATGGATGAAAATGCTCATCTTATTTCATCCTGCAGGAATTTTTTTGGGGGGAAAAATTATTTCTGCAGGTACTTAAAGCACAGTTAATAAGTTTTATAACTATCTAGGTGTTTTATGTTAAAAATTTGATAAGTACATTATCTGTTTACCTTTAGTGTTCCTAAGGTTCAAAGAAAGAGAATAATATTAAAATATTAAATATAATTATTAGAAAATAATAATAATGAAATATTTTACTTATACTCCGCTTGCTTTATTAGAGACCTTTTGGGGTCAGCATTTATCTTGTAGTTTCAAATATCAGAACCAAGAACTAAAGGTTTCAAAAGACCAAGTGAGCAAGAGAAATAACCTGGATTATAAGAAAGAGAAGCCCATCAATTGTTGTCTAATATTGTTGCTTTTACTTGTTCCTTCTGTGAATCTCTAGGCTGTTATCAGATTCAAACAAATCTTGAAAATAATAAATGTATAACAAACATAAGGGGAGGTTTAATTTTAGGTGCTCTAATAATTTGCTTACTTTGTCAGAATCTAAATGATTTGAAGCAGGGAGAAAGCTGCTATAGGCAGAATCAGATTAAATTAATGTTTATTCAAGAGCTACTACGTGCCAAGCATTTTCAATCTTTATAGCATTATTTTGATAGGCATTTTTTTTGATTAGTGGTTCTAAAACTTTAGTGTGCATTAGAAACACCAGAAGGGCTTGTTAAAACGCCAATTGCTGGGTCCTAACCCCAGAGTTCCTGGTTCAGTAGGCCTGGGGTGGGGCCCACATATTTGCATTTCTAACATGTTCTCAGGTGATGCTGATGCTGCCTTATAAGTTTTGTAAGAACTTTTATTAACTTTTTTTTATTTTAAGGAAAGAGAGAAATTACGTGAAGAAAAGCGAAAATATACGGAATACTTAAAACAGTGGAGTAAACCTAGAGAAGATATGGAATGTGATGATCTTAAGGTATAAGCATGTTAGATTGATGTTTGGCACACTCATGTTTTATGTGCCCTATGTGGCTTTGCTGATGGAACCTTTCTTTTATTTAATTGTGGCCTCTTTTCTTTATATTTAACTGAGAAGAAATAATCAAGCAAATACTCATACTTACAATTCCAAGGTAGCATTGTTAATGATTTATAACAAACTTTGATAATGATTCTTATTCTGCGGAAATAATTGATCAGTTCATGTGATCCTTGATAATCCAATAACCACTATAACCAGGCATGCACTTAGCTTGATTGCTAGATAAGGATTCTGCCTAGTTCCAGAAATGACTGAAGTAGCAAAACCAAACTCATTCATCTCAGCTTACAACAAACCATTTCTAAATCAGTAAATAGCGGATTGATGTTTCATATTATAAGGTGATACGGCACTGAAGATAATATTTGCACAGCTAGTTTGACTTCAGAATCTAGGTTAAGAGAAACCTCTTAACTAGGAAATGTAGTCAGAAATACACTTCAGCCTAAAGTTAAGTTCTTAGTTTGAGGAAGGAAAATGTTTCTTCCTCACAGCTCCTTCCTAGGGACTGTGATTTAGTGAAGCTGGAATAAGTCCAGGACATCTATAATTTTTTATGATAACCATCCCAGGGTTGAGAACCACTAGTCTACATGGAATAATTCATAGGTAAGAATTATGTCATATCTACCTTTTTAAATTTCTTAAACTTGGTTCAAATAGTTACATAAATTGTTTAATCTTGCAGGAACTTCCAGAACCAACTCCAGTGAAAACTAGACTACCTCCTGAAATCTTTGGTGATGCCCTGATGGTTTTGGAGTTCCTTAATGCATTTGGGGAACTTTTTGATCTTCAAGATGAGTTTCCTGAGGGAGTAACCCTAGGCAAGTGCTCTAGTTCACCCTAAATTAGTGGCTTAAAAAAACAAGTTATCTCTCACAGTCTTATAGTGTCCAGTTCTCCCTTGGGGTCTCTGATGTGTTTATAGTCAGATAGCAGTTGGGGCTGGAGTCATCATAAGGCTTGACCAGCTAGATGTTCAAGATGGCTTCTTTATGCACTTGTCTGGTGCCTCAGTCCTCTTCACATGGCCTCCCACTCCATCAGAGTGGCCTGAATTTCTTATGTGGCAGCTGAGGGCTCTGAGAGGCAGGAAGTGGAAACTGCCAGCCTTCTTAAAGGCTAGGCCTGGAACTGGTACAGCCTTACTGCTGCCACGTTCCATTGGTCGGAGCAGTTATAGGTCACCTGGAATTTAAAGGAAGTGGAAGAATACACTCTTCTTAAGTGGGGAGTGATGTGTTCATGTTTACAAACAAGTAATTGCCTACCTTTAATTTATCATTCTGTTTTGCTTGTGTACTTATATACTTTTACTTTGTATAAACATTTATAATAGAGTTTAATATGAGGAGAGTTTCGGATCAAATTTTGAATTTTTGGCTGTCAAATAGCAAAATAATTTTCTTAAGATCCATTTGGAGACCCTCAAAGACAGAATTATAATGCCAATTTTATTTTATTAAGAGTGTGTTCTTCAGGAGGGCTTTTAAATTCTTCAGTTTCTTGAGCTAGGTGAGGCATAAATCATTGTGCCTTACATATCAAGAAGGTCTAAATAGTGCCGGATTAGGTAAAAAGTTTAGGTAAAGTGAATTAGATAACAAACATTTGTTTATGATTTAGGCACAATATTAGGATTAAAACCTAATGCTGAGGGGTAGGGGGGAATGAGGAAAGGATTGTAGACTGGTACAAAGTTACAGCTGGATAGGAAGAATAAGTTCTGGTGCTCTAGGGTGACAATAGCTAATAATATTGTATTGTTTACTTCAAGATAGCCAGAAAAGAGGATCCTGAATGTTATAAAATCACATAGAAATGATAAGTGTTTAGGTGACAGATATGCTAACTATTGTAATTGGATCATTATGCAATATATGCATGTATTGAAACGACAAACTGTACCCCATAAACATGTATGATGAAAAAAAAAGTACGGATAAAAGGTGGAAAAAAACCCTAATGCTGATGATCATCATCATCTCTCCTGTGCACTATTTGGTAACAGTAATGTCCCACAAAGCTCTCAGGAACGGTGGAACAACAATAACAAATTTTGCATTGTTAAAATTATAATTTTTAAAATGTGCCTTAATTTGTGCTCCAGATTTAAATTTAAATGAAATATCATATTGGTCCATTGAGGCTATTTTGGCTTTCTTTAATGTGATGGCTTTGGCTTATGATTTTATTCTGTTTTATTGTAATCATTATAAATTGTTTTTATATTTGGGCTTGGATAATACTTGGTTGTACTTTCATAAATAGACACATAAAATAGTTACACAGGCTATTGATTAAATGTTTATTATACCAATGGAGCTGTTTTCTCAGTACATGAATAGAACTTTAAATTCATTTTAAACATTTTATTCACAGAAGTGTTAGAGGAAGCTCTTGTAGGAAATGACAGTGAAGGCCCACTATGTGAATTGCTTTTTTTCTTCCTGACTGCAATCTTCCAGGCGATAGCTGAAGAAGAAGAGGAAGTAGCCAAAGAGCAAATAACTGATGCTGACACCAAAGGTCAGAGTTCAACAATATTGCTGATTGAACCATACTAGCTTTGTAATGAAACTAATTTTTAAAGGTTATTTTAAAATTAACTTGGCTCTTACAGTTATAAAATATAGTCATTCAGGTTACCTGATGCTGAGTCATATGCTAACAACATATTATCAGTTGTTTCATTTAAACTTTGTTTTAATGCAACCTGTTTCTCATGACATAAAGACATATTCCTCCAATCTATCTTGCTTATTCTTCCTATGATTTAGGAACATTATAGATTTCACTGACCATTATCTGTAATCCCAAGAAATTCTGCTAAATAGCACTAATTTTTTGTTTTTTGCCTCCACCTAAGGAAATACTTTATTATTGTTAATACTTAAATTGAAAATACTACTGCTGATTTCATTTCAGATCTGACAGTTTTTAAATCAAAGTTAAATTTTTTTTATTTTGCTAATTAGTTTGAACTAGAAATTTTGCTCTTTAAATTCTGTGCTCTTAAATATCTAGTCAGTTTGTGGTACATGTTAATGTAGGAATAATTCTTAGGGCAAACCCTTTTTTATTTTTAAAACCATACATTCACTATTTTGTGTAGGATTTACTTAAGAAGAAATGTTAAGCATTTATATTAAGATTTGTCTTCCCAAATAATCTTCTGTGAACTTTGCCACATGAGATTTAGGAACAGAAGCTTGATTAAACAATATTTCAGTGTATTGCATAAAAATTCACAATAAGAAATAACTGTTGGGAGATGTCTTGATATCAGAATGTTTATACAAAAAGATGGGACAATCCTCCATTCAGATGGTTTGTTGGCCTTAGATAATTTGAGCTCAACTTCCTTTATGCCTAATCCCTGAAGCAATAGGGTATTGATGAGTACACATCTAATATTGGTTACCTTTTGATTCTATGGCCTGAGTTCAAGCAAAATGTATTCTCTATCTTGAGTGCTAATCACCATGGGTCCCTTATCAAAGACATTTTAGCAATATGACCCCCATTGTCATCTCAGATAATTTAGTCAATCAAATGAGGACATTCATTCTTTTAGCCATTATGTAATAGTAATATCCAACAACATTATAGGGTTATTGATCAAGTTCTGACCTTAACAGAAGACATAAAGCTGTATTTAATTTGGTATTTAAAGCAGATATATTTTTTAGATTTGGAAGCCCTAAAGGGAAAAAAAAAAAAAGTGGGCTGAAAAGGAAATTGTGTTGGAAAATCAGGTAGGATAAGGGAAAAAATATATGTGACTGTTGGTGTTTGTATCGCTGTTATATTTTCTATTCATGATTTGTTTGATCTGTAATTTTTATAGCTCTATAGTACAGGACTGTCTAAATATATGTAAGTTTTATCTCTCTGAATAAGTTTTGGCCAGTAAATAAAAATTTTATTGCTCCATTTAAAAATATTTTTTTTAATGTTAGGGAGAAAAAATAGTTTGGCATTTTTCACCCTTCTCTCACTTCCCTATTATTATTAGCCTTATTTTACATGGTTATTTCGGTTTCAGTAAGGGCCTTAGACTGTTCTGCCAGGAATAACTTAATCTTTCCTCACATATATTCTCCCAGCTCAGTACAAAAAGCCTCTCCACAGGCTTCCTGAAAGCAGTTGAATAGTCAGATGGGACTGAATATTCTTTTACTTACTCTTTAGCTGGTCTTACCCTAAGGTGTTTCCTGCTGTCTCTAGCAAGGGGGAAGTTGGGCAAGAGAGAAAAGAATGAATTTATCTTAGTGTTGAGAAAACTGAGGTTCAGTGAAGTTCTGAAGATCATATGGCTAGTAAGTGAGTAAGACACTATGTGTTGTTTCATTTAATCCTCCTACTACCCTTGTGAGGTAGATATAATTATTTTTTTGCATTTTACAAATAAAGAAACTGAGATTTAGCTTAAAGAAACATGACTAATAAGGAAGCAATGGGATGGCAATTCAGACAATCTGATCTAGAGCCACATAATGACTGTGGCATATATATTGCCTCAATATGACATAGAAGTTGAAAATCTGAATATTTGTTTACCAGCATTGCCTGTAAAATTATCTGTCTTCAAGAATATCTAATTTCTTTGTCCCTTCGTCTCCTTGTTTTTATATCAGATCTTAGCTATATTTTCTTGGTTTGATGTACCCAAATAACTATCTCTAAGTAAAGCTTAGATTGATATTTAGAGTTTCAAGAATGCCATATGGTAGGTAATTGAGTTGAGGAATACATATTTAACATGTTACTTTATTTAAACAATTAAAAGTAAACCATCATTTTGTTGGTTGTTCATTTTCTAAGACCTTTATAGCTTTTGTCCTAGGAAATTATAATTTTCTATAAATAGTATATAGATCGAATGTGGTGGTTGCTGCTGAGGAAGAAAGCCAACACATTTCTACAGTTGTATATCTGGGACTGTTGTAAATTTTAGAGGCCTATTAATTTATATGTAAAATGAAAATTGAGAAAGTTTTAGGTCTATTATTTCCCTGGTAAGAAAGAATATAATGTTTGTCATTTGGACCAGATTAGGCCTAGTAAGAATGACTTTGGCATATATGCAGTTTAGTTAGATATCTTCTCCTTTGTGGTCCTGTACATGCTTTAAATGCCACGAAATTGTCAATGATTGTAATCATTCCAGAGCCGTCTTTTTTCTTTAGTAAAGGACAGCAGTTATGCTTTCTAAGATTAATTTTGTCAGTCTGTAAACTTTGGTAGGGGAATCATATAGTAGGTGGTTAGAGAACCGCAGAACCAAATTAACCTAGTTATTCTGAAACTATAATCAAAACTTGCCCTAAAATCCATTCAGAAATTCCTCAGTGCCACTGCAAGAGTTGGAAAGATGACTAGAATTCTCATCTCCCTACCCTACTCTAACAAGGGTATCTTTTATCTCTTTTATATTAGGCTTTCAAGAAATATTTTGTTTGGATAACTTAAAAACCACTGATTAGACTCACCAGATTAAGTGACTTGTCTAAAGGGTACATATCTAGGCACTGGCAAAGACTAGAATGTACATTCTCTGACTTCTAGTCTGAAGCTGTATACACTGTACTATGATAAAACAGGGTTTTTTGTAAGCTTAAGGTTTTTCATAGTTGACACTTTAATTTTTTTGATCAATCTATGTATTATAATTAGGAATAATGGTGTATAGTAATGTTTTAAATACATTTGTACCAGTAGGTTTGCCGTTTAGTCCTATTTGTAAGCTAAGTACTGTTTTCAAAGCTACAGCGATTTACTTATAAAATGCAAGGAAATCTTTCTGTCGTTTCTTGGTTTGGAGAATTTTCAAGAAGAAATAGGAAATTTTAATGAAGAAGATAAATCAATAGTTAAGTGACAGCAGTGCTAAGTTCTTTTAACTATTTTTCTGTGTTGATTTTGTGATTATTGCAACCTATACTTTATGATTCAATCTTAAAATTTATAAAAGATTGGAGATCTTTAAATAGATTCTGATTTTCAAAGTAGACTTTTCTAAGGTTATATTGAGTGAGGGGATTCGTTTTTAATTCTAAGTGCATTTTACCATTTGGAGGAACATTTATGTGCATCTTGTTGAAAATTTGGAAATTGTTTTTATGTTATGTAAGGAAATGTTACTGACTAGTGCATGTTTTAGGATTTATAGTTGTAGGTGGAGATGAGGCAGAATGTAGATACTGCTTGTACCTAGTGTTTGTTCTTTTGAGGTCCTGAATGTTAAGCTGTTTCCTGTTTGTTTCAACATTCTAAAAGGGCATTATTCCAAAATATTCAAGCTTTGATTTGCACTAGAATAAAGTATTTATTTCCTTAAAGATTTAACAGAGGCTTTGGATGAAGATGCAGACCCCACAAAATCTGCACTGTCTGCAGTTGCGTCTTTGGCAGCTGCATGGCCACAGTTACACCAGGGTATGTGTGGGTTTTATTTTTTTGTTTGGCTCTTTATTTTTAATTTTATAAAGGTACATTTTACATTGCTGAATATTTATTGTTTATATTCTAAATGACCGTTTCATTTTTAACAACTCTAGGCTGCAGTTTGAAAAGCTTGGATCTTGATAGCTGCACTCTTTCTGAAATCCTCAGACTGCACATCTTAGCTTCAGGCGCTGATGTCACATCAGCAAATGCCAAATACAGGTACCAGAAGCGAGGAGGATTTGATGCTACAGATGATGCCTGCATGGAGCTCCGCCTGAGCAATCCCGGCCTCGTGAAGAAACTGTCGAGCACTGCAGTGTATGATCTGACACCAGGTATACTTCGCAAGTTGGAGTTTGTATTTCCTGCCCACTTCCTACCCTTTTATGCCTCTTTTGCCTAGAAAACTAAGTAGCTGATGAGAAATTTTAGGTGATAAAGTAGTTTTAATAGAGAAAGAGAGAAAGCAGACTTTAAAAAAAAAAATGTTGGAATACAAATAGTGAGACCTAAATTGAAACTACTGTTATTGTTCATATTAACTTTAGTTATGATTTTATCTTTTTATTCGGATTTTCTGATATTTTGAAAATTTGTGCCTAGTCTACTACATCTACTGAGTTTAAATGGATAAGTGAGAATTAGCTAGAAAATTAGCTCCTTCTTTTATTCATTAGTATATCTGAAGTTTAAACTATAGCTAGTAAATTCTGTCATTTGCTTAAGTAAGTGTTTTAGGTATGAGAAACAGTATATAGGGTTAAGATGAAGTTATTTTTCACTTCCTTTTTAAAATAAGAAATTTTAATGTATAAATATAGAGTTTAATATATTTTAGAGAATATATAATAGAGGCAGAGTACCTTAATTCCTAACATTTGTTTAGTCTTTATAGTTTATGATGGTATTTTTGTGCAGTCTTTCAGACTGTTGCCATTTTTTTTAATTCATGTGGTTATAATTTAGTTTTGATTTGAACTTCATTACCGAGCCTAAAAAGTAAAACTTGAAAAATAATTCTTTGTAATTAGAAAATTTTTCATGTCTTTTTGACTAGTATACAAGGCAGACATTAGTATTCGAAATGCCTTATAGATCACATAGCTGTTAAACTGGATTCAAAGTTGTTTTTTTTCTGAAAATATGCAATTGACATGTTTGACCATGAGAGATCACTCCCTATTCTTTATTAGGAATTTTCACATACAGCCACAAATTTAAAATTTTCAAACAGTTTTTCTTTTTGTCATTGATAATACAGAAGTTATTTACCAATTTTTGACAGGTGAAAAAATGAAGATACTTCATGCTCTCTGTGGGAAGCTACTAACCCTAGTTTCTACTAGAGATTTTATTGAAGATTATGTTGATATATTACGACAGGCAAGGCAGGAGTTTCGGGAGTTAAAAGCAGAACAACATCGAAAAGAGAGGGAAGAAGCAGCTGCTAGGTAAGAGAAAACTAGTCAGCGATGCTAATGAAAGCTGCTTATTTCTTTGCATCTAAAACCATATTTCACATTGTGCTTTAATGTGGCATTGGCTCACACTGATGTTTAATGGGTTTACTAAGAGATTATGAATGGATTGCTGCATTACAATTTTGTAATAGCATTTGAAGCACTTTCCATAATTTGATGATTAAAGACAAGAGGCTAAAAGTTAAAAGTGTCTTTGTATCAGATAGACTATAACATTTTATTTTAACTTCCAGAATTCGTAAAAGAAAGGAAGAAAAACTTAAGGAGCAAGAACAAAAAATGAAAGAGAAACAAGAAAAACTGAAGGAAGATGAACAAAGAAATTCAATGGCAGATATAGCTATTGGGTATGGTTTGAGTTACACTGCTCACCTGGCTTTATTCATTTTAACATATATAAAGCATAAAAGGCAGACACCTAAACTCTAAAATACTTTCAAATTTTTAGAAAAGCAGTTTTCTATAGGTGCATAATAATTGTATTAGCAAGCCTGTGAAATTTATATATAGACAGTCCTCAAATATGTATGTGTTATGTTTAAAAAAAAAAAAGTTTTTGTTTTAGGCTGATTCTAGGGAATCTAGAACTCATTTTCTCAGAATTAATGTTACAAATGATAATTTCCCAGTAAACTTTCAACAGGCTATATTTACCCAAATATGTAATATTTTCTGCATAAGTGGTAGTTTATCACCCTCCTCTACCACTACCACCATCACAGGTGTACACTGTGTTTCACAGTGTTCCTCTGAGCCTTCTAGAGGAACAGGGATAAAATTGGAGGTTTTAGTAGACGGTGTAGGGAGACGATGGTAACACCTTAAGTAATTTAGTGACTGTTTAAGTATTTTATTGCATTTCAAAATATGTGGGGTAAGGATTGGCTATGAAAACAGGCAGGAATTTTACCATATTGTAGATGGCAAACCAAATCCAAACAAATTATAATTTAATAGCAATAATCTTTTTATTTATTTATTTATTTATTTATTTTTACAAAATCTGAAGAGAAAGCTTCTGAAAAATCTCAGTATTCCAGAATTAATGTACTGACTTTTGATTATACTTGCATGTAAAAATATCTATTAAATCTTAAGATCACGGGTCACAAACTTGCAACAGCTATATTTTATATGGCCAGCAACAAATACTTTAAGAAACTGAATTTGGATACTTAAGAAAGTTAGTAGATATGATACCTAAAGCACTGGCAACCAAGAAAAAATGGATAATTGGACTTTATCAAAATTTAAAACTTTTGTGCTTCAAAGGACACTATCAATACAGTAAAAAGACTTTCCAGTGAATGGGAAAAAATATTTGCAAATCATATATCTGATAAGGGATTTATTTCCAAAATATATAAAGAATTCTTACAACTCAATAATAAAATGGCAACCCAATTAAAAAATGGGCAAAGGATTTGAACAGATATTTCTCCAAAGAAGATATACAATAAGTGCATGAAAAGATGCTCAGCATCATTCGCCAACAGGGAGAGGCACATCAAAATCACAATAAGATACCACTTCACACCCATTAAGATGGCTATACTCAAGCTGACGGACAGGTGTTTGTGAGGATGTGGAAAAACTGGAACTCTCATACATTGTTTGTGGGAATATCAAATAGTGCAGCTGCTTTGGAAAAGAGTTTAGCAGTTCCTCTAGCAGTTAAACAATATGTTACTATATGACCCAGAAATTCTCCTCCTACGTGCATATTCAAGAGAATTAAGAGCATACGTTCACGCAAAAACGTATACACAAATGTTCATGGTAACATTATTCTTAATAGCCAAAAAGTGATAACAACTCAAACATCGATCAGCTGATGAATGGATAAACAAAATAGTGTATCCCTTCTACGATATGTACATACAGGAGAGTATTATTCAGCAGTAAAAAAGAATGGAGTTCTGATACATGCTGCAATGAGGATGAACACTGAAAACATTATGCTGAATTAAAGAAGCTAGCCACAAAAGGCCACTTATTATATGATCCCATTTATATGAAATGTCCAGAATAGGAAAATCTACAGAGCTAGAAAGTAGATGAGTGGTTGCCAGGGACAGCAGAGAAGAGGAAATGGGGAGTAACTACTAATGGGTATGGGATTTTTCTTTTGGAATGATGAAAATGTTCTGAAATTAGATGGTGATATGATTAATGATTGCACAACCTTGTGAATATACTAAAAACCACTATTTTACACTTTAAAATGGAGATTTGGGGGGGGGACTGGCAGGTGCAGAGATCAAACCCTGGACCTTGATGTTATCAGCACCATGTTCTAATCAACTATGCTAACCAGCCAGCCCTAAAATGGTGATTTTTATGGTATGTAAATTGTATCTCAATTTTTTAGAAAAGAAAATTAAACATGGTATAGATTCTATCTTCATATGCTTTATACTGATCCAGCCTTACTCATTTACTTTATCTCTGGTTCCTGAATACATTTGAGCTTTCAAATCCTCATTTTTGAGGTAGAACATAAATGATGGAATTTATTTCCAGATTTGTATACTTTTAGTTTTGATTTGGATAACAGAATGGATTAAACATCCATATTGTGTTCATTCTTCCTACTTACTATACATGAAATTTGTCTACTTTTCTCCTGCAGTATTTGTCTACTTATCTCTTTCCTACTCTGAGCCACCATCACCTCCTAGCCAGCCATCTGCCCTATTGCAGTGGCTTCTTTATTGGTCTCCCCTCATCTATTCTCTTGCAGATAATTTTCAATATAGGAGCAAAAGCACTTTCTAATCATAGCATTTCCCTTTTCTAAACTCTTCAGGTTTTTTCTCATTGCTCTTTGGATAATACCCTACAAGGCCCAGCATGATTTAACACTGGCTTTTTTCTCATCCTTATCACAGATTACTACTTTTTCATTTACACTTTTCTCAAAACTATGAGTTTCTCCCTTTTCCCTTCGGCTCCATGCCTTTGCATATGTTATTTGTCTGCAGGACGTGCAGACTTCTTCTCTTCTGCTGTCCACTCCTTCCTCATCTCTCTTGTCTCACAGTTTAAATATCATTTCTTCAAGCCAGTCTTTCTTGATCCCTAAGACTAGATTTGGTCCTCCTTGAAATGTTTTCATAGCACCTCGAAGTTCTCTTGTTTTAGTACTTAATACATATTTTAATTTTACAATGGTTTATGGTCCATAAACTCTGTATCATGTTGTTCACTATTTTCTAAGCATAGTGCCAATACTTCATAAGCAAGCGATAAATATTTTGTGAATGGAATTGTATATTTATAATAAATGTAATCTTTGTTTTTATCCTAAAGGGAGGAAGAAAGGGAAGATTTTGATACTAGCACTGAAAGCAAAGAAGTAGAGCAAAAGGAACTAGATCAAGATACAGTCACTGAAGATGAAGATGACCCAGGATCACATAAAAGAGGCAGAAGGGGTAATACTGAAATTTCTTAAGGACGTGCTTGTTTGTTTGTTTTTAATTGACGAGGTACTTTATGAATTCAACTATTCTGAAATATGTATTAGATTACTTCTATTTGTGATTCTACAGTATGTTTGTTTTTAAATGCCCACTTCATACCTGTGATGAGTTGTAAAAATGGTAACCATTTTGTTTGTAAATTGGTGTTATGAAGTTATATTAGTATGTTTATGATTAGGTATTTATTCACATATCATTTATACTTTAAGAAAGAAAGACAATATTCCTCTCTCTATGAGGTCAGTTTCTCATAACTTCAACTTTTGGTTAGTTAGCAAGTTTTCTTGAGTTTTGAATTTACTACTTTATTATAAGGCCAAATGAAAATTTATTCTAAAAGGTACTCATTCTGCATGCATTGAATGCCTCCTATGTGCTAGAGATACAAAGATCGATAATGCTCATAATTGGTGTTATATTACTAAGAATGGAAATTTCTACTGCATTAAAATAATTTCACAAGTTGCTGGATCAAAGGGAATACATTTTTTAAAAAGCTGTTGACACAAATTACTTCTGAGGATCCTCAACCATCCCGGTTTAATTACTATAAAAGGAGATATTTAAGTCAATTTTGTGCCTGTAATTTGGATGGGATTTTTTTTTTCTATATTATTTTCCAAATGGTTACTATAAGTAGAGGGAAAATCTCCTGAATCATGTAGGTTATATTCTCTGATTACAATGTAATTGATTTCGAAATGCAAAACAAACCTCATATAATTAGAGAAATCATAATGGAAACTAGAAAATGTTTAAAACTAATTAATATTCTATGTTAACACTTATTGGATACAGTCCCTCTACTTAAAGGAAAATTTATAGCTTTAATACTTATTAGGAAAGAAGAAACACAAAGTGAGCCAGGCATTTATTTAAGATGTTAGAGGGAAAAAAAAATAGAATAATCCCCCTACTTAGAAGGAAATAATAGATAATAGTGGAAATGAATAGAAAATAAAAATAGAGAACAACAAAGCCAAAAGTTTGTTCGTTTGAAAAAAGACAGAAACTAGGCAAACCTGTTTGAAATAGATTTTTTTAAAAGAGGGAGGAATCACAGAAAAATTAGGACTGAAAAGGGGAGTGATATAACTACAGGTAGAGTAGAAATTTAAAGATGAGATGTGCAATTTTATGGCAGTAAGTTTGAAAACTTAGGGAAAAATTAACAAAATACTAGAAAAATACAAATTATCAAAATGGCTTTGTAAAGAAATTTTAAAATATGAATGGTCCTAAACTATTAAAGAACTTGAATCAGTAGTGAAATCTTTTTACAAAGAAAACAGCAGTCCTAGACAACTTTATAGGTGAATTCTGCCAAATTTTAAAGAAGCAGATAATTCCAATCATACACAGACTTTTTCAAATGAAAGAAATAGAAAGCAGAAACACTCCCCAACTATTAAAACAACTTGACCGTGACTGAAACAGCAGAAAAGTTTAATTCTTCAACATATTATAAAAAACTAGACAGATCACCAGAGTCCAGGCTCTGTCTTGTTGGGACTACCATCCTTAGGGTTATGGTGCCATCCTCATGCTCCAGAATGATTTTTGCCATGTCCCCATTCCAGCTAGTTGGAAGAAGGAAAGAAAAAAGGAAAACACACCCAGGGGATGCATATAATGCTTCTGCTCCTATCTCTTTGACCAGAGGTTCCTCATGTAGCCCTGCCTACTATGGAAAATGTCCTTCTTTTGGATTGCTAAGTACCCAGCTAAAAATTAGGGATTCTTTTACTTTAAAGCCGTGGTTAGTAAGTGACAGCTTGTGGGCCAAATCTGGTCTGCCCACTGTTTTTTGTATAACTCATAAGCTGAAAATGGTTTTTACATTTTTAAATGGTTGAAAAAAATCAAAAGAATGATATTTTGTGAAAAGTTAAAATTATATGAGATTCAGATTTCACTATCTAAATAAAATTTTATTGAACACAGCCATACTCATTGATTTACTTATTGTCATAAGCTGAAAATGGTTTTTACATTTTTAAATGGTTGAAAAAAATCAAAAGAATGATATTTTGTGAAAAGTTAAAATTATATGAGATTCAGATTTCACTATCTAAATAAAATTTTATTGAACACAGCCATACTCATTGATTTACTTATTGTCTATGACTGCTTTTGTGCCACAACAGCAAAATTGAGTAGCTGCAACAAACCATATGACCCACAAAGCCTAAAATATTTACTAGCTAGTCCTCTACAGAAGTAGTTTGCTAATCCCTGCCTTAAAGGAAAGACTGGCTGGCTATTGGAGGATAACTAACATACTCTACTGCGCTCTTCACTGTAGAAATTACAGATTTTGTGTGTCCCTTTAGATTTAAGTGAGTGAATTTATCACTAACATAGTGCATTAGTCTGCTTGGGCTGCCCTAAGAAAATACCCCAGTCTAGGGTGGCTTAAACAACAGAAATTTGTTTTCACGCAGCTCTGGAGGTTGGAAGTCCAAGATCAAGGTGCCCTACAGGGTTGGTGTCTGGTGAGGCCTCTCCTTGGCTTGCAGATATTGCCTTCTTGCTGTGTCCCACATGGCTTTTTCTCTGTGCATTCCAGAGAGCAAGAGCTCTGGTGTTTCCTCCTGTTCTTATAAGGACACCAATCCTGTCAGATTAGAGCCCCACCCTTATGATCTCATTTAACCTTAATTAACTCCTTAAAGGCTATATTTCCAAATACAGTCACATTGTAAGTTAGGTCTTCAACATACGGATTTGGAGGAGGTAGGGGGAGAGGACACAATTCAGTCCGTAACATATAATACTTTGTGGTAGCTTTGTATCTCGTATTATTCTAATGAAAATTTAAAATATGATAATAAATGTTATTTCAACTATAGGGAAAAGGGGACAAAATGAATTTAAAGAATTTACGAGGCAAGAAGAGATCAACTGTGTAACGAGAGAGCCTCTTACTGCTTATGAGGAAGAAGCATCAAAACAGGAACACCAACGAAAAGAGAAGGAGCTCTTAGAAAAAATCCAAAATGCCACAGCATGTACCAATATCTTTCCCTTGGGACGTGACCGTATGTATAGGCGATATTGGATTTTCCCTTCTATTCCTGGATTGTTTATTGAAGAGGATTATTCTGGTCTCACCGAAGACATGCTGTTGCCGAGACCTTCATCATTTCAGAATAATGTACAGTCTCAAGATCCTCAGGTATCCACTAAAACTGGAGAGTCTTTGATATCTGATTCTACCTCCAACATTGACCAAGGTCCGTGTGATGATTCTGTGCAGCTGCCAAAACCTGTGCATAAACCAAATCGGTGGTGCTTTTACAGTTCTTGTGAACAGCTAGACCAGCTTATTGAAGCTCTTAATTCTAGAGGACATAGAGAAAGTGCCTTAAAAGAAACTTTGTTGCAAGAGAAGAGCAGAATATGTGCACAGCTATCCCGTTTTTCTGAAGAGAAATTTCATTTTTCAGGTAAATTTTCAATGAAAACTATTTCCTTTATTTTGTTTCCCAATAATTGCTAGTCATTCAGGATTAAACATTTTTCGAACTATTAGAAATATATTTAAAACACCTTATCTTTATTTAGACCATGATCTCAGATTGTGAGTTTGAGTTTGGGAATGTATTTCTTCATAGAAACAGGGTTCTCTAAATTTCAGTGGGTTCTATTTGGATTATGAGGAACACATCTACACTGTGAGAAGATAAGTATTCTTCCTCATCTCCTCAGTCCTTGGTCTGTAGGTTCTGAATGTCCATGATTCTAAGGCTGCATCAGTTCTGGAGATATAGTGAGTGAGGTTATTCACTAAGGGTTTTGGCTTACAGTCCAGAAACGGGTTCTATTAATGATCACTACTTTGGAAACTGGCTGCAAGGGGAGATCAGGTAGTAGCATTTCCTATTTGATGGCTGGTCCATTGATGAAAGATAAGAGAAAGCAGTAAGTCTTTTTATTTGTTTCTTGTAGCTGTCCAGTTTGGGGATCCAAACCCTTAACCTTGGTATAACACGATAAGTCATTTTTTGATGTGAATCTTTATGTTACTAAATGAGATTCTCTAAGTAAAGAACTTCTTAAATTTAGGGGCATGTTACCACGACTACTTAAATTCTCAGGATTAAAATTTGTAGACCACAGTTACTTTTTTTTTTTTTTTTTTTATTTTGGAACAGCTTTAACATAGCATACAGTTCCATTTAAAGTGTACAATTTGGTCTGGCTGTCTAGCTCAGTTGGTTAGAGTGTGGTGCTGATAACACCAAAGTCCATGGTTCAATCCCTGTATTGGCCAGCTGCCAAAAAAGTGAAATGTATAATCAGTGGTTTTTAGTATATTCATAGATATGTGCAGCGATCACCACAGTCAATTTTACAACATTTACATTACCTCAAAAAGAAAATTTGTACCCTTTAGCTACCACTCCCCTGTACTCCTGCTGTCCCCCACCAACCCTCTACCTCTCCAGCCTTAGGCAGCTGCAAATCTACCTTCTGTTTCTATAAATTTTCCTGTTCTGGACATTTCATATGAATGGAATCATATAATAAATGTTCTTTTGTGATTGATGTCTTTCACTTGGCATAATGTTTTCAGGGTTCATCCAGGGTGTACCATGTATCAGTACTGCATTCCTTTTTGTGGCCAAATAATCCATTGTATGTATATACCACATTTTATTTATCCATTCATTAGTTGATGGACATGTGGTTTGTTTCCACCTTTTGGCTATTATGAATAATGCTGCAGTAAACATTCACATATAAGTTTTTGTGTTGACATAGGTATCTCATTGTGGTTTTGAATTGCCTTTCCTTAATGACCAATAATGTTGAAAATCTTTTCGTGTACTCATTGGCTATTTACTTGTATATCTTCCTTAAAGAAATGTCTGTTCAGATTCTTTGCCCATTTTTAAATTGGATTATTTGTCTTTTCATTGAGTTATGAAAGTTCTTTATATATGCTGGATACAAGGCCTTTACCAGACGTGATTTGCAAATATTTATTTGTTATTTTTGGCACTTGGGGATTTACAAAGTGCTTTTAAATCTGTTATCTCAAAGACATAACAATCACATGGGGGTAAGTGTGTTTTTTAATAAGAAAATCATGATAAAGGTATTTGATTACTTTTTCAGATAAACCTCAAACTGACAGCAAACATACATATGGTCGGGGAAGATCTTCCAGTTCATATGATCTGTATCAGATGTCTGCAGAAAGGCAACTTGAACTGAGGCTGAGAGATTTTCTTTTAGATATTGAAGACAGAATCTACCAAGGAACATTAGGAGCAATCAAGGTTTGTACCTATTTCCATTTTTAGTTTATCTAATTTGCTTGGTCCAGAATTTTGATTATATTTGTTAATTATTTGATATAGGCAAAGCATGTGTGTTTTGAATAAACACCAGGGAATGATATATTTTTTATGAAAACTAAGTTTATCCCCCTGCATCAAAATGTTAATATATGAATAAATCTTTCTTAAATATTCTATATGACTATCTGCTTTCTTAAACAAAATTAAATTAATATAATTGACCTATATTAATTTTGAGGGCTGGCCAGTTAGCTCAGTTGGTCAAAGCATGGGGTTATAAAACCAAGGTGTCAAGGGTTCAGATCCCCATACCAGCTAGCTACCACCCCCTAAAAAAAATTAACATTAATTTTTAATATTTTAAAAGTATGTTTTATGGTATTTTCATCAAATGTTGAAATGTGTAAGGATATTTTCTTCTTCTTTGACTAGCTCCTGCCTTCTCTGCTGAGTCTGGTTTGTTTGTTGGTTTCTTTGTTACCTTTTTTAAATCTGTAAGTAAGTCATGCTTTATATATGTGTTCTGTTCATGCCTTTGCCATCATCTGTCACTCTTTTACTATCAAGTGACCAATCTTAGAATTGTTTATAATTTCTTTATATAGAAAGTAAAGTATTAAAGCTTTCATCTGTGAATGATATGAATTCCATTTTGGCCACTTAGTAGCCTTATTTTTAGATCCCTTTTTGATTTATAATCTGTTCTAGAATATCCATGAATTAATTTTATATGTACATTGAACTTCATACTTCTTAGGAGCAACATATTTCACTTTTTGGGATTAGTAAATTTGGATTTTGTTACAGGTTACAGATCGACACATCTGGAGATCAGCCTTAGAAAGTGGACGGTATGAGCTGTTAAGTGAGGAAAACAAGGAAAACGGGATAATTAAAACTTTGAATGAAGATGTAGAAGAAATGGAAATTGATGAACAAGCAAAGGTTATAGTAAAGGACAGGTACAAAAAGGATTTTTCTACAGTAACCATCACTTTTCTTTGCCATTTTAATTATAAGGTTTTTAAGTAAATGTTTATATTCTTTTAAAAACTTATCATGAGGACCTTAATATTTGTAACCACTGAAATGATCATTCCTAAACTGCAGGCTGGCTGGTTGGCTCAGCTGATTAGAGCACAGTGTTTTAACATCAAGGTCAAAGGGTTCGGATCCCTATATCAGCCAGCTACCAAAAAAAAAAAAAAAAAATGAACCTCAGGATTTCTGTTTTCCACTTTATACTAATGCAACCAAAAGACAACTCATTAGAGCAATGATAATTTCTCAAGCATTTTTTAAAAAGTCTTTGAACTTAAAGTTTTATTAATTTCAAAAGGTAACTTTGTACTGCCCATTCTTCTTTTCTGTAGGAAAACATAGTAAATTTTGGTAGACTTAAGTGCAGTTATTTTATTAATCAAAATCTATATCTATATATCTATAAATAGATACTTTTACTTTTTCAAGGTTATTTTGGATAATATATGCCCTTAAGCATTTTCTCATCTAGAGGAGAATGGTGGAGAGACATGAAGCTAGCAATTATAGAACATTATGGAACAGGATAAAGGCTCTGAAAGAAAGTAAATACCCAGTGCAAATGTAGTCCATAGGAAGGCTACTTGTCCTGGTGGAACATAGAAGACAGTGGAAAAAGTGCTAGGGGAAGTGACTGTGAGGTTGAGCTCTAAAGGTGGGGAAGATGTGATACTGGGAGGAAAGACCACGTGCAAAGGCTTTTAGTGAATGGGTTTGCACATTTAAGTGATCATTTTAGCTGCAGTATGGAGATTTATTGCAGAGGGAGCAAGACTGGAGGCTAATGAACTAATTAGGAGACAGTTTCATGTCCTTCCAGTAGTTGAAGCAGGAGAAATAGAGATAAGCTGCCTGAGATATTTAATATTTAGGCTTTAAGGCCCATCACAATGTCACCTCTCTAAAACCTTTTCCATAAGCCTCTTCCCACATACTCTCCTTCAGATATTTGCCCTTCTGTCCTCCTAAATGAATCTCCCTTCCCTACTAGCTGACACAGCTCTTTGAGACTGAGAAAACTATTTCTTACGCAGGTGTGAATGAGTATGTGAATGAATGAGTGGGCTCAAGTTTCACTAACAATGTTTTTAAGTACCATAAACTTTACTGTTTTAATTGTAGGCTTTTGGGGATAAAAACAGAAACTCCAAGTACTGTCTCGACTAATGCAAGTACACCACAATCAGTGAGCAACGTGGTTCATTATCTGGCAATGGCATTGTTTCAAATAGAGCAGGGCATTGAGCGGCGTTTTCTCAAAGCTCCACTTGGTAAGTATCTGTTTTTATTTCAAAGTATTAATTATGTTTTAAAGTTTGAAATTGTCATTTAACTAATAGAACTATTGGCTGATATAATGAAATTGATAGACTAATTTGAAAAACTTGAGATTGTGTTTTAAAATGAGTTATTTCGAGTGAGATTTATTTTTAAAATACTTAAATACTATTTTTCTAATTTGTTCTAAATATTTATTCATTTTAATGAATTTATTTGTGTGTGTGTGTGTGTCTTTTTGTGACCGGTAAGGGGATTGCAACCCTTAGGAGCGCCACTGCGCTCCCAAGCGCTGCACTCTCCTGAGTGTGCCATGGGGCCAGCCCTTAATGAATATTTTTAAACTATTTCTTCAGTCTCTTCTTTTGTGAAGAGTTTCATCCAAAGAAAGATGACCAAAACCTGTGACTAGCCAGACCTTGAGTAATCAAAGAATGTACATAAATTTTTTTGTTATTTAAAAGAACCCCAGATAAGCAACTTAAAAGTCCACCACTTGGGGTGTGGTTTAGTATTTTAATAGTAAGTATGGGTCACTAACCCAAGCAAGTAGGTGCTAAATCAGAAATACCAAGTGTTAAAGGCAACACAGATAAGGAAATGCTCTGTTATTTATGGTTAGAATAATAGAAATAAATACTACCTGTATCTTTTTTTTTTTTTTTTTTTTTTTTTTGTCTTTTTCGTGACCGGCACTCAGCCAGTGAGTGCACCGGCCATTCCTATATAGGATCCGAACCCGCGGCGGGAGCGTCGCCGCGCTGCCAGCGCGGCACGCTACCGAGTGCGCCACGGGCTCGGCCCCACCTGTATCTTTTTTTTTTTTTTTGGCAATTTATGAAATTAATAGGCTTTTAGGGACTAGTCTATGAACCTAATCACTGTTTTGAGGAAAATATGTGGTGTTTCAAAGTTTCAAATCAATTTTAATGTCATAACTGCTTCTACTTCCCTGTTGTCTTTTTGAGATATTGAGTTTATTTGTAATTTATCATATTGAGATAGTTTATATCTTAGTATGGGATCCTGGAAGAAATAATATTTTAAAACCATATCTTTTTGGTCTCACTGAAAGAGCAACTTGAATAGACTAAAATGCATTAAATAATTATTTGATATTATCTTATTGAGTAGTAAGAACAAACTTTTCATAAATAGTGCTATCAGAGCAATTTTTTTTTTCCCTAAAAGATGACTGGTAAGAGGATCTTAACCCTTGACTTGGTGTTGTCAGCACCACGCTCACCCAATGAGCTAACCGGCCATCCCTATATGGGATCCGAACCTGTGGCCTTGGTGTTATCAGCACCACACTCTCCCGAGTGAGCCACGGGCCAGCCCTATCAGAGCAATTTTGGAATGTGAATATATTTGTCAAATGTCTATTTTTAAATTGAAGAATTCATGGCCAGGATCTCATTATCTAATTCTACTTATATTTTTTGTAGACTGATAATTCTACTATGAGCTTACTAACTCACTTATCACATTGAAAGTAGTAGTTGTAAGAAATAAATTATGTATAATCACAGCTCACAAAGATATTAGAGTTCATATCTGCTATATCATGAATTTCCCAGTCTTCAATATTTCTTAGTATTTTCTTTGTCTAAATTCAGTTATGTGTACAGGTGGTCTCTCTGTATTATTTCTTACAACCACATTTGAATATACAATTCTCTCAATTAAAATTTCAATTATAAGTTATTTATAAATCATGCAACTCTTATAAATATAAGATATTGCTGCTACTGATTAGCCCTGTGATTCCAAAAATGTAAGGGATAAAACAATTCTGATGATTTTTCTCCTTCAGAAATTGCCATCAATTAAAGTTATATATAAGTTAAAGGAGAAAAAAATCAAATTGTTGTTTAGTGTGTCTGTATTTTCATCTGTACATCGTATTAAATATTTAAACAATGAAAAAGTTAATACTGGGAGTTGTTGCAACTTGTATCTAGTAGGTTTTATGAGAGCTACAGTGTTCCTTATGCTGATTTGTATATAGTAGCTTTAGAACATTCATTCCATCCCAAGAGATATAAAAGAAACAATTTTAATTTGGGATGTTAAAAAATAAAAAAGAAAAGTTCAACGTAACGGTACTTTCTCTGGTGGTAAATGTTCATCAAAGTCAGATGTTTTTCATTTATAATATTGGTGTTACCCTCTACTGTTGCTGCTCCATAAAAAGTTAATTGAATAACTGATGTCTGTAGCTCTTTATTTTATTTTTAAACCTTTGAAAGGTCTGTTTTGAATGGGACAGCAGGAGATGGAGATAGTCTAAATATTTGAAGCGAGGTAATCAAGAATATCTTTAATCTGGGAGATAAAACGAGGTTCTACTTTATGCACGTTTGAGGTAGAATACATACAGAAATACTCGATTCACTGGTAATATTCAACACAGCAAATTAACCATAAGAGGAATTTTCCCAGTTTAGTTTCAGAGATTATTTCAGTTTCTTCAGGAAGCAAATAAGAAGTAAAAATCTTACTTATCTTCCACCTTCTCTAATATATCCTTTTTATTCTAGTGATTAATCACATTGATAAAACTAAGCTTTTTTAATTTGGGGAAGATGATTATGTTTGATTAATTATTTTAGGTAAGATATGTGAGAATTGTTTGTTTAGGTTGATAATTTCATCCTTTATAAAGTCATGCTTATGGTTAAACCCTTAAGCTATGAAAAAAATTCTCAACTAACTTTATCAATTTGAAATTAGGTAAACCAGAAATTAATAAAGATCAAAAGGGAGATAGAAAAAAAAAGGACAAGAAAAAGAAAGAGGAAGATCAATCTAGTATGAGAGATGGTAAATTTTTAACTTTTTAAAGAAATTTGTGTTATGTCTTTTTAAAGAATTATGATTTTTACTTTCTATACTGCTGAATACTGATGCGCATATGTAGCTTTCAAGGAAAACTTTGGATTGGATTTTTGGAAGGGAATGGGCTTGGGGACAAGCTTACAAGACAATACCACCTTCCTAACATTTTCGTTTCTATATTTCATACCTCAGCTCATCATACTCTTTTAAATTGGCATATATATACAAAGTTGATATTAGTCAATCTAAGTATACTTAGCCATTAATGAAAAGAATGAACAGGTATGGAACTTATGTTTACATATTTGGCATAAAGTATTCATAGCATTTTTTTTCCTTTTAGTAGCACAGAGAGACCTATAGGGCAAGAATTTTTATATTTTGTCTCCTAGAGAAGCCTATACGGCATGGTCACGTGGATTACTGTATGGTGGCCATTGAATAGTACGAAATCTCCTGATGTAATATTTGATGCTGTGACTATCTTTTATTACTAAAATCCTTTTAATTAGTAACTTCTTGAGGAATTTATCTGTAGTAGCATAATAGAAGATAAAAGAAACAAGACATTTTCTGCCTTGCCAGTCATATAATCTGGAGAAAAAGCGAGGTTTAAGGGAAAAAATTAACAGAAAAATGGAATCAATTGTATATGTTGTTTTTTTCTTTAAGTACTATATGAAAATAGAAAAATGTGTGCATCCATTATGGGCTAGAACATATACAAGTGAGTAGGAGTGAGTAGGATAAGAATTGAGCCTTCTTCAATTTTTTTAGAATACCTCTTTGATTAAAAACCCACAATGTTTCACCAATCTTTGAGTTAAGAATTGTTCAAACTGACTACCAAGCTTCCAAAAGATTTTCATAGATTTGTCCTTTCTTCCACTTTTCCATATTGACCTCCGCAACCTTATTTCTTGTCATAACTAATAAGAATGCTCTCTGATTTATCCAGAAAGATTTCTTCATTATCTTTGAACTAGCAATTCTTATAGCCTTCTCCCTTAGAGGTCCTACTCAGGCCAGAACTTTTCATGAAGCTTTTATCAAAAAAATGACGATAAGTAAAAAGCACAAAATGAGAAGGTAGAAATGAATCAAATGCATTTTAACGGATTGTATTCTCCAATAAAAGTTACAGACAGACTGGATAAAATAAATAAAATTCAGCTAGTCTTTATAATGTCTACAAGAAACACACCTAAAGCAAAAGGACGTAGAAAGATAAAAGATGGAAAAATACTATCTGGGCTGCATTCAAATAATATCTTTGCACTTATTTCCCACTTTGCTAATATTTCTCTTCAGCTTTGAAGAGCTATTTGACCCATCCATTGAGTTTTTTCTTCTTCCATTGAGTTATTAATCTCAATTATTTTTAGAAACTCTATCTGATTCTTTTTCAAACTGCCTGGTTATTTACTCATATTTTTAAAAATATACATAGATATTTTATGTTCTGTGTCTAATTCTAGTGTTTGTTTCCACATGTACCTTGTGGGTTTAGACTGTTAATTCATTCCTCAGAACTTGATCTGTGGAAATGTCTTCAGAAAGAATTTACAAACATTTGTACGTGTTTCTGCCATTCACCTGAAGGCACTACCAACCCTGGACCACTTTAAAATGTTAACCTGTGTTTTTTCAGGTTTTAAACCTGTTTAAAACTTTATTTATAGTTACAGATTCTCAGGGTAGATTTATTTCCCTTTTCTACCCAATACCAAGGTCCAGGTGAGTAGATTTCCTTGCTACCCTTCTTTCTGTGTAGCACCCTTTCCACCCTGACACTTGAAGGGGTAGCCGTTTGGAGTCCCAGCTTTTTAGAGAGGGACTCGTCGTTTGGATGGGCCCTACATTTCAAGTCATCTCTCTCTCACCCTGCCTAACAGTCAGACAGAAGCTCAAGGTTCACTAGTGTTTGGCAGGCCTGTTGCTTTATGATTTTAACTCAATGTATATATCTTCACCTTCCCAGCTGTACTAAAAATTCCTTAAAGATAGGAACCATAGAATAGACTTGTTTCAAATCTTCTAAAGTGCTGCACATAGGGGGAACAACATAGTGCAGGAGTATTGATGGTAATAATGTTTACTCTGTGACAGGCATTTTACATGCCTTTGTGTATTATCTCATTTAATGGTCCTAACAACCTTCAGAGGTAGATACTATTCACAGTTATTATTGAGGAACCTGAGACACAGAAGTGTTGAGTAACTTGACCAAGCTCATACTCACTCAGAGCCTGCATTCTCTTAACCATTATGCTGATGCCCAAGAAATTTTACTTGAGAATAATAGAAGGAAATAAGGCATTATGGGACCAGACTATGTATCGAGTCTTAAATACCTTGCAGAATTTTGACATGAGGTCGTGGGCCCTTCATAATTAAGTATGATGTTTTATGCAAATTAATGTAGTAGCGGTATTAAAAATTGATATGGAAGTCATACGCCAGCGGAAAATGATGGACTGATGGTAGATTGATAGCATGTAGTCAAATGGCTCTTAATTTTTTTAGCCCAGAAGGCAAAGGAATGGTGGTATAAATGGCTAAAGTACCCTTGCATTGGTACTCAAAATTCTTTTTTGAGAGTATTAACATTGTTTTTATTTCTCTCAGTTTTAAAATAATATTTTCTTAAAGATAGAAGACAATATAATTGGTCTTTCTACACAGTTGATAAATTTAATAACAGCATTGTTGAGATAAAATTCACCCTTTTAAGAGTGTGCAATATAGTGGTTTTCAGTATATTCACAATTGTGCGGCCATCTCCATTATCTAATTTCAGAACATTATCATCAATCCCCAAAGAAACTTCCTATATGTTCGATATTTAAGTTAGAGAAAAGTCCATCTTTTATCTGAAAAGGAGGAAGTAATATACTTTATTCAATGAATAGTAACTTGCATTTAGCCAGTTTTCTAAATTAGATCAAGATTTGGTACAAAGACTGGATTGACAACACATTGCTTGTTTTTCTCTTTTAACGTGAAATCCCCAGGCATTTGATATATATGGGTTTAAGTAATTCCTTTATCATAAATAAGATGTGGCTCCACAAATACTTTCCTTAACATGAGATTTTTGTTTTTAAAATCAGCATGGTCTTTTTTGTTAAGTATTAGAAGAGAAAAAATTTAAAATATAACCTAAACTGCCAAGAGAGCTGGCTGGTTAAACTCAGTTGGTTAGACCTCAGTGTTGGTAACACCAAGGTCAAGTGTTTGGATCCCTGTACTGGCCAGTCACCAAAAAAAAAATAATAAACTGCCAGGAAAATAGTTCTAGGAGATATCTAGGTTTGCCTAGAAACTTTAATCACTTTCCCCTTTCATTTAAGATGCCAGTGACAGTGGGCGTTCTTATAAAACAGTCCTGGACCGTTGGAGAGAATCTCTCCTTTCTTCTGCTAGTCTATCCCAAGTCTTTCTTCACCTATCCACCTTGGATCGTAGTGTGATATGGTCTAAGTCTATACTGAATGCTCGTTGCAAGATATGCCGAAAGAAGGGTGATGCAGAAAACATGGTACTTTGTGATGGCTGTGATCGGGGTCATCATACCTACTGTGTTCGACCAAAGCTCAAGGTATTTTTTTTTCCTACTTCTCTGATTAAAATTGAAACATTGGGCTGGCTAGTTGGCTCATTTAGTTACAGTGTGGTATTATAATGCCAAGATCAAGGGTTCAGATCCCTGTACCGGCCAGCCCCCAAAAGAAAGAAAGAAAAAAAAATTTTAGAATTGAGACATTGAGATTTTGAACAATAAATGATTAATGGTCATTTACATGATTTGTTCAGACTGTGCCTGAAGGAGATTGGTTTTGTCCAGAATGTCGACCAAAGCAACGTTCTAGAAGACTCTCCTCTAGACAGAGGCCATCCTTGGAAAGTGATGAAGAAATGGAAGACAGTATGGAAGGTGAGGATGATGAAGTTGATGATGGTGATGAAGAGGGTCAAAGTGAGGAGGAAGAGTATGAGGTAGAACAAGATGAAGATGACTCTCAAGAAGAAGAACTCGGGTAAGTCCTACCATGCAATGAGTTAGTAAGTCTTAATTAGACAATTTCCTGGGCCGGCCCGTGGCTCACTCGGGAGAGTGTGGTGCTGATAACACCAAGGCCACAGGTTCGGATCCCATGTAGGGATGGCCAGTTGGCTCACTTGGGAGAGCATGGTGCTGACAACACCAAGTCAAGGGTTAAGATTCCCTTATTGGTCATCTTTTAAAAAAAAAAAGACAATTTCTTAACTGTTCAAATACAAATGGAATAGTTGAGGTCCATAACTGTCTTTTAAAGTAATATGTAATATAATGACCTGAAGCTATACTTGCTTTTTATATATTATAAACATTTGAAAATATTCCCAAGGGAGTATTGGTGGTCTTGGCAGCCTACAGAGAGAAAGTGTTAATATGCCAGGAAAGTACACTCTATTTTTATTCTCCTGCCACATCAGCACCCAGAAACAATTTTTATACTACCATATAACCAAATATTCCTGCAGCTTAGCAAACTGCATCATCCAGGCCTGATGAATTGTTTTGAGCTTAGATATTCCTGCTGTGGCAGCACTGGGGCAATCTCCCTTATTTATCCCCTTGTTTCAGGACTGAAATGGAGGAATATTTATATCGACTAGGTGTTTTCCATCAGCAGGCCTGGCCACAGCCAGCCACACCAGAGAAGTCATATTGTGCTCCTGTGCCCACCATTCCACCCCCATTTTAACATCTGAACCCCATTCTTGTGGAGTCAGGAAAATGAATGCAATGGGAACCCAGAAATGTCGAAGTACAAAAGGATTATACAGTCAGAGGAGGAGAAGTAAAGATAGAGCCACCCCATCTGTTTTAAACAAGGTGTTTTTTAAGAGTACTGGTTAGGAGGAGCCATCTTCCCTGTAACTTGTGAGGGCAGTGTTGTGTTAAGCATAAAGATGATAAAGAATTCAGAAAATTCTTGCAAATATTCTCGGTAAACTGAAAGTCCAGGTGTGTGGGTAGATAGATAAAAAGATGCTTAATGGGGTTGTTTTATCCTTTTTATTAAAGGCAATTAAAAGATTAAATCTAGTTTGGTAATTTACAGTCACAATTAGAAGATGGCAAAGAGGTTCTTGGGTTGGTATTCAGGAACCACGGGTTCAAGGACCACTTCAGTGACAGCCATTGGCCGAAATTGTAGGTTACCTCAGTATCAGTGGTAATGAAAAGTGGTAGTCTCCTGTAGCAAAAAGAGACAAAAGAATTGCATTTTAAGATTAGTTCATCATTCTTTTAAATTTTCAACATGATTGACTAGGTCTATTTATTAGTTCTCCTAAAGATTTTATTACAGTTTATCATAATTTAGGAGTTGACTTTCATGATGATGTCCTGGAGTTACCAAGAAAATATTTAAAATTTTTTTGGTATTTCAAGGAAATACATGAAAGCATATTTTAGATTTCCATGAAAACTTATTGGCTCTAAGTTTAAAGAATTGAGTATAGGATAAGTGTCAGTTATACAGAAAAGTAATTTATGTGGAACTCATTGGCTGAATAGAACAAGGGGGATAGAAATAATCATATGCTCATCATTGCTCTGTACAATAATTGTCTTTTCTACCAATATTTATAGCCCATCAAAACGAGGACGACCACAAGTTAGATTGCCAATTAAAACAAGAGGGAGACTTAGTTCTTTCTCAAGTCGTGCCCAACGACAAGATCCTGGAAGATACCCTTCAAGGAGTCAGCAGAGTACACCCAAAACAACTGCTTCTTCTAAAACTACTGGTAGAAGCCTAAGAAAGATAAAATCTGCTCCTCCTTCAGAAACTAAATCCTTAAGAATTGCCGGTCGTTCTACTCGCCACAGTCATAGCCCACTGCAAGCAGATGTATTTGTGGAACTACTTAGTCCTCGTAGAAAGCGCAAAGGCAGGAAAAGTGTTAATAATACGCCAGATAATAGTCCCAACTTCCCTAACTTCAGAGTCATTACCACAAAGTCAAGTGAACAATCAAGATCTATAAATGTTGCTTCAAAACTTTCTCTCCAAGATAGTGAATCCAAGAGAAAAGGCAGGAAAAGACAATCTACAGGTATGAAGTCTAATTTAAACCTAAGAAAATTGAATGATTTGGAAATATTGAATGTTGTGATACTTTGGATCATTTTTAAAAGGCTGTCACTGATATATACAAAGTTATTAGGGAAAAATCTGACCTAAATAAAGCATAATATTCATTGAAGGGACAGCTATTTGATGAATAAAGATAAACTATATTATTAGTCTTTCTACTAGGGTAGCAGGGTAATGTAATAAATTTGTAGGCAGTGTTCTGTTTTTATGGAGATATTGGGCCAATATTTGAACAGTCTCAGAATAACACATTATAATACATTTTATTCTCACCCACTTTTTCCTCCCTCAAAACTCACATACTTATCTTCACCTAGACAAGCTACATTAGGTTGTTTGATCAGGTTCCCACCTGAAATACTGAATTGGGGGGGAGAGGCAGAGTTGGGGGCAGTAATGTTTTAGGGATCACCAGCTATCTTTTTAATTCTGATTTTTGTTTATATTAATTTTTATCTATGTAAAAATCTCTTTATTCATTTATTTCTTCAATCCTGTCTTTTTAAATGTCAGTAGTAATAAAACTTTGATATTAAAAAAAAAAAAAATTAAACCAAAAATGCTACTCTTCTTTGAAGAACTGTAGGTAGGTTGTATTGTATTATTTAGACATACAACAGGATTAAGGAATTCATTGGTATAAAAAAAAAAAAGGGCACATAGTCTATTTATGCAGTCACCAGATAGTCAGGTTTCTTGGGGGTAGTATCAGGTAATCTAATTTAGCTTTTCCTATCCCCTTATCTGTTTTGCTCTTCCCCAATTCTGAACTCCAAGCTATTTGGAGAAATAATACACCTGTAATATTTTTATTCAGAAAACCCTATGGAAAATTTTTTTTTTACTGATTTGTGAAGTTACTAAACTTAGTTCTAAGGACAAATAAAGGGAGAAATGTATAGACTTACACCGCAAGGAGAGAATTTAAACACCTAAATTCATGTATGGACTTTTCTACCAGTGCATATACCTTGGATTTCATTATACTATACTTTTCTTACATCTGTGAGAAAGAATTTTGCTTTAAGAATATTTTCCATATAATAAAACTAAGATTTGTTAGAATAATGTTTTACTTTATCATTGAGAATTGTATTTCCATTACGCAAGGTAATTTATATGGAGGCTTAATTTCTAGATCTGAAGAAGTTACTTAAGGACATCCTTTAGGAGAATTTACTAAGCTTCATTTTACTGTACTTGAAAAAGTATTTTTAATGAGCTAGAGTAAAAATGATCCACAAACTTTGTGTTCTAGATTTTTATTTTGCATTACGCTCTTTTTATGATGTGTTCCCAGTGAATGTTTAATTCAATTGGGAATTTTTTAGATTAGAAAGGAAATAATAATTTTTGGTCCAGATTTTTGTGTCTCTCAGTAAATTAATTAACATATCAGTATATGGTGTGTTTATTTTCTGCTTGAATTTGGTTTGTATTTATATGTCTAGTTCAGCTTGTGGTGATTTTACTTTGTTATCACCTGAAATGTTTTACTTACTTACCAGAGTCATCTCCTATGACACTGAATCGAAGGAGTTCTGGCCGACAGGGAGGAGTTCATGAATTGTCTGCTTTTGAACAACTTGTTGTGGAATTGGTACGGCATGATGACAGCTGGCCTTTTTTGAAACTTGTTTCTAAAATCCAGGTAATAATATTACTAAACTTTATAAAACATGTTAATGTATATTATCTGATTTAGTCCATGAGGCAATTTTGAAGTAGTCAAAACACCTGTTATTCACTGTCTACTACTTTTAAAAAAAAAACAAAACACTTGGAAGGTTGGTTCCTATATTGAAGAAAATGGAGTTAGCATTGTCTCAGTCCCTTCTTATCCTGTGATTGATTCTTTGTAAATGATGACAGTGTATTGAAATAACCTCAATGTTTTTGTTCTGTGTAATGAATATAAATAGTGTTAATTCAACTGAGTATCATTAATGGTATTTCTCATGTAATTTCCCATGTGAAACGGTGGATCTCAAACTTCAGCGTGGATCAGAATCATTTGGAGGGTTTCTTAAAACATTGAACCCCACCCCAGAGTTTTCGATTCACTAGATCTGAGGTGATGCCCAACCACTGTATTTGTGACAAGTCCCTAGGTGATGCTTATGGTCCTGGTCCAGGGCTCACACTTTAAGAAACATTGATGTAAAAGATAGGTACTCTTAGATAACAGGGATGGCCTAACATATAAGGGACATGAGATGGTGCTGTAGTTACTTATATAGGTATGACAGAACGTGATGTGCTATATAGCAGACAGAACAGTGTTATAGTACTATAAGAGAAGTTATAATGGTATTACAGAAGTAAAGAAGAAAAGGAGATTGATTTGAGCATTTTTGAGGGAGGAATAGCAGGAATTAAAAAGTTTTTTATGGAAGAACTATTTGGACTGGTCATTAAAGAAGGATATAATTTCAGCAGTGAGAAATGGAATAAGGACATTTTAGGAAAAGGGGATTACAAGAGATCTTCAAAACGTTCACAGAAAGTTTCGTATTATCTTTTAATTCTGTTTTTCCACAAATTTTAAAATTACTCTTGTATAAGTTAAACACCCAAAAATGAGAATGTGAGGAGTGCTGGATAGTATGAATGGAGCAGAGGGTGTGATAGGGAGGCTCAGACACAATTCTATTATAAAAGGTCTCACTTGTCAGTGTGTAGGTGAAAGTTTCTGAATGAAAAAGTGACATCGTCAATATTCTACTTGATGAGATTCCACAGGAAGAATGTGAAGGATTACTTAATATGGAATAGCATGTAATAAAAATTAAATTTTAGTTTGACTTGTTTGACTCATTTTTCCTGAGTAGTTTTCATCTTGGATTAAGCTTCGTTACATACATTTTATTCCTTATCACAAATGTAGTAATGCTCATTAAAGAAATTTTTATAGACAGATAATGTATCTGTCTATAATGTGTCTATCTATACATTATATATAATATAATGTATCTATCTATTAGATATATTATCTATCTAATAGAGACGGAGAACACCATGAACAAAACCATGTTTTTTCTTTTCACAATAAATGGTTAACATTTTTAATGGTATCAAATAGGCTTCTGTAACATAATAACTGAAAATATATTACATGATATTAATGGAATAGTAATATTCAGAGGTTAATATTGAGTTGCTTTTTTAAGTGCAAAACCTTTAGGTCTTTGACCAGTTACTTCCAATAAATTTTCTGTATGTAGAGATATCTTTGAATTATTTTACAGGTCCCAGATTACTATGACATCATTAAAAAGCCCATTGCCTTAAATATAATTCGTGAAAAGGTGAATAAATGTGAATATAAATTAGCATGTAAGTAATTTATGTTTTTCTTTGATAATTATTTTTGCTTAAAGAGGTAGAGACTGTTTTTCTTTTGTTTTAAAGGATGCATGTTAATGTAGTTGTGTATATGGCATCCCAAGAGGTCCCTAAAGTGTTTAGCAGTGTGTATGAAGTCGAAAGACAGATTAGGAGGGACTGAATGAGTTAAAGATATTTTATTTACAATCTGATCTTATTTAAAGAGGTTCTTTATAATTACATAATTGCATAGTTTCAATCAAAAAGTTTTAAAGTATTTAAACAATTTTAAACCTCAGTTCTACCTTGTTTTAATCTTCTCTAAAGGAAAAAGTAGACTTCCATTTTTTTGTTTTTCTCTCACACTTTATTTTTAAAAGTTCATTTATTTTCTCCATTTACTTAATGAAGTTTCTAGATATGATACAAACAAAAATTTATAGTTTATATACTTTCATTCTAATCTTGTTTGCTTTTTTCTCTCTAGCTGAATTTATTGATGATATCGAGTTAATGTTTTCGAACTGCTTTGAGTACAACCCTCGAAACACAAGTGAAGCAAAAGCTGGAACTAGGCTTCAAGCATTTTTTCATATTCAGGCTCAAAAGCTTGGGCTCCATGTAACACCCAGTAATGTGGACCAAGTTGGCACACCACCAGCTGCAAAAAAATCACGCATCTAATTTTGTCCTTCTGAAGGATATATTTGAGGAAAAACAAATTTTTCATGGAAGTGGAATATTAAATCATGCTCTAAAGCAGACATATGTATAAAGCAATAACAACTGATCAACCACATTGAAGTGTGGCCTGCACTATATTCTCAATTTTAATATTAAGCACTCAGGAGAATGTGGGAAAGATTTCCTTTGCTACACAGTTCTGTTTAATATCTAATGTTTGATAGAGGTATTGGATACAGTACTGGTTTACAGAGGTTTTTGATCATTCATGTGTCCAGATATCTTGGAAAATATTTTTTCAGCTATGATTTATTTTGTCATTGATGATTTCTTAGAAGTTGTGGTATGAAGAGAGATTTATCTACACAGATAAGTCTTCTTCTCTAGCACAGTTTAGAAAAATGTGTATATGTCTTAAGAACTGTTTAATGAGCACATTCTTTCAACACTATACATGAATGAATCCAATTTTATATCCTTGAAGTGCTGTACCAGTGCTGGCTGGAGATATTAAGTCTGAGTTTATTAACTAGATATTTATTTAGCATTCAAAGTAATTTGTGAATTTGTTTTGTATTTATAAAATTTATACCTGGAAAATGTTCTTTAATTTTTTAAACATTTTACTGTGTTTTTGTTTTATTTCTCTAACTTCTTTAATGGTCAGTCAAAAAAAAAAAGGTAACACCCTCCCCTTTCCCTGACAGTTCTTTCAATTTTACAGAACTGTATTTTAAATTTTTATGTACAACTTTTTAAGTGTACAAATAAAATGATACATTTTTTTCAAGTATTCTGAATTTCTGGAATTTTTACTAATCAGAGTTGGACTTTGCATGTGATACATACAGAGTATAGGAACCAATGTTTTATTTTACCTGAGTCTGTGTAGCAGTGATTTGCATCTTTTTCTGCCCAAACATTTGAGTAAAATACCTTTCCTCAATAACAGTAACATTCTATGCATGGGTTCTTATTAAAAGGAGGAAAGAAAGTTTGGAATATGCCCACCTAGTTAAGAAACACTCTGGAAATTTAAAGAGAGACAGATGTGCACACACACACACACACACACACACTCACACATGCACACATATATGCCATTTAATTTTTTTTAAAGAAAATATAGATTTATTTTTTACATTCTAGGATGTTGCAGAGCAGCTGGGCAGTTGGGAAGGAGGGGAGAGGGGAAAGGGGAAGGAAATGTGATGGAAGGAGGAGGGGTGGGATTAAGGCCTGTGGCACCCCCCTCATTCCCACAGGGGAGACCAGGGGGCTTCCAGTAGTGGCTTGGTCATTGCTGGGCTGGGTGCAGATGTCAGGGGTGTGTGGCAAAAGCCCTCACCCCCACATCACTCCAGCTTGGGAACCCAGGGCCCTTCTTGCTGAGGCTTGGTAGTCGTCACCGGGGTGGCTGTGTGTGTCTGTGGGCTGTGGTCAAGGCCCTTGGCCCCCCACTGCCCCAGCTCAGGAGAGCCTAGGACACTTCCTGCCACAGCTCAGTGGTTATTGCTGGGCTGGCTGCATGTGTCAGGGGGACCAGGCTGAGGCTTGAGGCCCCCCACCACCCAGGTCATATATACCATTTCTTAGGTGTGGAAGACATAGGGGGGCCTCAGTTTTGTAGCAATTGCTTTTCCGTTTTAAGATGCAAAAGTCAGGTGTCTTCTCTAGTGCTTTCTGGCAGGCAGGAGAGAGAAACTTCTTTCTATTTTACCTAAATTCCTTGGGGGCTGGCTGTTGGTTAGATGGTAGTGTTATAACACCAAGGTCCAGAGTCTGGATCTCCATACTGGCTGGCCAGCCACCAAAAATAAATAGATAAAAAGATAGATAAATAAATCCTAAGGATACTGCATTCTCATTTAGTTAGGTTGGTTTATTTGTTAAGTTACCCCTCTTTTGTTTCTTTCACATATAGTTTCAGATTATCAATTTTCTGGATTCTTTGCATAAATATGTTCATATCAGTAACTTTTGGTAAATTTGTAATGATGTCATATGCCAATAACAAGTTTCTTAGAAAAGTTTACTTAATAGCATTTAAATGTCAAGGAGACAATTCTAAAAATATAATTACATTTTAATAGAATGTAAGTTATCAGATTACTTAATATTCTTCAGTTTTTAATGTTAATAACAAGTAACTTTTATATCTGCTTTTCTTATAGACAAACACAAGGAAATATTTCTGACCAACTAATTGTGGAATTAGTTTAAAACTTAGTCTTAAAACTTGCAATTTATCTTGTATATTGCTTTTCTGAGGTTCAGTTAAAACAAGACATTACCTTTTAATCTGCCCAGATAAATTGTCTTATGTACACAATTTATCATTTATTCCCATACATATCCACAGTACTTAAAAATTTTATACAGCAACAAGGTTAAGACAAGGGATATATGGTAGTGGCTGAAGATATAATGTTAATATGACCAAGAAAGCAATGAGCATTGTTCAACTTTTACTTTGCTTTCATTTTTTTCTTCAAAGGAAAAAAACTACATAAGGGGTGGAACAAAAACATGATTGAGAGATACGAAGCCCAATATGGTGACGGAGACATTTAAATCAGCTGGGTACCTATTACAGAGTTTAGTCTCTAAGCCCAGATAAATTATATTTCTAAAAATGCTTGATTTGTAATTGCAAAACAGAGTGCCAGAGGGAAAGAAATTAATACATCCTATTATGTGCCAGGCCCTTTAATGCAAACATTTATAGCCTTTGTACCTAATAACTGTACGAAATACCTTTTGTGTTAAATAAGGCAGATTTGTAAGATTTTTTATATTCTCTCCATCTTTAAGATGAGGTTAAGACTCAGAAGGATTTTTTTCTTTTAATACTTGCCCAAGATCACAAAGTAAAATGAAACCACTTCTATCAAAGTTTCCATTACACTGAAGTACCTCCAGGAGAAATATGCAGGTTTATCTTTGTGAACAGCATAAAAGGGTGAGCAAAAGGGAAAATAGACAATGTACGAGGGGTCTTCAAAAAGTTCGTGGGATGAATTATCTTTTAGTTCTATTTTTCCATGAACTTTTTGAAGAACCCTCATATGGTCAGGTACATTCATATCAAATAATAGTCTACCTCACATTTTTTTGGAAAGATATTCATTGTAAATAAATGAATGGTGGATAGTCATGCTCTTTTTGGGGTTTTCATTCATAATTTCTAAGGACCTCTCTCATATTCTTTACCCATGTGCTCAGCATATATATCGAAAGGGGCACAGGTACTGGAAAAGTGCTGTCTTCCAGGCTTTTGATTTGGTTCCCATGTATATTTGACTACAGGGCTCTTATTAATATTTAAACATATGCAGAAACATGTGAGAAGCAGATATAAGGTAGCAGTTCTTCCAGTATAGTCTATTCTCTCATTCATTCATTCATGTTCCTTGTTAAAAACTGTTGCCTTTTGGGGCCGGCCCGTGGCTCACTCAGGAGGATGTGGTGCTGATAACACCAAGGCCATGGGTTTGGATCCCTATATAGGGATGGCTGGTTAGCTCACTGGGTGAGTGTGGTGCTGACAATACCAAGTCAAGGGTTAAGATTCCCTTACCAGTCATCTCTTTACAAAATAAAAATAAATAAAAAAAATTTTTTTGCCTTTTTCTGTAGAGAGAAGGGGCTATGGTCAATTGCACACACATATGTTGTTTGATTTCAAGGATTTGGTGCTTAGGTTAATTTCACTGACAACATGAGGAAGATTGTACTTAAGCTATATTCCACGTTAGTTCTTTATACTCACCATTCAAGAGATCTTGTGGTAAGTAAAAGCATTAAAGCAAACCTAAATTAGAAAAAAAATCTGGGAACATCAGTATAAAAGTAATTTACTGGTATGCAAATGACTGAGGAATGATTTAATCTATTCATTACTTTACTCAGTTGTCTTGGGAGCCAGTAACCCTATCAAAAAAATTTGAGAAAATATATTCAGAATATGAATGAACAAATCTATAAAATTTAAGATTGTGATTTAATCCTTTGATCTGGTCATTATTAGAGGTATATATTACATTTTTTCTCCAGTAAAATGAAAAAATTTTACTTCTTAATAAATGGTGATTATCCAAAAAAACCAAAAAACAAAAACAACAATAAGTAAATAGAAGTAAACTTGGTGTATAATTTTTTAGATTGCTTTTTTTGGCAAAGTGGGATCATGGCATACAATTCATATTTTAAGCAGCTTTTTTCACTTAGCGCAATATACCATGGATACCTATATTTGTTTATGAGCTGTCCAGTACTCCATTGTATCTAAGACTCACTTCATTTGGAACTCTTCTCTCAGATATCCCAGTCATGCATTTATTTAACCAATTGATTAATGACATCTAGGTTATGGAAAATTATCATTTCCTTGGGTTATTATGGCTAACTACTATAATTAACACGTTAGTAATACTTTTCATGTATGTAACAGCTGTTTCTGATCTAATGATCTGAAAAATGGCAAACTAAAAATGGATAATAGGGCAATGTAGCATTTTTCCAGATAATAGGCATTTGATTTTAAATATTTCCCTGCCAGCTTCCAGTCAAGATGGCAGAATAGACGGTCCCCAGCATCACTCTCTTCCACAAAACAACCAATTTACAACTATTAAAAAGCAATGACAGCCAAGCTGGGGCTGCTAGAGCTCAGGGGAAGAGGAGGAGAGACCTACAGAGTGCATGGAGGTGGGAGAAGCCATGATGAGAGAAAGAACCGCTCCGACCATTTCGAGCCCCAGCAGCTTCAAGTCTGGAGCTGCTGAGCACACAGAGCAGGAGCTGACAAAAGCCACAGCTGTTCCCTTTGTATGAAGTTGCTTGGAGGCATCAGGGGAGAGGAGGGCCTTGGTGGCCCCCAGGCCAGCAAGACTACTTGGGTTGCTGTGGACCCACACAGGAGCAATGAGCCACAACAACTGAAAAAAAGGAGCCACTCAGAGGCTGGTGAGTCATCGCAAGGGACCAGTGCATGGCCTGCCCCATGGGAAGTGTTTGGAGCACAAGCGGTAGGGGAGACGGACCCAGTGGGGGAACACTGGGGCATGGCAGGGACAGCTGATCTGCCCCCCAATCAGTGTAGGACCACTCAGTAGAAACTGGTCAGGAATATAGAACTGCATGGGGTGCAGTTTGCTGAAAAGACTCAGGCCCAGACCAGAGTTTCTCCACAACCCAGGTGTACTGGATCTCACAACTCCCAGAAGTACCTATAAAGTCAACCATTAAAACCTGAGCTGCACAAAAGCCTTCCCCAGGGAATCAGCAGCAAAGCAGCAATTTAGCTCCACAGAGCTCAAGTACTGGCCCCCACAGGAAGTTCCCCCATTTTAGAAGTAAGCAAAGGACAACAAATTAGTTCCAGTGCAGAGTTTTGGTGGTAGGAACAGTAAATAATCCAATACAGAACTGAAAGAAAAAACAAAATACCCACAGACCAGAGACAAAGTCTGATATATCACCAAACCTAGAAGGACTGGAAGTACCCTGGGCTACCAAGCGAGGGAGGGGGGAGGCCTGGGGGGGCTCAGCCATGACCCCAACAACCACAACCAGTCCTGAGGGCCTTAGCCTCACTCCCTGACACCCACAACCAGCCCAGCAACAACCTCTGAACCGCCACAGGAAGCACTCTGGGCTCTCCTGAGCTGGGGCAGAGGGGGGCCGAAGGTCTCAGCCACTCCCTCCTGACACCCACAACCAGCACTGTGATGACCATCGAGCCACCACTGAAAGCTCCCAGGGCTCCTCTCCTGAGCCAGAGTGGTGGGGGACCAAGGGCGTTGGCCATTCCCCACCAACACCCGCAACCAACCCAGTGACAACCACTGAGCCACTGCTGGAAGTACCCCAGGCTCTCCCACGCCAGGGTGGTGGGGGCCTCCAGCCTCAGCCACATGCCCCCAACACCCTCAATCAGCCCAGAGATGACAACTGAACCACCACAGGAAGCATGCCAGGCTTCTGAGCTGGGGTAGTGGGGAGGCAAGGGCTTTAGCCACACCCCTCTGATATCTGCACCCAGCCCAGCAATGACCAAGCCACCACTAGAAGCCCCCTGGTCTCACATAACTTTTTTTTAACTTCTTTGCTTAAGAGATACCATCAAAAAAAAAAGAGCAGAGAATGAGAGAAGATATTTGCAATGCATATAACAGACAAAAGGTTGATATACTGAATGTATAAAGAACTGCTACACATAAGGAAAAGAAAAATGACCTTACAGAAAACTTTTATAAAGTATGTGAACTGGCATAGTTAAGGATGGTCAATCTCACTAGTAACTGAGGAAGTAAAAATTAAAATCATAGTGAAATATCAGTTCACACAGTCAAACTGGCAAAAATTAGAGTCAGATATTTACTAGTGTTGACAAGGATGTGATCAACGGGGACTCACATACCACTGGTGAGAGTACAGATCTTGGTATAGGATCTGGCCAGTTAGCTCAGTTGGTCAGAGCATAGTGCTGATAACACCAAGGTCCAGTGTTCAATTCTTGCACTAGCCAGCTGCCAAAGATAATAATAGCAATGAAAAAAATAAATTGGTACAAACACTTTGGACAGTAATTTGGCATTTTCTAGTAAAGTTGACCCAGCAATTCTGACATACCAAGCAATCTGCCCAAAGCAATCTATAGATTTAATGTAATCCCTATTAAAATTCATTGTTATTTTTCATAGAAATAGAAAAACAATCCTAAAATTCATATGGAATCACAAAAAACCTAAATAGCTAGGCAATCATGAACCAAAAGAACAACGTTGGAGGCATCACAATACCTGATTTCAAATTTTACTACAAAGCTATAGTAATTAAAACAGTATGATACTGGCCAAAAAAAAAAAAAAAAAGACAAATAGTCCAATGGAACAGAAAAGACAGCCCAGAAATAAATCCACACATGCACAGTTAATTGGTTTTTGACAAAGTTGCCAAGAATACACAATTGGAAAGGATAGTCTCTTCAATAAATGGTGTTGGGAAAACTGGATAGCCACATGCAGAAGAATGAAATTGGACCCTTATCTCATACCATATAAAAAAATCAACTTAAAATGGATAAAATATTTAAACGTAAGAACAGAGACTGTAAAACTACTAGAAGAAAACAAAGGGGAAAAGCTCCATGACACTGGTCTGGGCAAAGATAAACAAATGGAACTGCATCAGACTAACGGAAGCAATTAACAGAGAAAGAAACAACCCACAGACTGGGAGAAAATATTTGCAACCATATATCTAATAAGGGGCTAATGTCCAAAATATACAAGTATAAGGAACTCAAACAACTCAATAGCAAGAAAACAAATAACCCAATTATAAATGGACACAGGGCCTGGCTGGTCAACTCACTTGGGAGAGCATGGTGCTGATAACACGAAGGTCAAGGGTTCAGATCCCTGTACAGGTGAGTGGCCAAAAAATAATGGACAAAAGACCCAAAAAGACATTTCTCAAAAGAAGACATATAAAAGGCCACAGATATGTAAAACAATGCTCAACACTTCTACTCATCAGGAAATGCAAATTAAAACCATAATGAGATAAAACCTCACACATGTTAGAATGGCTATTATCAAAAAAGACAAAAGATAACAAATGTTGGTGAGTACATGGAGAAAAGCAAACCTGGGTATACTGTTGGTGGGAATGTAAATTAATATAACCACATGGAAAAACTTCCATGTATGGAAGTTCCTTAAAAATTAAAAATAGAATTACCATATGATCCAACAATCCCACTTCTGGGTATACTCATATCCAATGGAATAGAAATTAGTATATCAAAAAGATATATGCACCTCACATTCATTGCAACATTATTCACAATAGCTAAGATATGCAAGCTACCTGAATGTCTATCAACAGATGAATGGATTTTTTTTAAAAAGTAGTATATATACACAATAAAATACTATTCAGCCTTAAAAAAGAAGGAAATTCTGTCATTTGCAACAACATGGATGAACCTGGAGGACATTATGCTAAGTGAAACAAGCCAGGCACAGAGAGACAAATACTGTATGATCTCACTTATGCTTGTATGTGGAATTTTATAAAGCTAATCTCATGGAAACAGAGTAGAAAAATGGTTACCAGAGGCTGGGAAGGGAAGGGCAGTGGGGTAGGGGAGAGGAAGAGGTGGATTAATGGGTACAAAATTACAGTTAGATAGGAAGAATAAATTCTGGGGTTCTAGGCTGACTTTAGCTAATATAATTATATTGTATATTTCTACATAGCTAGAAAAGAGAATCTTTAATGTAATCACCACAAAGAAAAGATAAATGTTTATGTGATGGATATGCTATCTACCCTGTTGTGGATTGAATGTTCCCCCCAGAACTCAATGAAGCATGATCCCCATTGTAACAGTGTTAAGAAGGTGGGAAATCAGACTATGGCAGTGTTGAAAGGTGGGGCCTTTAAGAGGTGAATGGATTGTGATGATTGTGCCCTTGTGAATGGATTAATTCATTTGTGGAGTAATGGTTTAATGGATTATCAGGAAGTGGATCTGATGGATTTATAAGGACAGCAAGTGAGCACATTAACTCTCTCCCTATCCACTGGAGCTGGGATATGTTACAATTCTCGCTGCATAATGGAGACATAAAAAAGATTACTTAAAGCAACATGAATGCAATGAGAAGCCCAAAGGGACTGCACCTCAGCAACTCTGTTAGTAGGAGAAAACTGGGTACAGCCACGATTCAAAGTTAGCTTCTGTTTTTACTGTAAAGACAAAAAAGTTTCACAAGAAAAATCAGTTGACTCAAATCATTTCAAAACAACACAAAGACATGGGCAACGTGACAACGTTATCTATGGCTAAGTATAGCTTAAACAATAGAAACTAGTAACACCATTTAAATTAACCACTGACATTCCAAAGTACAATTTGTGAATATCTAAGTTGATCAAACTGTGACCATTATCTAGTCTAAAACATAACCTCTCCTTAAATGATTTAAGCAAGAGTTACATTCTTATGATTAAATCTAAGTATAATGGTCTCTAAAGTTTCCACCAACAGCTTGCCCTTAGCAAACATTTTTCACATTTTTCCCTACAGCAATTCTTTCTACATCTTTTAACAACTATCAGTATGTTAAATAATCTAAGTACATAATCCCATCCCTAAACAGTGATTAGAATTGATTAGACGGGCTTTTTTTTTTTTTTTTTTTTGTCTTTTTCGTGACCAGCACTCAGCCAGTGAGTGCACCGGCCATACCTATATAGGATCCGAACCCACAGTGGGAGTGTCGCTGCGCTCCCAGCGCTGCACTCTACCGAGTGCGCCACGGGCTCGGCCCTAGACGGGCTTTTGCCCACTAGCTGTAGGCCACTGCCTCCTAACCAAGGACTTTTGTCCCATACAAGCATTATCTTAAAACGCTATACTAAAAATCAACTGAGAATCAATATATACTTGATTAGAATTGATTAGATGGGCTTTTACCCACTAGCTGTAGGCCATTGCCTCCTAGCTAAGGACTTTTGTCCCATACATTTTTTAGCTAAAGAGACCTGTTTAAAAATCAAACAAGAATCAAGATTTCTAATCTTCTACAGGGATTCACTCTTCTCTGTTATCCATGGATATCAGAACTCTAGGATCTTTGGGTTCCAGAACTTACACCAGTAGTACCACCAGGCTTTCAGACCTTTGGCCTTGTACTGATAATTACACCATCAGCTTCCCTGGTTGTGAGGCATTTAGACTTGGATTGAGCCACACTACTGGCAACCCAAGGTCTACGGTTTGTAGATGGCTTATTGTGGGATTTCTCAGTTTTCATTATCACATAAGCCAATTCCCCTAATAAATCTCCTCTCATATATCTATATACATATCCTATTGGTTCTGTCTCTCTGAAGAATCCTGACTAATACATATCCTAAATGAATCACTGTACAATATATCCATGTGTTAAAACAACACACTATACCCCACAAATATGTACAATTAAAAAAATAGGGCTTCCAGTCAAGATGGTGGAATAGACAGTCCCCAGTGTCACTCTCTCCCACAAATCAACCAATTTACAACTATAAAAAAGCAACAACAGCCAAGCTGGGGCTACTAGAGCCCAGGAGAAGAGGAGGAGAGACCTATGGAGTTCATGAAGGCGGGAGAAACCACGATGAGAAAACTTGTTGGAGTGTTTTGGGCCATGGCCGCTTTAAGGCTGGAGCTGCTGAGTGCATGGAGCAGGAGCTGGTAGAAGCTGCAGCTGTGCCCTTGGGACGGAGTTGCTTGGAGGTGGCAGGGGAGAAGAGGGTCTTGGTGGCCCCCAGGACAGCAAGACAACTACTAGGGTTCCCATGGACCCACAGAGGAGCAAGGAGCCACAACTGAATAAAAAAAGGAGCCATTCAGGGCCGGCCTGTGGCTCACTCGGGAGAGTGCGGTGCTGATAACACCAAGGCCCCTGGTTCGGATCCCATATACGGATGGCCGGTTCGCTCACTGGCTGAGCGTGGTGCTGACAACACCAAGTCAAGGGTTAAGATCCCCTTACCGGTCATCTTTAAAAAAAAAAAAAGGAGCCATTCAGAGGCTAGTGAGTCATGACAAGGGACCAGCGCACAGCTTGTCCCATGGGAAGTGTTTGGAGCATAGGCAGTGGGGGAGACGGGCCCACCGGGAGAACACTTGGGACACAGCAAGGACAGCTGATCCACCCCCCAGTCAGCACAGAACCACTCAGAGGAGACTATCAGGAATATAGAATTGCACGGGGTGCAGTTTGATGAAAAAACTCAGGCCCAGATCAGAGTTTCTACACAACCCAGGTGCACCAGGTCTCTGGAGAGCTGAAAGTGCCTATAAGGTCAACCATTAAACCCTGAGCTCCACAGAAAGCCTTCCCTAGGGAAACAGCAGCAAAGCAGCAATTTAGCTCAACCACTCAGCTCAAGTACTGGGTCCCACAGGAAGTTCCCCCATTTTAGAAGTAAGCAAAGAACAAAAAATTAGTTCCAGCCCAGGCACACCACCAGTGCCTAAGGGCCTGCCAGTGGACCCAAAGCATGGATCCAGAGACTGGACCCCCTCCCACAACGAGCCACACCACCAGCACCAAGGAGCATGCCAAAAACATCACCTCCATGGGGTGGCCCACCACAACCACCACAGTAACCACAGCTGCTGTAAAAGTGGATAGACGCCACAACCACCATGCAGATGGTTCACCAGCCACTGGAGGACATTGACACAAGGAGAGTCACCAGTGGAGACCAAAGAAAAGAAGAGGATGTCTCTCTCCACAAGGCCTATTCCAGAGTGACAGAAGCAGCATCTGCTCTATGATAATATTGGGGGACCTGAACACACCTCTCGGCATTGGACAGATCATCTAGGCAACAAATCAGCAGAGTAACCATTGCTCTTTCAGAAGGAGAGAAGAAACCTAGGGTAATTAGAGGGGAGAGGGCAAGGGGGATGGAGAGAGATTGGACAAAGGGCATAAAGAATAAGTACAATTTGTAACAATATATATACTAGTAATGTTGATTTGATCAACATATGTCAACACTGAACCCCAAAAATATGTATAATCAATTATGATTCAATAAGAATTTTTTTTAAAAAAAAGGTCAAGGGCTGGCCAGTGAGCTCAGGTGGTTAGAGCGTGGTGCTATAACACCAAGTCAAGGGTTTGAATCCCCATACTAGCCAGCCACCAAAAAAAAAAAAGTTAAAAAAAGATTTCTGTAGAATTATTGTTGTTGAGTATGGATTATTGGTAAAATCTATAAATTGAGAAATTATTTGTGTTGTCATGATACAGGGAAAGATTTTTTTTAAAGTTTACTGTGTTACACTGCCTAAATAATGATAAATAAGGGTACTGGCTAAAAATGTTGAGAATAAATTTGGAGCTGAAATAGTGTCCAGAGAAAAAATTATCCTCTAATACTAAATAAAATCATCTGTTAAAGTGTCAGTTCCCACTCTGAGCAATGGGTTAATGGCTGGGACCTGAAATAAGGTCCCAGCCTTTAACCCTTTAATAGTCATATATCATGACTATATATCATTATTCAGTTCAAGTAACAATGGCTTAAATAAGATAGAAATTTCTCTGTCACATAAAACTTCACAGGAAGGCTGTCCAGGACTGATATAGTAGTTCCACAGTCATCAGACATCCAGGCTCCTCCTGTCTTTCTGCTTCATCATCCTAGCCTCTGGCTTTCATTCTCAAGGTCACTTCATGGTCCAAGAAGGTCGGTGGCACTCTAATCATCAAATCTGTGACACAAGCCAAAAGAAGAAAGGGCAGAAGGGCAAAAAGAACACACCTACCAGCTGAGTCAGCTGCTTTTAAGTGGCTGTCTGGAAAGTCCACTTATCATTGGAAGAATTAGTCACATGGCCACATCTCTTGTCAAAGGGTTGGAAAATTCAGTCTTCAGCTGGGGGCATAACCTCCAAATAAAATGCAGACTGATATTCTTTTACTAAAGTAGAAGGGGAGAATGGACACTGGTGGCACCAGCAAACTTTACTATAATGGTCAAACTCATTTGAGAGGATAAAATGCTAAGCAACTTGAAAAGGAGGCAGCTTTGAGGGCCTCATCTACCTAGGAATTCTGTTCCATCCTTTCCAACTTTAAGTGAGCCCAGAGCTATCAGAGAAGGAGTGGGACCTACCCCTCCCCACCCTTTTATAGATAGAGTTTATGGAAGGAAAAACACTTTAAAAGTCACTGCTTTTTTTTTTTTTTTTAAGATGACTGGTAAGGGGATCTTAACCCTTGACTTGTTGCTGTCCGCACCACGCTCACCCAGTGAGCAACCGGCCATCCCTATATGAGATCCGAACCCGTGGCCCTGGTGTTATCAGCACTGCACTCTCCCGAGTGAGCCACAGGCCAGCCCTAAAATACCATTTTACTAGAAAATATTAAAGCGTCCATGTCACTATCTCTGTTTAAAATCTTTTCATAGCTTCCTGTAACACTTGAAATAAGCCCAAAATCCTTAACAGTGAAGCTCCTAAATTTTCTCACTTCAAGGTGCCCTTAGTGTCTCAGTAGCTTTTTGAAGCACTCTTACATAAAAGGAACACCTAACAGTCCTGTATATTAAGGAGTTGCCTACAAACAACTTAATAAACATTCATGTCCTGACAGTTTAGCACCTGCAGGGCGCTGCAAAACTTCTCGGTCCTCGGAATCAAGTTGAATGCAGCCACCTTCACTGTCTGCTCCACATGGATTTTCCCATGGGATTTGCCTTTCATCACAGCAAAGCAGAAGAACCCAGCGAAAGGAGAAAATACCAGGATTTAAAATTGAAAGTGTAAACCTGCTGGAGATAGCAGTTCCCCATACTGCTCGATAGATGTCACTGTGTTCCCTTTAAAATTTAAAAATACCCAAGGCTCCCGGATGCGTTTGCTGGGGCACCCCAGGGAGATTCAAAAGCACAGTACAGGACATGGTTTATAAAGTCTTACATTAACTGGCTTCTGACCACTTCTTCAGTCTCATCATGTACTGCTCTCCTTGTCCACTACATTCTAGTTTCATTGGCCTTTTATTTTCCCAAAAGAGCCAAGCTCCTTCTTAGCGCAGTCTTTTTTCATGCTGTTGCCTTTGTTTGGAGTACTCTGTCAACTGCAGAAACCTTCCCTGCCTCCCCTGGTCTATATCAAGTACCCCTGTTATTCTTTGCTAGAAGGCAGGGACTGTGTGTGTTTCATTCACTGTCTTACACCCAGGGTCTAGCACAGTTCCTGGCACATAGAAAGAACTCAATACTTTTTAAAAAATGTTTCCATTGATGCATTTATTTAAAAATTGATCTTCAAGCACACAAGTAATCCAATTGTGAAATACAAGAGAAATTCCTTTCTTGTCAGCAGTTCCATTCATCATCAATAAGCAGTTATAAATCTAAAAATTGATAGCAATTTAGAATGTGATTGCTAGCACACCTATGATGGCATTTTAAAAAAAATCTGATTGATTTAAAGTCTAAAGAAAAAAATCCACAAATTTGAGGAAAAAATCTTTTCAACAATGGGTGCTGGAATAACTTGATATCCATATGCAAAAGAATGAAGTTGGACCCCTACCTCACCATATTAAAAAATTAACTCAAAATAGATTATAGACCTAAAGGTAAGAGCTAAAACTATAAAACTCTGGGGAATAAAAGGAGTAAAATTTTATAACCTCAGATTAGGCAATGGTTTCTTAGATATAACATCAAAAGGACAAGCAACTACAACAACAAAATTGGGTAAACTAAACATCAAAATTTAAAACTCCTGTGCTTCAAAGGGCACCATTAAGAAAGTGAAAAGACACTCCACAAAATGGGGGTATTTTTTTTGCAAATCCTTTATCTGATAATGGACTTGTATCCAGAATATATAAAGAACTTACAACTCAATAAAAAGACAAATAACCCAATGTAAAAATGGACTAAGGACATGAATAAACATTTCTCCAAAGAAGATACTAGAAGCACACGAAAAGATGCTCAACATCATTAGCCGTTAGGAAAATGCAAATCAAAACCACAATGAGATGCCACTTCACAGTCACTAGGATGGCTATAACAAAAAAGATAGGCAATAACAAGTGTAGATAAGGATGTGGAGAAATTGAAATCCTCATATACATTGGGGGTGAGACTATAAAACGGTGCAGCAACTTTGGAAAACAGTTTAACAGCTCTCCAAAATGTTAAACATAAAGTCACCATATGACCCAATAATTCCACTCCTAGGTATATACCCAAAATAAATTATTATGCAAATGTTCATGGCAGCATTATTCATAACAGCCAAAAAGTGCAAACAACTGAAACGTCCATCAACTGATGAATGGATAAAGGAAATGTGGTATTTCTGGGCCGGCCCGTGGCTCACTTGGGAGAGAGCGGTGCTGATTAACACCAAGGCCACGGGTTCGGATCCCATATAGAGATGGCCGGTTAGCTCACTGGCTGAGCATGGTGCTGACACACCAAGCCAAGGGTTGATCCCCTTACCGGTCAACTTTAAAAAAAAAAAAAAAAAGGAAATGTGGTATTTCCATGCAACAGAATATGATTTGACCATAAAAAGAATGAAGTACTCATACATGCTATGACCTGGATGAACCTTGAAGATGTTATGGTAACTGAAAGAAGCCAGTCACAAAAGACCACATTTTGTATGATTCCATTCATATAAAATGTCCAGAACAGGGAAATCTACAGAGATAGTAGGTTAATGGTTGTCAGGGGCTAAGAGGAAGAGAGAATGTGGAGTGACTGCCAATGGGTATGGGGTTTTTTTTAGGGGGTAATAAAAAATGTTCTAAAATTAGATGGTGGCACAACTGTGAAGATACTAAAAAACATTGACCGGAACACTTAAAAGGGTAAATTTCATGGTCTGTGGCTATTTCAATATAGCTATCACTTAAAAAACACATTTGATGAAATCAAGGTGTCAGCTGGGGGAAAAAATGTGAAAAAAAAAAAAAAAAAGACATTTGAAAAATCTTGTCTTCCTCTTCACTTGCAGAATTAAGTTCTTTTTTTTTTTTTTTTTTTTAAAGATGACCAGTAAGGGGATCTTAACCCTTGACTTGGTGTTGTCAGCACCACACTCAGCCAGTGAGCGAACCGGCCATCCGTATATGGGATCCGAACCCGGGGCCTTGGTGTTATCAGCACCGCACTCTACCGAGTGAGCCACGGGCCGGCCCCAGAATTAAGTTCTAACTGTAGAATTACCTACAAGACTCATAAGGCCTTGCACCTCCAACCACTCCCTTCTTTATTCCCTACCAAACCCAGAGGCTCCAGCAAACTACTTATGGCTTACTCAGGCACTGTGGCTTTGTACATTCAGTTCCCTCTGCTTTGAATGCCCTTCCCCTATCTGCTTTGTTACTTCCCACTTGTTCCTTAATACCCAACTCATTGCAGACTGAGCTGGTGGCCCTCCTTTGTGCTCACAATACATCCTGTGCATATGCTATTGTAGCATGCATGGGATTGTTCCATAAATGTCAGCTTATTTGCTGAGTTCCCCAGAACTGACTTTCTTCAAATCAGGGACTGTGTTTTTCACGCTGCATTCCCAGTCCCCAGCAAAAGTGCTCAATAAATGAAATAAAGGAATGAATGAATAGAATGAATAACACTCATTTCATTCTTTTTTTTTTTTTTTTTTTTTTTTTTAAAGATGACCGGTAACTGGCACAGAAAGAGAAATACCACATGTTCTCACTTATTGGAGGGAGCTAAAAATTAATATATAAATTCACACACACACATACACACACACACACACAAACCAGGGGGGGGGGGAAGAAGATATAACAACCACAATTATTTGAAGTTGATACAACAAGCAAACAGAAAGGACATTGTTGGGGGGGAGGGGGGGAGGGAGAAGGGAGGGAGGTTTTGGTGATGGGGAGCAATAATCAGCTACAATGTATATCGACAAAATAAAATTTAAAAAAATAAAATAAAATAAAATTAAATAAATAAATAAATAAATAAATAAATAAATAAATAAATAAATAAATAAATAAAAATAAAAATAAAGATGACCGGTAAGGGGATCTCAACCCTTGGCTTGGTGTTGTCAGCACCACGCTCAGCCAGTGAGCAAACCGGCCATCCCTATATAGGATCCGAACCCGTGGCCTTGGTGTTATCAGCACCGCACTCTACCGAGTGAGCCACGGGCCGGCCCAATTTCATTCTTGAGTTAGTTTTTTGATCTCTCCTACTCTTATTCGTGTTTGTTAACATATTATATTTAGTTTTCATGTTACATTTTTCATATCTGTATGCTTTTCTATGATTTTGAAGTCTACAGCTTTTGTAATAAAGATAAACAGGATTACCATCTTAAATCACTAGCAAGTTCCTTTTCTCAGATGCTGTTTTTGTATGGTTTGTGTAATTTATGTAACCAGTTGCTTCACACTATCATGATTCAATTACCCTCAATGCGCTATTAATTAACCCTGTGATTGAAGTTTTATAAATAACTGATGGGTGAATCTGATAAATTGTGTCTGTGAGTTAATACATTGAAGCTGGTATGTATTTTCACTACTGAAGCTAGTATTTATAAAGTTTGAGACCATTCTGAACTGCATTTCACTACTGATTGCATTTCACTAATGCTACCTCTTTTTTTTTTTTTTTTTAAAAGATGACCGGTAAGGGGATCTCAACCCTTGGCTTGGTGTTGTCAACACCACGCTCAGCTAGTGAACCAACCGGTCATCCCTATATAGGATCCGAACCCGTGGCCTTGGTGTTATCAGCACCGTACTCTCCCGAGTGAGCCACGGGCTGGCCCCTTAATGCTACCTCTTTTTTACCTCTTCATGTGACCCACACTGCTGATAAGTTCATTTATTGTGAGGTCATGCTCTTAAATTGGAAAGAACTAGAGATGAGATGTGTAAGACCCAAAGTGAATTTTGTGGATAAGAGAGTGAGTCAGAGATCAGACTCCAACTGTGTTTACTTTCTAGTTCCAACTTCAAACTGGAATTTAGAAAATACATGACTTGCCTCATCAGTCTTTTAGCTCAGGCGTGGGTTAGGAAGGATATGTCAGAGTTAAGAAAGCATGTGGGTAGAAAGGAACAGTTTGAAGTGGTGAGCATCTTTATGCTTAACACTTGTCTTTGTCAGGACGTGGCTGTGGGAACTGAGAATGTGATGTCTTGACAAGGAGAGGGACTCGAACAGAATTTTTTTTTTTTTTTAAAGATGACCGGTAAGGGGATCTTAACCCTTGACTTGGTGTTGTCAGCACCACGCTCAGCCAGTGAGCGAACCGGCCATCTGTATATGGGATCCGAACCCGGGGCCTTGGCGCTATCAGCACCGCACTCTACCGAGTGAGCCACGGGCCGGCCCTCGAACAGAATTTTTCTGCATAATCTCCAAGATTAATCATTTTATTTTATTTTATTTTATTATTATTTTTTTTTTAAAGATGACCGGTAAGGGGATCTTAACCCTTGACTTGGTGTTGTCAGCACCACACTCAGCCAGTGAGCGAACCGGCCATCCGTATATGGGATCCGAACCCGGGGCCTTGGCGCTATCAGCACCGCACTCTACCGAGTGAGCCACGGGCCGGCCCTCGAACAGAATTTTTCTGCATAATCTCCAAGATTAATCATTTTATTTTATTTTATTTTATTATTTTTTTTTTTTAAAGATGACCGGTAAGGGGATCTTAACCCTTGACTTGGTGTTGTCAGCACCACACTCAGCCAGTGAGCGAACCGGCCATCCCTATATGGGATCCGAACCCGGGGCCTTGGTGTTATCAGCACCGCACTCTCCCGAGTGAGCCACGGGCCGGCCCCCAAGATTAATCATTTTACATAGGGTTTTTTGTTTTTTGTTTTTTTCTGACTGCTGGCCAGTGTGGGGATCTGAACCCTTGACCTTGGTGTTACAACGCCGCACTCTAACCAACTGAGCTAACAAGCCGGCCCATTTTAGATAGCTCTTGAAAAATAATTTTCAAACTTTTACATGCCACAGAACTCTATCTAGGTAATTTCTTGGGAGAACATGCATTAGGGGTGTTCACTTTTCCAATTTTCTAAAGAGCCTTGAGTAGACAAACTTTAGGTGAGCCGTCAGAATCAATGAGGATTGGGACTGCTTCATGACTACTGCCTGTGAGTTGGTAAAATCAGTGCTTTTCCTGTCACTCTGCACTGGTGGTAACAATAGCCCCAGGGTTCCTATTTCTGTGCTGGACAGGAGCTTTACATACATTATCTCACTTGATCCTCCGCATAATCCGGAGAGGGAGGAGATAATATAATCCCCATTTTAGACATGAGGAAACTGAGCCTTAGAGCAGTAAAGCCAATGGCCTGAGATTGTACCAACACCAGTAGTGTCAGAGTTGAGATTCCATGCAGAGGTTACTCTCACTTAGTTCCTAATAGTTGTTTGTTGTTGCCATCCATGTGTAGTCCAGTAAATGGATAATTATAACAGATGTGTGTTCTAGACTGGATTGTTCAGGGTCCTTCTGTCCCACCTGTTAATTATTTGAAATTGCTCAAGAGAACAGGTGTGTGGTAGGCAGAATAACAGCCCCCCAAAGATGTTCCCCAAAACCTGTAAATGCGCTACCATACATGTCAAAAGGGACTTTATAGATGTGATTAAGTCAAGGATCTTGAGAGGGAAGATTATCCTAAACTACCAGGCGGGGTCCAAAGTAATCATAATCATCCTTATAAGTGAAAGAGGAAGGCAAGAGAGACAGAATCAGGTGAGCTACAGGGATTGAAGCGGAGGTCGGAGTGATGTGATTGCTGGTGGGGGCCACAAACCAAGGAATGAGGGAAGTCTCTAAAAGCCTCCAGAAAAGACAAATAAACAGATTCAAACAGCCTCCAAAAGCAATGAAGACTTGTTCACACCTTGATTTTAGCCCTGTAAGACTTATTTCTGACTCTCACCTCCAGAACTGTAAGAGAATAAATCTAAGTTGTTTTTAAGCCACTAAGTTTGTGGTAATTTGTTACAGCAGCAATAGGACACTAACACACATGGTGTCAGACACTCAGATCCCTCCGCTCCACAGGGGCCAAAATTCACGCAACAATGACTGGTAATGCTACCCCTTTACCAAGTGGTGGTAAATTCTGGTTATAACTAACAGGGATGAAGAGAGGGAGCTGCTACTGCTCCTGAGGTTCTTACAGCCATCCTTACAAGGACATGTGGAGAGTCCTGACAGGGCTGGTTGGTTAGCTCAGTTGATAACAACGTCCAGGGTTATATCTCTGTACTGGCCAGCTGCCAAAAAAAAAAAGTGGGTCCTCACAATCTTCAGGAGATTCATTTTTGTTATCTTTATAGCATTAAAGCCTCTTAAATTTATTATTTCAGCATCTAGGGGAGCACCTACTACATGCCAGGTTCTAGAAATTCAAAGATGAGTAGGACTCAGATCCTTAAGGAGCTTACAGCATAGTAAGGTGGCAGAACATGTAAACAAGTTATTATAATGCAACGAAATATGTGCAAGGACAAAAATATCTTCAGGAAAAGAATCCTAGAGCATGGAAGGTATGAACTCTGTCTGGGGATGGGAAGAGGGACATGGAAGTTTGGAGAGGGGTTGATGTCAGGGGTTGGTGTGTGACTAACATCTTTGGGATCCCCAGCTTTGGTAGGAGAGGTTCTGACACCTAATCTAGGTTCCAGTGTCAACAGACCTGGTCTGTGCTGGGGCTGGCACAGATTTTTGAGGCTGGGAAGGGAGAGAAACTCTAAGAGGAAGAGTCCAGGAAGGAGAAGATTTGCTGATACCCACACATGGCAGATGATCAGAGCTCTGGAGATCTATTCTCCATGACTTCTTGGAAGTTCAAAAGATAAAGTGAAAGGTTTCATAAACTGTAACATACCAGCTAAATATAAAGTATTATTATCTACTTGCTTGGGATTTGTGCTTAGACACTGGGAAATTTCTTCTCAATTTTTGTCTCTAATCTAAGTCAATCTTCCAATTAAGAAAAAAAAAACAAGATACGGACATAAAAGTAGGTCTATGTTTCATGGGAAATACCTAACATGCTCCATTTAAAATATATTTTTAAAAATTTGTTTTGGCAGCCCACCAATATGGGGATCCAAATCCCTGACTTTGGTGCTATAACACCATGCCCTAACTCAGCTAACTAGCCAGCCCTTACATTTTTTTTTTTTTTTCTTAAAAGATGACCGGGAGGGGATCTTAACCCTTGACTTGGTGTTGTCAGCACGATGCTCACCCAGTGAGCTAACCAGCCATCCCTATATGGGATCGGAACCCGTGACCTTACTGTTATCAGCACCACACTCTTCCGAGTGAGCCACGGGCCGGCCCTAAATTTTGGATATGAGAATTTATCACACACTCTAAGACATAACTCCTCATGATTTTCTATCCCTAAACTTAATCCTGAGACCACCACATACACACCTTTCGTACTAAACATTTACTGATATGCTCAGAAACTGAAATTTAAAGCTGGAAAGGACCTTAAAGATAATTTAATGAGAGCTTGTATTACATATCTAGAGGAGTTAAGAGAGCCTTTCAAGGTTTCAGAGACGGGGCAGTGCCAGGAATAACACTCAGCCCAAACTTCTTCCTGCACACCAAATTTCTGGTTTAGTTTGCTTCGAAGTTTACCTGAACTTGTTTTATTACCAGCGATTTCAAGCAATAACAACAATTCTACCCGTTCAGTGCAAATCATTTTCACAAAATGTTTCTTTCTTTTTTTTTTAAAGATGACCGGTAAGATCTTAACTCTTGGGCTTGGTATTGTCAGCACCACGCTCAGCCTGTGAACAAATCGGCCATCCCTGTATAGGATCGGAACCCATGGCCTTGGTGTTATCAGCCACAGGCTGGCCCACACAAGATAAGTTTTATACTGATAAGAGTTTTAAACTCATTCTACCAATTTTACAAATGAAAAAAGTGAGGCCAGCACTCCACCACCACCACCACCAAAAGAAAAACAAAGAAAGTGAGGCAAAAATGGTAAACATTTAGGAGAAAAGGTAGCGTCTTCTTTTCATTAGAAGCAGATAAGCACATAAAGTGTTTTATTGGTAACGCTTTCATTACAAACTCATAGTGTTAAATCTTTATAAAACTTTCCCTCAAAGTATAAAGGACAATTTTTTAATGATAAATGGGATAGTTATTTATCAAAAAAGTTAGAGAAGCCGCCTTGGCTCAGTTATACTGTCTTTGCAATAAGAGGTTGTGATTGCCAAGAGGGAGAAATCTCAACTCTTGGGTCCTCTTCTGTGCTGTCAGCTGTCATAGCAGGGGCTTCATGAAATTAACACTTACAGAACACAATCCATTGCCTATGAAGTCTAGAGTACAAAAGGATATTACCAAGGAACGTTACTACCTAATTATTTTCCCATCGTTATTATTTCAGCCACAGACTTTTGAAAAGTGATTTTCCACCTCTGTTTATTATTTTGCTTTTGCTGAGTACTTCAATCAACTAGGGTAACCCCTTAAATAGTGTTTATTCTCATTCAATTGAAGGAACGAGATCTAAACAATTCAAGCAAATTTGGGGGTTTCTAGAAAGACTCAAAACGTTGAAATCCAGCCCCTTTCGGTAGAAACCACAGATGAGTGAAGGAATGACACCTCCTCCGGCCGCCGGCCTCACACGCACCCCGCCCCGTGAGCAGCGCCCTTGCAGAGGCAGGGTGGAGACGCCCCCCTAGAGCTGAACGCTTTCCCTCGGCCGCCAATGGCTGGGCCCCGGGCTCCGGCCACCGCCGCGCCAGCCACCGAGGCTGCCGGTCTCGCGCTCCGGGGTCAGGCCGAGGACGCGGGTGGGCGGGGGGCCGAGGCCGCGTGGCGGAAGAGCCGGCCTGGGAGCGGGGCGTGCCCACGTGACCGCCCCGCCCGCCCTGCCCCGCCGCCTCCCTCGGGCCGGCGCTCCCGGCGTGCCCCGCACTCGCCGCTGCCCGCCTGCCGCCCCTCCTTCTTCTCCTCCCAGTGCCACAGAGCCGGAGCCCGAGCCGCCGCCGCAGCCACAGCCGCGGGCACTATGGTAAGGCGGGCGCGCCGGCCCGGAGGCCGGGGCGCGGCTAGCAGAGACCCCCCCCCCCCACGGCCCCGCGCGGCCCGAGGAGTGGGAGCGCCATTTTAACCTGATTTGGGCCTCCGAGGCGGGCGCTCCTGCGCTGCGGCCCCGCTACTCTCCAGCTGACCGGCCTGCTCTCCCACCGTTGGGCCCGGCCTCGCCGCTGTCCGGATTCCTGGGGGCGGGGAGGGCTTCAGCGCCGGCGCGGGTAGGGGGTCGGAACCGGGAGCGCAGGAGGGTCTGCGGAGGGCGGGTCCGCGGAGGACAGCCCCGCGCGTGCCAGGTTTGCCCTTCGCTGCCTATTTTTCCTCAACGCGCGGGCTCTGAAATTGGTACGTGCTCGGAAGGCTTTGGGTCAGGGTCTGGTGGCGCGTAGTACTATCCTTACGGGGAGACTGAGGGGGTGCGAAAACTCTTTAAAACGCTTTCTCGCGGTAGAAACCCTTTACACTCTACCGATTAGTGTTGAAGTGTCTGCATTTGAGCTGCGCGGCGATTATGTTGTGGCCGTGGGCGGTTTGGAGTTTACACTTGATTCTCTTTCCTTATGAGGAAAAGGCAGTGGCTAGGATGACTTTAAAGAAAAAAATAGTAGAAGCATTAACTGAAATCCAAAAGTGGTTTTTTTAAGGCCTGCAGAGTTGACACAATACAGAAGGTATTTTTGCTGCTGCTCCTGAACCTCTGACATCACCCAGTGAAATAGGAAACATTTCAGGGATGGGACAACTTGTATTTGTCCCTTTCGCTCTACCTTCCATTTGCTTCACTGTTTAAACCTCTTTAAGAAAGGTGAATGGCAGGATGAGTTAGAATCCTTAGGTGTGTCATATACTGGTACTTAAAATGTGGCAAATCTGATTGGACTACTTGCACGGTATTCTGCAGTTTTTGATGTCCAGACTAAAGTGAATTCTCCTTAGGCAAACAGTAATTTTGGTTAAAACCAATATTCTTGTTTTTAATTACTGTTCTTTGTTTATTTTCAGGCTTCTGGAGTTACAGTGAATGATGAAGTCATCAAAGTTTTTAATGATATGAAAGTAAGGAAATCTTCTACACAAGAGGAGATCAAAAAAAGAAAGAAAGCAGTTCTTTTCTGTTTAAGCGATGACAAAAGACAAATAATTGTAGAGGAAGCAAAGCAGATCTTGGTGGGTGACATTGGTGATACTGTAGAGGACCCCTACACATCTTTTGTGAAGTTGCTACCTCTGAATGATTGCCGATATGCTTTGTACGATGCCACATACGAAACAAAAGAGTCTAAGAAAGAAGACCTAGTATTTATATTCTGGTGTGTAAAAACAAAAGAAAAAAATACTTTTAAAATGCAAGGATTCTTATTATCATAGTCATTTTTGCCTTTGTTTTTCTTATAACTGGGATTCAACGATTGTTTGTTTTTCTGTAGGGCTCCTGAAAGTGCACCTTTAAAAAGCAAGATGATTTATGCTAGTTCTAAAGATGCCATTAAAAAGAAGTTTACAGGTATAAACATTGAATATTTCATGCAGAGAGATTATTCTTTCTTAATTATAAGAAGATAAATGGATAACATTTTGGGTTTTTTTGTTTGTTTGTTTGTTTTTAGGTATTAAACATGAGTGGCAAGTAAATGGCTTGGATGACATTAAGGACCGTTCGACACTTGGAGAGAAATTGGGAGGCAATGTAGTAGTTTCACTTGAAGGAAAACCATTATAAAATGACAGTCAAGTGCCATCTGGATCTTAAGGAGCTTCCATTACTCCATTGGAATAGTATTAGGTTTTGTTGTTGTTGTTTTTTTCCCTTTCCACTGGGCCCTTCCAACACAGTGAATGAAAGATATCATTCATTTCAGCAGCCTATCAGTGATTGCCATTAGACTGTTGAATACTGTTGTTTTTATGTAGAACCCAAGGAATGCCTTCCCATCATATTTTAGCCAAAACAACTGGTTATATGCCTCCCTTGCAGCAAGCACTACAATGAATGCGATTGTCAATGTGAATAGCTTAGAATACTGCAAAGGGTAATCTAATTGAATGCCTTGAAAGTATTATCCACTGGTCAGATGGTCAACTTTTTTCAGTATTATTTATAGTTGCACTTGATTACAGTTCTGTGAGGCTCGAGCATTTCTACACCTCACCTGCCTTGGCAAGCCTATTTTTGTGACATGGCAGCACGGATATAACACTATGCATTAAAAGCACTTTTTGTAATGAGTTTAATCCCCCCAAAAGAATGCCAATTGTTTTGTTAACTGTGTCATCAATTTATCCTAGTACCTCAGTGTTCATTCCTGTTACCTGCATATCTTCTTAAAAGAAATAGCTATTATTGATGCCTTTTTGTATCCCATTGAGTGTACACTACTGAGTAAATGTAGGAGTTTTATGTTTACCATGTCAGTCTTGCAACACTAAAGATATTTTGAATATCAGTCATGATGGCAATTTCTGTATAAAAGAGCCTTAAATGGAGCATTGTTTTGAGATCAAACTCCCCACCCTCACGAAAATGGCCACGTTGCAATAAAAATTGTGGCATGTTATAGAATGTTGCCTTGTTTTCCTTGGAAATTTTGCAAAATGTTATGTTAAACAACTTCTGGGGTAAACAGCTACTATAAATCTCGGCACTGGTCATTTGAGAATTTTTTTTTTTGTATAGTGTTCATGAGTGATATTTTTCAGATTTGTTGGATTTATTTGGTTTAAAAAATATTCTATCCTAAAGCCAACTAATATAAAATACCATTGTTAAAGAGTGGTACTTTTATAAACATTATTTATTTCCTTATGTGTTAATATGGAGATCAGAAGTTATTTTTTTGCACTTTGACATAAATATTCTTTAGTATCTGATTTAGTCTCTGGATAAATTAGGATAGTTATTTTTTTATTCACATTTACATTTTAAGTAGTTGAGAAGTAGAAGCAGAAATCTCTTACTGCTTATTTAGTCATAATGAAAATAATTTGTAAAATGTCCTTCAAAAGTTTAATAATACTTCTGATGTTTAGGAACGTTCATTTCAGCTACTATTCCTTAATATATTTTGCAGATTGAATTGGAAAAAAGAATTGATATAGCATTCTCAAACATTTGTAGTGGGATTTGGCTGTGGTCCAGCCTGCTCTCCTTATAGAGAATTTGATCTGCTCAGTGTGAGCGGTTTGCTGTTAGCCAGAGCTATTTATGGCAAACACATGCTTTTGTATCTTGTCATAGTTATCCACAAATGGCAAAACTGGACTTGATTCTACTGGTATGCAAAACAGGCATGCTAGCGAGCAGTCATTCGTGGCTCAGAACTTAACCCCATAGCTCTGAAGAATACTTTTATCAAAAAACAGGAAATGAAAATATCTCTTAAAAAATTTTTTTTATATGTGGAAATGATTTGAGCATAATTAGACTTTTTCCAATTTTTGAAAGATTTTTCAGATGAGAACATTAAAAATAGGGGTTAAATGTCTAGGCTTCCATTTAAAATTATATGGATGGTTTAGGATCTTTTTGCTCTGAGCAATTTTATTTCAGCTGTCCCTGTGAGGTATCCTGGACATTTCAGTGGCTTTTTGGTAAGGCCCAACTCTAATAAGCAAACCTTGAGATACTGATACATACTAAACCATATGTGTAACTGATACTTGTACCACGGAAATTTTCATTGAGTTTTTTCCTCATTCTAAAAAATAAGGGACTATAAATCTGTTTTTATAGCTGATTCCTCAACTTCGTTATATGCCTCTTTATATAATAATTTCAGAGATTAAATATTGCTTTACACTGTGATACTTTGGTTTATTAGATTGACAGAGCTGATATTAATATAGTTAAGTTCATCTTTGAAATACATCTTTGTGCATAGAGCCAAAAATAGTAAAATTAATTATTGTTCACATGTTGTTTGAAACTTATTTGGCATTTGGAATGATCGTTTTATTTCACAATCATTTATAATGAAACAATGTTCCAGTTAGCTTTAAAAGGTATACGGTGCTAATTAGTAAAATACTGAGGGCAATATTTTACTGCTAGCTTGCAAAATTATGAGTTTAAAAAATAAAATGTATGAAAATATTAAAAGCTGTTGAGATGTGTTTACTTATACTTCGGAACATTTAAAACTCAGATCAGAGAGGTACCATTATCTTTAGTCTGTCCTTCAGGATTTTAGTTGATATACTTTTTAATTTAGAGATACCAATTTTCTTTGAAAACTTAGTGTTGTAGTAATTAATTTTAGCATTTTTAGACAAATGGGAACAGCTGGCATTTATCCCAAAGTAGCTATCAGCTGTTGTTTTCCATCATTATCTAAATAGTGTGGCCAGCATGTGTATGTAATGTGCCTTTTCAGTAGATTGGAAGAAAAGCCTCTTACTAGATTTGAGTTTCTCTGACATAAATCCTTTATAGCAGCTAATGTATGAAATCTAGCAAATGAGCTTTGGGAGAATTTTTTTTTAAAGTGTTCTCTTTTTAAGGAGTAATCTCAGCAGTGATAAATCACTGAGGGATTTGGAACACTTTTCATTAGATTTGCCACTCAGAAGAAGCAATCTTGTTCTGCTCTTCATAGGTCCTATTTTTGCTTTCAAATATAATAGTAGTTAGCGATGCAGAACAAAATGAATATTCATTTTTCTATGAATGTTAAAGCTACTAGTGATATGTAGGTAGGCTCTAATGAATATTGCTTTTAAGACAGCATGAGTTTATGGATGTGTTATGTCTCATCTCAGCCAATAAAGAAGTCTGTGGCTTTTCCTTTGCTCTGGAACGTACAAATAATTGCTTTCTTTCCATGTAGAATTGGGAATCATCCCTCCACCTCAGTTTTCTCTCCTAATGCAGTTGGGCAAATTAATAATCTCTCTGATCTTCAGTTTCTTAATCCATAATGGGGAATAATGTCTACCTTATCTAGTTCCTGAGCATCAAATATGGATATGCTTTTTGAAAACAGGATGCTATGTAATTGCAATAATTTGTTTAAATTATTCATTCTTAATGTGTAGTTAAGAACCATGTTAAAAACAGGATTTTTTATACTAGCCAGCCACCAAAAAAAAATTTGTTGTAAATCATTGAACCTCTATTTTTGTAACTATTCCACTTAATGTTGTAGTTTAAGGACTAGCTGATATGTAGCAGCTGTTTTTCAGAAGGAAGTAAATATGTGAGTTGGAATACTTGGCATAAATTTATGATCCAGGTTGTTGAAAATCTATGACTTTATTATTAATACCCTAAATTTATATAGTCCTTGATAGTTGTCAAGCCACTTTAAATCTATCGGATCTTCTTAGGTCCTCTTACCAGCTACCATATGAGTATTTCTCCTCTACATATGAGGAAACTAAATTTGGGGAGGTTAAAGGACATCTCAAACTATTGAGTAGAAAAGCCAATCCCAGCCCAGTATACGTACTTTTCACTCTACGTTTACATTGTAATATGTAGAGAGTTACTATATTTTTTAATAGATGGAATAATCTGATATTTTGAGCAGGAGATAATTACTAATTAGTATATTTTAAAAGTAACACCTTTCAGGAATATTTGAAAAACAGTCTTGGAGCTTTGTTTCCTAAGAAAGCTCATGCTTATGTTCATAAAAAGCCGAAATATTTTTATATTTCAAAGATTTTCTTAGATGTTTCAGTATTATAAATTTATGGGTTTGTGGAAAACATAAGGATTGAATAAACACATTTTCCATAAAGCTGGTATCTCTTAATCCTTTTCCGGAAACTTGGATATCTCCCTCCTCATGTTCTCTTGCCCATCTTTCTAAGGAGAGATAATAGTACTGTATATTACAGTGGTTAAGTACTACGACTTTGGCATCAGACTGTCTGGGTTGCTTACATACAGGCCTTTAACACTTTTTTTTTTTTTTTTTTTTGGCAGCTGGCTGCTAAGGTATCTGAACCCATGACCTTACAAGGCCACGCTCTAACCAATTGAGCTAACCAGCCAGCCCACATTAATTGAATGATTTTAGGCAAATCACTTAAACCTCTCAGAGCCTTATAGCCTTACTTATTCCATCTGTAAAATGGGGATAATAATTGTACCTCATTTCATAGGATTGTGAGAATAAATGAAAGCACTTGTAATAGTTCTTGGCACATAGTGAGTGCCCAGTAGGATGATCCTAAAATTTACAATCCAAGCCAGGAAACACTGAGAGTGAAAGAGCTATTACTAATTACACCAGGACAACAGGCTTAAGATAGGACAATCCCAAGCAAACCAGGAGGTGTTGTCATCCTGTCAAGAAGTATAGGCTGGATATTAAAATATAATACTTAAGTGGCATGAACTATTGAAGACTCAAGGTCATTGTTTGCTAATTTCAGTTATATAATGTACTAGCATGCTGACTTGAGGGTCTCATGAAGTATGATAGTTATTAAGTAACGTCAGCAATATCAAATTTGGCTTTTTATGCCTTTCTTTTTTATAGCTTTCCTTTTGACTTATACTTGTAAACTGTCAGATATTACATTTTGCTATTATTAATCAGTATGCTTAGTCTATAGCAGCTTCTGCTAATTTTTGCTTTTCATTTCAGATGGACTTGGAAAACCAAGTTTATTACAATAGTGTGTAGCAAAGTGAATAGACTCAGTAGGCTTGAGAACAGAATGCCTGGGGGGCACATAAACCCTATTCCTTTAGGCTGGTTAAGGAACTTTGTAGTATACTTTCTGGGTTTGGTTTTAGTTTTTATAAATAAGGTAGCTGAGCTGTAAATAAAGGAGGCATTACTGTGTCCCATTGAAGTGTCTAAAATGTCATTAATATTCAAGGAAATCATTTTTGCCTTTGTACCTATAATATTAAAGGTACACACAGGAATTTGTTCCCATTGCTAAGAGAGGGAAGGTCTATTTTTATTTCTTTTTTGGCAGCTGGCGGATTCAGGTCCAAACCATGACCTTGGTGTTAGGCCAGCCCCTAAAAGCAGTTTGAATTTTGCCTTTATTTATTTATTTTTTTGGCAGCTGTCGAGTACGGATATGCAAACCCTTGACCATGATGTTGTTATGACACCGCACTCTAACCAACTGAGCTCACTGGCCTGCAAAGGTTTATTCTTGATCTTAATTTTTTTAGATTATTGAAACAAGTAAATAATAAGGTATGAGAACAGATATTTGATAAGCAAAGTAATCTTTAAAAATATCAAATGCCAGTTGAGTTGTTTTTTAGTTTATTTTATTAGATTTTTCTTCAGTATACCCAAGACATTCTCACTAGGAAGTAGCTCTTCATCCAGATATTTTTCATTTATTCTTGACTTCTGACAGCTAATTTGATTATGTATACACAACAATTTAGTAGTTTATTTGGCATAACAAAAATTTGGAACGGATTTTTGTTCAAATGACTAGTCATTTTCCCACAGAAGTGAAAAAGCGTTTATGTTAATTAATGGTGTACTATTGTGGTACATTTTTTCTCATTTTATGTGTTCTTGACAGTGGAATTTCAAATATTTCCCTGGGGAAGTTGATAGTTACTGAGTGAATTACAAAATTCTTGGTCATATGGCCCAAACACAGCTTCCTAGTATATGTTCCTGTAAGCTGGTGGGGCCTTTTTTTTTTTTTAATTAACTGCAAACTAAATCACCAGATAAAAAGAGGCAGTTTCCAAATTGACACAATTAGACACAATTTTATAAAAAGTAGAAATAGCAGTAGAGTATTTTGTTCTAGAAATCAGAAGTTGACTATACTACACAAGAAATAAGATGATGTGAAAGAGTTGTAGACTTCATGAAATAAGTGGAAGAACTTTTTTATGTGAGGATTACATTAATGTTTAAACCTTTTGTGTGTAAAATAATAATAGATCAAAGATTAAGAAAAAGTAGCAGTTCCTTTACTTATGACTGCTTATTGACAATTGTGTTATGAATGAGTGTATAGAATTTTTAAATTTATGTGGGTTTCATGTTTCTATTTTTAAAAGTCTTATATGAGGGGAAGGGGATGAGGAGCTAACAAAACTGGTACTAACCTTTTTTTTTTTTTTATGGCGATATGGGAATTCAAACCCTTGACCTTGGTGTATTTTTTTAATTTGACATATATTTAGATTTCAATCTGCTCTGGTGTGGAGGAAAAAATATATATATTTAGATTTTTAAATGCACCTGGGGTTATTTTTGTTGTTGTTTTAAGGCTTAACTGGTTTTTTATTTATTTTTATTTTATTTATTTTTTTTAAAAGATGACCGGTAAGGGGATCTTAACCCTTGACTTGGTGTTGTCAGCACCACGCTCACCCAGTGAGCCAACCGGCCATACCTATATGGGATCCGAACCCATGGCCCTGGTGCTATCAGCACCGCACTCTCCCGAGTGAGCCACAGGCCAGCCCTTAACTGGTTTTTTAAAGTAAAGGAAAAATGTCAAGGGTTCAGATCCCCATACTGGCCAGCTGCCAAATAAATAAAGCAATATAAAATTGCTGATGTACAATTTTTAATACTATTACATACATATATATATATAATTTTTGGCGGCTGGCTGGTGCAGGGATCCGAACCTGTAACCTTGGTGCTACCAGCACCACGCACTCCGAAGTGAGCTAACCAGACAGCCCCAATACTATTACATATTGATTAATGTGTGTACTTTGAATAATTGCTATAGTAAAATTATATTATTAGGAAGTTGACTTAGCAATACTTCCCTTATTTTTTTGTTTTTCTCTACCTGCTAAAGAAAAATGCTTTATATTTATCATAGTATAGCAGTTTGTAAGAAATACCAGGTGACTGATTTAGATAGCTATCATATGCCCTGGCAACAGAAAAGGTTTGGGGGATTAATTGAAGTGTCATTGGATGTCATTGCCACTACAAACAAAGGTTTCCTGCTATGAGCTGGATGTTTGTTTCATTCAGATGTCCTCTTTGCAGTATGTAAAATAAATGTGTAGAAGTCTAGAGAATGAGCCTTAGGTTAAAAACTGAAAATATAGGGCTGTCCGGTTAGCCCATTTGGTTAGAACATGGTGCTGATAACAACAAGGTCCAGGGTTCAATCCCCGTACTGGCATCTGCCAAAAATATATATTCAGACATATATAATGACATTCTCGTAGGAAAATCCTAAAAAATGGGCTAAGGTAATATGGTTGATATTCTTCTGGATAACTCAAAAAATAATTGTATTTATTTTATTTAAAAAATAGCACTTGTTCAGTACAGAAGTACAGAAAAGAAATAAAGTTAAATTATGAGCTAGTTTTAAATGCTGCAAATTACTTGTGTTAAATTATGATGACTAATAGGGAGATTCCTGTAGTTAAAACTGGTTTTGTTAGCTGTATATGCTGTAAGAGGGGAGTCTGTACCTTAAATATTGTTTGTGCAGATTCTTTAGTACTTTTTATCCCCAAAAGAACTCTGTTGTGGCTCTAGTTACAGAGGAACAGATTTGGATCTTGGAAATTATGCATTGCACCTGCCTGAATGCATGCTACATGACTTAGTATCATCTACCATAAATATTTGAAGCCATAAAAATTTACTGTATTTCTTGTGCCGCCTACTTTTGTTACATTGGGAATTGGTAACAGACACTCCTTGAATGAGTTTTACTGTTCCCCAGAGGGATTATTGTACAAAGTAGTTTGCAGTGTATCAGGACTTTACTTTTCTCCTGGTATTTGTATGGTAAAGTTTAATAGATGCTAATTCCTGGTTCACATTGTAAATAAACCATCTTCTAATCTACTTTGTCTTTGCTAAAGATTTAAGATAAAATATATTGTACATACTTTACACTAAGCCAGAAGCACTCAATCTATATTTGATGAAAAAATAATATTTACTAATTTGGCTCCAATTATGCAGACGAAGCATTAACTAATTGCCTTCTAGATATTTAGTTTTCATTTAACTTAATTTAAGAGAGTTTGCATTTTGTGTGCCATTCCAAGAGGGTCTGGTAATCCCCATGATTAAAGAAACATTAGACTTATGTTTGCTTTGGAGAAACATGATCATCCTGGCCACTGTGAATCACTCTGGAAACATCCCATCTCTGTTTCCCATTTACTCAGATCATTAGATCAAATTTTGTGCACTTCAACAAACATGAAGCACCTTTCTAGGTTTCAAAAAGCTTACTGTGATATAGGAAAGGCAAGCATATAAACAAATAATTACAATACTACATGGTAAGTGCAATGATATATTACTACAAGATTTAGAAGAGGGAGTGATTAACTTTGGATTTGGGATGGGCTTGGAGAAGGCCTTATGGAAGAAGTAATGTTTTATCTGGGTTGTGAAGGATGACAAGAGTTCCCCAGAAATCAGTATGAAAGGATAGTCCTGGAGAGGGAAAAGTTACACAGAGGCCCTCCAAATGGTCCGTTACAGCTGCTGAGTCAAGTGTGAAGCACTGTGATGAGAGAAGTGCAGGCAGGAGAGGCGGGTTTGAGCCAGATCATTGAAGGTTCTGTTATGAGGTGGAACGTGAAACCTGTGCGTGCTGAGGAGCTGGTGCAGGGTTTTAAGCAGAGAAATCGTGTAATCTTTCTGAAACACAAATCTCATTATGACCATGATGAGAATATATGGAAGGAAGAAGAAATTGGAAGTAGTTAGAAGGCCTAAATCAAGGCCGTGGCGAGTGCATTTGGGGTGGGTGTGTTTGAGAGATATGTAGAAGAGTTGACAGGACTTCTTTAATTTCATAATTAAATGAAAGGGTGCAAGCTTTAATCATTATTTGGAAAATGTTGACTGTATTTTTAGTATTGCTGACATTTAAAATCATTTAAGCATCAGATTGGCTCAGAAAAGACTTAACAGGAAATTTAGGAATGTGTATGGAAAGAAAAAAATATTAAACACTTTTTTTCTTTTTAAGATGACCAGTAAGGGGATCTTAACTCTTGACTTGGTGTTGTCAGCACCACGTTCTAGCAAGTGAGCTAACCAGCCATCCCTATACAGAGATCCAAACCCATGGCCTTGGTGTTATCAGCACCACACTCTCCCAAGTGAGCCATGGGCCAGCCCTTAAACACATTTTTATTGAAGGTAAAATTTTGGTATTATGAAATAAATCATTGGCTAAAAAGTCATAGGTCTGGTATTTGAATTTAGGTTCACAAGCCTGATTTGCAACAATTTTCCTATAATAATGGTTTCAATAGATTTCTTATATTTTAAATTTTTCTTATTTTTAACACTACCAATCTATAGCATCTTTGAAGTGGAATAGCCTATAGTTTTAAAAATCACAGTTGTATTTTCTGTCTTTCTGTGCTTGAACTTTTAGTATAAAACTTGTCTGTCCACGCGTTAGCTGTGGACGAATTCCTGGATCCAAGATTTTAGAGAGAACTTAATTTAGCAACATCCATTATCTGCTCATTAGAGAAAACCTGGCTCACTCTGCTGGTGATAGAAAATGGAATTTTCAGGTCATCTAGAAGGCAATTTTCTATTAAAGAAGATTTTTAATTCCTTACTAGTAAATAAAAGCATTTATAAACATAATGTCTTGATCACATGTACTATCCAGAATCAAAGGTTTCTCTTTTTTCACCTCCTTGTAATAAAATTACTTAACCATATTAGTTTTTAATCTTGCTTTTATAGTAAGTAAATTCACTTTTCTGGAAGGCCTTACACTCATCATGAAGCATTTATTGAGTGTCTATTCGTAGAACAATATTCTGGCCATCGTGAGAAATAAACTTGTCAGGGGTACTTTTATAATGCCGATGGATAGACAAAATAGACTTGTGAACTAATAAGCATTCAGTGATAAGCAATTGAATAAGCATCAAGGGAATGCAGGGAAAAAAGAAGGATCCAAAAGAGAAGATTTCCTAGAAGTGACTTTTCAACAGCACTTAGAGAAAATAAATGTTTTTTTATTATTTATTTATTATTATTATTTTTTTTTTTAAGATGACCGGTAAGGAGATCTTAACCCTTGACTTGGTGTTGTCAGGACCAGGCTCTCCCAAGTGAGCCACGGGCTGGCCCAAAATAAATTTTTTTTAAAAAAGACATTTTTCCGTTAAATGTAGAATTGTTATTTGAAATGAGATTCCAACAGGCTCTTTCTTCACTAAGAGTATCTCTTTAATATCAAGAACAAAAAGGGCCTTTTTATCACCACTTCCATTAAATCATTTTGGAGAAGCCCTTAGTAGAAGCCTTACTTTGGTAGCTGTGTTCCATGTGGGTAATTGTCATGGAGCCCTGAGTTTCTGCAGGTCTTCCTAACCTTTTCCAAAGATCCTTTTGGTTGTCTGGTAGAGCCTATGAACTTCTCAGAATAATGTTTTAAAACTAATAATTACATATTATATATATGTAAATATATAGATACCATAATATGCACGCTTCTTTAATAACACATTACATAATATCTAGCAGCAGTCTGATAACTACCATAATATATATATGAATGTAAATGATACTTTGAGATATCTGCAATAATGTAACAACGTGAATGTGGTGGTGATTTCTGTAGGTGAAGAAGCCATGAGTACTGCTGATAAATGTGATTTATTGCTTGTATTCATAACTGACGGAACTGCTAGGTTTTGGTCAGTGGTTAGTTAAAGACGTAATTTTTTTTTTTTTTTTTTTTTTTTTGCAGCTGGCCAGTACAGGGATCCAAATCCTTGACCTTGGTGTTATAACACTGTGATCTAACCAACTGAACTATCCAGCAGCCTCAAAGATGTAATTTTTGTTGGGTGCCCTGATTCTTTCCATGGATTCCTTAGTGTTACAAAGACCCTGAGTTAGAAAACGCCGTGACTTAGCAATTCCTTGAGAAGCCCCAGGAAGTAAAGAGTGAGTGGATAGAAGCTCAGCACCTCTCACATCCATTTCAGTCAAAGAAACTGCTTTTACTTTGTTTTATATATTGGAATTCCATATAAGATTTCATTTGGAATAAAAATGGTTTCTGGGCTAAATCATGTATAATTTTGAAAACAATTGTAAATGAAAAATTGATTCTCCATTCATCTTGCTTTTTAAACTTTAAACTGATTTCTTTTGTAAATGTTCCAAGCACACTAGTGCACCATCAAGTTTATAACCCTGGTGGAAACAGAGATTGGAAGTCAGCAGTATAGAGTTGAAGCATGGAGCATCAATAAGACACTCAGCAAAAACCTGTGTGAGTGTAGCAGGAGAAGAGAAATAGGCCAAGAGTGGGCAGAAGAACAGAAGCCTGCAGAGAAGACAGAAGGAATTGTCAAAGTGGTAGGAGGAAAACACACCTTCTGAGATGTTGTGAAGCAAAGGGTGCCAAATGCTGCAGATGTGTCACAAAAGATGAGGACAGAAAAGAATCTACTGAATTTTGGCCCTAAGGAGGTCAGTGGCCTTTCCTGTGGCATTTTCAGCAGAGTGGGGAGAGCATATGCCAAATTTGAAATGACTCAAAGACTGAACAAGTGATGAAGTTGAGACAGTGTTTAATAGACCAGGGCTTTTCAAATGTCTGTGGTGAAGCATAATATCTTTAATTTTCAGACTGTCATGGAATGACAACAGGGTCCTCCTGTGCATGACTACTGTGCAGTTTGTGCCAGGTGTGACATGCCCTGATAATTGGACAACCACCAAACTGGTCTATATTCTGTTCAACCAGACCAGTCCACTGGTTCCGGGCTTGGATATCATGGCCATGTCAAATGGCTAAAAAAGTTTCCAAATGCTTCTTCTCAATTCTGTATAGTAGCAGAGGTATTCTTTTAAGAAACTTATCTGTCAAGGAAGAAAGAGCAGTCAGTACTACCTGGGGCTTCGGAGGGTTGAGAGAAGGTCTTTATTATTTCTTGCAACTTTCTCCTCTGAATATTTCCTAATGTTGTTCATGCTTCACATTCTTTACATCCCCCAATTTGGATCTCCAGCACCTAAAATATTTCCTGGTACATAGAAGGCATTCAAATTAAAAGGTTATTATTGAACGAATTGGCTGGCCAGTTAGCTCACTCGGGAGAGCGTGATGCTAGTAACACCAAGGGCAGGGGTTCAGAGCCATGTAACAGCCAGCCACCAAAAAAAGAAAAAAAAGATTATTGAATAAATGAATGAACATTCATGTGAACTGTGGAGGATCTAAGAAGTCCTGGGCTTCTAGATGTTACAGTAGAATATTCTGGCTCACTTAGTCTCTGGATATTTATTTTGCCTCTAGTCAGGGAATTATCAAGGAGGCCATCACCTTTTCAGTCTTTTAGTGCATTGAAGTGTTGCCCCCTGTTTTCAAAGATGGCGTCACTGACCTGTACTCAGTCAGACCTGTGCTTTATTTTTTTTCAAAATTCGTAATGGATTTTTGAAATCTATTACGTAATGCGTCTTGCTTTGCCTTTCCTTCTTTCTTAAAGAGCAAACATTAACAAAGGACTAGACAGGTTTATGGCCATGCCATGGCCACAGAAGAAAGGTAACTGAATTGACCTGCACAGAGCTCATACCTTAAGATGATATTTTAAAGTAAAAGAGCTCTGGTTGTTCATAAATCTCTTCACTTTCTTCTTTCTCTGACTGGACTGATTATCAAACATCCCTCTTCTTTTTTTCATCTAAAGCATTGCCCCCAGCCCACATAGCCGAATTCAAATCTATCCCTGGAAAAATGAGAATTTTAACATAAAATGTGGGCAACATGAGCAGAAGCCAAAGAAAAGTGGACAATTTCAGGGCCAGCCAGTGGCTCACTTGGGAGAGTGTGGTGCTGATAACACCAAGGCCACAGGTTCAGATCCCTATATAGATAGGGATGGCCGGTTAGCTCACTTTGGAGAGCGTGGTGCTGACAACACTAAGTGAAGGGTTAAGATCCCCTTACTGGTCATCTTTAAAAGAAAAGAAAAAGGAAAAGTGGACAATTTCAGTCATTCATTCAGCAGACATTTGCTGAATGCTTAGTATGTGCCAGACACAGCACTGAGTTCCAGGCTTTTCCCTCCAGGGACATGTAAAAACTCAAGACTAGTCGGGTGTGCAGGCTAGGCTTCTGTGTTTAAGTATTCAACGGGACATTTTCCCTATGGCAGCTCAAAGACATTTTGCAGTGGGTATCATTTATGCAGCTAAAGCACATCCTGTACTAGATTGTTAACCTTATTTAACAGGTTTAAGAAAGAAGCAGGAAAATCCTAACTGTGTTTGTGTGTATGGTTTTGGGGAAGGAGTAGTGGGGAAGGTAATTAAATGAGAACTTTCATTACTTTTTGGAAATAAGTGGTAGTTGAATTTATAGCTTAATCAGCAAGGGTTATTATGGTGTTTTGCCTAATTCTGAGGTAAGGAAGACCTTAACTCTTTAGTTGTATATCTTATTCTCCATCAGGTCCTTAGCATAAAGTACATAATCTGTAGGAAAATCTATTGCCACATTAGAGGCAGCAACTGTTTTAGTGTGTGACTTGCATGTGTTTGTCCCTTCATTTTAGACCAATTTAGTGAATATATTCTATGTGTAGCATCCTCAGCTGCCCTAAAGGAGCTTGCCAAGAAGAAATGAGAGGAAACATATGGCAATGGCTGTAACACAAGGTGGAGTGTGTTCAGTGCTGCATTTAGATAGTATGTTATTAATTCCATTAACCTAACTGTAAATAGCCCAGGGCCATTCAGAACGTGAATAGAGGGAAAATCCACTTATTTCTCACAAAGACAAATTCTGATCTGTTAATCCCCTTTGTATCAAACGATCAAGCTAGAGAAGTTTGGGGAATATTAAATAAATAATATTACTGTGGAATAAAAGGCTATGTCAAAATTAGAAGTGTGGGGCCGGTCTGTGGCTCACTCGGGAGAGTGCGGTGCTAATAACACCAAGGCCACGGGTTCGGATCCCATATAGGGATGGCCGGTTAGCTCACTGGCTGAGCGTGGTGCTGACAGCACCAAGTCAAGAGTTGAGATCCCCTTACCAGTCATTTAAAAAAAAAAAAATTAGAAGTGTATTTTTTTTAGCATATTGATTTGTCACAAGTAGTTACATACTTCTGAAAGCACCCTATATAAATACATATTATACCACAAACTATATGTCTACACTGGCAGGCAAAATTACCTGGTGGAAAAGCCTTGCTTTTGTAGTCAGATATAGAATCAGAATGCCTGTTCCTACTTTATACTAGGTGCATGACCTTGGGCATGGTATTAACTTTTCTGGGCCTCAGAGTTCTCATCTGTGAAATGGGAATAGTACCAAACTGTAGGGTTGGGTTATTGGATAGTCAATAATAATAATAACAATAGCTAACATTTATTGAGTATTTACTATGGTCACTTCATATAGATTATCTCATTTTATCCCCCAAAACAAGCCTAATAGTACTATTACTACTATATTTATAGAATAGAAACTTAGAGGTTAAGTAACTTGCCCAATGTTACATAACTAAGAAAGTGGTAGAGACTGGATCCAAACCCAGGCAGTCTTGACTCCAGAGTCATCTTTTTTTTAACAGCTTTATAGAGACATAATTTATATGCCATACATTTCACCTATTTAAAGTATACAAAGATTTTTAGTATATTTACAGGGTTGTGCTACCATCACCACAATCTAATTTTAGAACATTATTGTCCCTCACTTAAAGAAATTCCATATCCATTAACAATCATTCCACCTCCAACCTCTTACTCCCAGCCTTAGACAGCCACTAATCTACTTACTGTTTCTATGGATTTGCCTATTCCAGCCTTTTATATGAATGGAATCATAAAATACATCATCTTTAGAAAAAGAATAATAATAAAATAAAATACATCATCTTTAATGACTAGCTTTTTTCACTTATAATATTTATCTATGTTGTAGCGTGTATCAGAATTTCATTCCTTCTTATTACCCAATAATATTCCATTGTATGGATATACTATATTTTGTTTATCCATCAGTTGATGGGTTTTTGGACTATTTCCACTTTTTGGGTATTATAGATAATGCTGCTATGAACATTTGTGTATAAGTTTTTTGTGTGTGTGCAGATGTATGTTTTCATTTCTCTTCTCATTATGTACCTAGCAGTCATTTGCTAGGCGATAGAGTTTGGATGTGTTGTCCCCCAAAAAACTCATGAGGAAATCCGATCCCCATCTTGGCAGTGTTGGCAGCAGTTTGGGTTATGGGGGGTGGGGGGAAGAGGTCATGAGTAAGTTCCCGCTAGAGCTGGTTGTTTAAAAAGACCCTGGCACCTCCCCCCGTCTCTTTCTCTTGCTTCCTCTCCACATGTGATCTGCTTGTACCCGCTGGCTGCCTGCTGCTTTCCACCCTGAGTAGAAGCAGCCTGAGTCCCGTGCCATGCAGCTATACCAGAATTGTGAACCAAATAAACCTCTTTTCTTTATAAATTACCCAGTCTCAGATATTCTGTTATAGCAGCATAAAAATGGACTAATACACTAGGTAATATGATAATTAAGTTTAACTATTTGAGGACTTTTTTTTAATAGTGAAAAACTTCTAAAGTTGAAAGAACAGTACCTATATATCCTCCATTTAGATTCAGTTATTGTTAATGTTTTGCCAGATTCACATACCCCCTTCTCCCTTTCCCTTTCTCTCTCTCTGATTTCAGTTTTTAGAGCCAGTACTCTTAACTATGATGTTATATTCGTCCCCAGTTAAATGAGTGAACATAGGTTAAATAGCGTGATGCCTGACTCAATAATATAAATTCTATCCTTTCCTCTTTTTGGCAATACGTGGAAGTGTATGCAGCATCTTGGGCTGCAAAGTCTTCATCAAGACAAGGAAAGTGAAAGCTAATTCATGGGCCTTACTGTCTGCAGTGTCCCTGGACCAAGGTCAGTGGATCTAGGTAGGTGGCCATCCAAATTGTGATGATCCAGGGGTCCAATTTCTGGTTGATTTTACAAGGGTGATAATTAGGAAGAGTAAAAATGGATTTGGGGAATAAATTAACATAAAATAAAATAAAATCCAAACCATCACAACTTTTTTTTTAAAGGTATCAGGAACTTCGGCTCATACAATATGCAAATGAATCTATTCTAAAGCAAAATAAGAAATCTCATTTACTAATTCAGGCCTTTTCACATCCCCACACTTAGTGCCTTGATATAAAGAAGGAACTGTGAAAGACAACTGACCAATGCTGAAGTTTTACCAAAATACCAACAGAAAAGTCAGTTTCTTCCTGGACAGTGACATCTAACAGATGAAAGTATGGCAGCACATGACCGTACTTATTATTGATTTATTTAGAAGAATCAATCCTAATATTTGATCCTAAGGGGTGCCAGAACAACTTTTACTCCATGAAATCTACATGCTTATAAGAAACTGTTGGACTTACTGGAATTTTATGAATTCCAGACCTGCCAACCGTAACTTTCAGACATCAGACCTTTAGCAGCCACTTTTTATCCAGAGACGTTCCTGTAGCAGAGGTTTTTCTCCCCACTGCTGAGAAATCCAGGAAGATTATGACTACTCTTGGTCTTGTGGACACCTAGGTCTGCCACCTGAGTCCCACTGGACCCAGACCAGAGGTTCTGAGCCCTGGCTGTGCATCAGAGAGAGACCAGATTTCTCCAATTGTCCCCAAACTTTCTTTTTACAGCTGGTGTGTTCAAACCAGGGTCAAAGTCCACACACTGTATTTGTTTTTATTATTCTTAAGTTTCATGATCTACAACAGTCTTCAACACACTTTTTTTTTTTTTTGCAAATATTGTTTATTTTAATGAAGCTGGTATAGACAATGTCCATTTAAAACCCATTTCCCAGGCCAAAAAGTACAAATAAAATCAAAAAGAGCAGTGTTCTGTTGTATATACTTCTGCATGAATAACTTTATTAACTGCTAATGAAAATTAGAACTTTTCTGGGATCTTCTGACAAGATTTTTTTTTTTTAATCTTAAAATGCTTTCTCTTCACTGAAGCCATCTTCGGAGTTAGTCATTACTCTCATCATATCTGTCATCTCAACTCCAACTAGATATTCTTTTGGTCCAGATCCTCAGATTTTAAAAGTAGCTTCAAGTTTAGGAAGGGTCATTTTTCCATAATTCAGTTCTCTGAGAAACTTCCATCTCCCACTGAAAAGTCATAGTCCAGGAGTGAAGCAATCACATGCTAGAATTTCAGGGCCAATTGGAAAGTCATTGTGAACACTCACATTGGTCGATCTTATTTATCACCACAAGCCTGAAAATGAACAGTCCTGAAAAAGGTGGCCTCTCTGTGCACACATGTAATTTTTAAGGAGAAGGCAATATGAAGGGGGCTGAGGCTTGATCACCTAAAGTCAGCACAATGAAAAAAACCGATAATGAATGCTGAGAACTAAAATCCAAATTACCAGATGTTTTAAAGAGATGGGGTGCCAGTTTTCAACTCCATTTTGAACACCACATTACAAAAGAACTATTTTTTTAAAATAAAAAAGGATTGAGGGAAAAAAGAAATAAAAAGAATGTCTAAATTGTTGAATGACCCCCCGTTTGTTCCTGATAAGCTTCAATCACATCTTCTTCCTCCATGCCCAGTTCTTTTGGAGTATGATTATCATCAATTCTCTGACCTTCGAGGACAAACCTGAGTGAATTCATTAGAACTCCCTGTGTTTGACAGTATGATTCTTTGAGTTTCTTGAGATGGGTTGTCATTTTCACTTTGAAGTGAATCTCACTATCCTGTCCAATGGCTTTGAGTTTAATGTATTCTCCTTTCTTCTTATCCCCCAAGTCCTTGGTTGAAGGTTTTGCCTCATGGTCAGACATGGTGATGGTGACTTCACTCAGAGGTCTCTGCACAGCAGCAGCCTCGGGTAGGCAGAACTTTGCTCTGGGGTTTATAAACCCGTCTCCCCCACAGCACAACACTGTGACTCTTTTTTTTTTTTTTTTTTTTTTTAATACCATTGACTTGTTGAAGAAACTAAGTCAATTTGTCCCGTAGAATGTTTTACCTTCTGGATTTGTCTGATGATTTCCTTTTTATGTCATTTCCTTTGTTCTATTCCCTGTGTTTCCTGTAAGCTGGTAGTTAGATCTAAAAAGTTGATTAGACTCACGTTAAACATTTTGGTAAGATTACTTCATAGGTGATGCTGTGTCCTTCCTACATCATCACATCAGGTTCACACAATAACTAGTTGTGAGGCCAGGATTGATCAGTGCAGTCAGAAGGTCACACAGTCTGATCCCTGATCCCTCCTATTACCAAGTTGTGTTTCCCCCCACCTCCCATGAGCAGTAAACTCATCCATAGGGTGATACTTTGGTGTTCCTATTTTATGCCACCATATGCCATACTAAGCCCTGGAAGATTAAGGGGAAAACAAAACAAATAAAGAATTTCTTTGCTTTTCTGGTTTGAATTAGCAGATTGAAATGGTACAAAGTAAATGTTCTAAATCTGATCACAGTAGAGTGAAATTAGAAATTAACAACAGAAAGAAATTTAGTAAATTCATAAATATGTGGAAATTAAATAACTTCCAAATTTTTAATTTTCAGTTTAATCAAGATTGTAAAGATTGGTGGTTTGTTGGGCTAACCAGTTAGCTCACTTGAGTAGAGAATGATGCTGATAACACCAAGGTCAAGGGTTTGGATCCCAATACCAGCCAGCTGCCAAAAAAAAAAATTGGTTGTTTACTAAAAAAAATGTTCTAAACCAGCTTCACAATTATAGTCCCTCCCCCAAACTTGCTTCTCTGACGATTTTTTTTTCTGGCATCTGGCTGGTGCAGGGATCTGAACCCTTGACCTTGGTGATGCCAATACCAACCAGGCTGTAATCAAGTTAGCTAACCCACCAGCCCTCTACCAATATTTCTGATGCAGAGACTGTGCCTCTAGTGCTGCAAGCCTTACTGGATTACAGCTGCTACAGCTACACTGTTCCTCAAACGCTCTGTGCTGCTTCCTGGCACAGGTCCCATTCACTCACTGTTCCCGCTGTCTTCAATGTTCTGGAGCAGCCTCTTTGCTCAGCTAGCTCCTGCATTTCAAGCCCGATATCACTTCCTTGGAGAGATTGTCCGGAATCTCCCAGACTCGGGCAAGTCTCTGGTGCTGTGTGCTGTCAGCATCATTTGCCTTCCCTTTATCACAGTATGTATTTACAATTTTTTTGTGATCAGTGGATTAATGCTTGCTAACAACCTGAAGGATGGGACCATGCCTCTTTCAGTCACCATTGTGTGTCTTGTGCCTAGCTCCACAGCTGTCACATAGCAGGAGCTCAATATATGTGATCATTCACAAGAATAGAACGAAAATTTACACAGATGTTCACCACAATTTTATTTATTAAAAAAAAAGGAACCAACATAAAAGCTAAATTATAGGAAATTTACACAATGAAATTTGTAGCCATTGATAATTACATTTCTGAGTAATATTTAATGATATAAAACATTCATTACATAATGTTAGGTTTAAAAACATGAATGTGGAGTAAGTCCTATTTATTTTAATTTTCACATTTTTTAAAATTATTTTTTATTTTTTTTATAAAAAGATGACTGGTAAAGGGATCTTAACCCTTGACTTGGTGTTGTCAGCACCACGCTCTCCCAAGTGAGCTAACTGGCCGTCCCTATATAGGGATCCAAACCCACGGCCTTGGTGTTATCAACACCACACTCTCCTGAGTGAGCCACGGGCTGGCCCTAATTTTCACATATTTTTAAAAAGTAGGATTCAATGCAGTTTTGTTTTCTACTTTTCACTAAACATTATGTGCAAAAATGTATATACGTGCAAAATAAATATATGCACAGGAAAAGATTGAAAGACAATGTTACTGGTGATTTCTTTTTTGGGGGGAGGGGGGTGGCTGGCTAATACTACCAGTGATTTATTTTGGTATATAGGATTTCAGGGGAATTTTATTTCTTTTTCAGACTTTATTTTCCAAATATTTTTACAATAAACATACATGTTTTTATAATTAGGAGATAGCTGTAATTAAGAATGCAGACTTTGGTGCTCGCTAGATCTGAGTTCCTGCCTCAGCTCTCTTCCTCTACCATCTATTATAAGCTGAGTGACCTGGGCAAGTTATTTAAGCTCCCGGAAGGCTCGGAAGAATACCTACCCAGAATGTTGTTGCAAGAAGCAAATAATATAATACACAGAAATCACTTAGCATAATTTCTGGCATATCAATAGTAGTAGCTCTTGTTATAGATTTTGATCTGATAAAAATGTTACTTTAAAAATGTTACTGATAAAAATGTTACTTTAAAAAAAAAACTTTTCATAGTTTGCTAAGAATTTTTATCGGGAAAGTATGTTGGATTTTTTCAAATATTTTTTCTGTTATATTTGGATGATCATATGGTTCTTCTTCTTTAATTTGTTAATAAATGAAATATATTGATTGATAATTGAATGTTAAAACAACCTTATATTTCTAGGATAAAAACCACTTGGTCATGATTTATTATCCTTTTCTATACATTGTTGTATTCAATTTGATAAAATTTTGTTTAGAATATTTGTGTCTATGTTTATAGCAATAACATTTTGTAGTTTTCCTTATGGTATGTTTTTGTCAAGTTTTGCTGTTAGAGCAATGCTGCACTCACAGAATGTTTTTGAGAGTATGACGACCTCTTCAATATTCTGGAAGAGTTTGTGGAATAAGCACTATTTCTTCCTTAGATGTTTGGTAGAATTTGCCATAAAGCTATCTGGGCGTTGGAAAATAAATAAGTAAAATAAAATAAAATAAAATAAGCTTTCAGGATGGCCAGTTAGCTCAATTGATTAGAGTGCGGCCTTATAACACCAGGGTCATATGTTTGATCCTTGTACTGGCCAACCACCAAAAATAAATAAATAAACTTTCCTTGGAAAAGAAATGAAAATAAAGCCCACATCTGGTTTCAATTATATTTTCAAAAAGAAAAAAATGAGTTTAAATTCATACCCAGAATGTTGAAAAAGTGAAGGACCTGGAAGATCAACTGTAGGAAGCAAGATAATTGAAACTCAGGAAATTAATTCCAGAGTCATTTTCTAAAAAAAAAAAAAAAAAACAGAAACAAAAAATCTAACTTCGACAGAGTTGAGAAAGCAAGCACTGAATGGATTCATACACTGAAGTACAACAGCTGCTACAGCAGTGCCCCTAATTATTAATACAGTGATCACGAGCATGAAATAATATAACCAATCTGTTTGACTTGTATCAACAACAAAGTGGGTAGCATTGGGATCCAGGCAACTATCTACTTGATGGACACATATGTAGAAGGCTTCAGCATCTCCACAGCAAATTGGCAAGTTTGTTCTGCAACCTGGTTCATAATTTTGTAAGCTACTTAAGATTTGCATGTCATGTTTTAGTCAGGGAAGTGTAGACCAACTTTGTAACAGTTGTTAGGTTTTCTCTAGTGGGAAAACCCCATTTGAATCCCATCTCCACTACTTACCAGCTTTATAAGTTTGGTGAAAACTTGACCCCCATAAGCTTCATTTTCTCATTTGTAGATGGGAATAATAATTCCTCCCTCATCAGGAGGCTGTGCAGATGGAATAAGATGAAGTATGTGAAAGTCTAGAACAAAGCCTGCAACTGGCAGGACCAACACATTGTTTCCCATCTCCCGTGATAACCCAACCCAAGGGACAGAACCAAGCAAACCAAGCCTGTATCTGAGCACGGTTACTGTAGTGAGAGATGCAGCCCACTTCCTCCATGGGGCATGTGTCCAGCAAACAGGGCTCTATGCAAGTGGTGGAGGCTTCAGAAAGGGGATTGATGGAGCACTTGCCTTCAGGAAGCACCATCGCTAACCAGACCTTCCACCCCTTAGACAGCTAATGGAGGTTTTAAATAGACAATGATCTCATATGCTTTCTTGAATGATTATACCTCCAGAGTTTCTAAATATAAACTTAAACCATGATACTCCATACACACACAAAAAAAACACGCGCGCCGCGCGCATGAACAGACCTTGAGTCAGAAGAGTGATTTTTTCCCACATGTTACAGGTTTTTCCCAAAAATTTCAAACATACAGAAATGTTGTAAGTAGTAAAACAAACACCATATGTCGTTCACTTAGATTTATCAGTTAAATTTCGCTGCGTTTACTTTCTCTTAATTTCTATTTTTTAAAATTTTGTTGTTGAACCATTTAAGAGTTGCTTATAGGGCTGGCTGGTTAGCTCAGTTGGTTAGAACGTGGTGCTGGTAACACCAAGGTCCAGGGGTCGATCCGTGTACCCACCAGCTGCAAAAAAAAATAATAATAATAATAATTAATTAATTAATTATAGACACCATGACACTTCATCCCAAAATACTTCAGCTTGTATCTCCTGAGAACAAGAAAATTCTTCCAATATAACCATAAAATAAATATCTCATTCAGGAAGTTTAACATTGATACAATAGTATTATCTAATAGGTAGTCCATATTCAGATTTCCCCAATTATCCCAACAATATCCTTTGTAGTTATTTTAAAAAAATACAGGATTCAAAAATCACACATTGTATTTAATTGTCATGTCTCATCCAGTTGCTGCTGAAATTCAGCCCATCCCCCTTTGGAGCTAGAGCTGTTGTTTTCCTATTAATTTTTATTTACTTCAATAGGTCTCATAACTAAATACAGGACCTAGTGATTTTTCGTCTTCATTTTTGACCCATGATGTACTAAAAAAATGGCTATTTTTCAGTTCTTAGCTTTAAACAATATTTAAATAGAATAATACATGTTAACAACATATACACAGTAACAGGTCTGGGCAGCGAAGGAAAGGGGTATTCAGTTTAGGGCATGTTCAATTCAAAATAATGACAGAATATCCAGGTGACGTGGTTGGAGATGGGAACCTGACTCTCTCCCTAAGTAAGATAAAGGAAGTCACCTATAGAGAGGTGAGAAAGGGAGCCACAGAGCGGGTGACTTTTCCCAGGGGAGGGAATATTCTGTGAGAAGGGCCAGTCTGAAACTTGGGAGACTTCTAGGCCAGAGGAAAAGCAGCAGGGCATGCTGGAGACCCAGAAAAGCCAGGTGCGTGGAGGGTCCTAGAAGGCAAAGAAGGAATGGAGTGCACAGGTAATGAGGAAAAAACAGAGAATCCCACCTGGGCAGCTTACGGTTTTTAATTCAAGACTCAAATTAATTCTCAAGTTCGGGCCAGGAAAGGGGCCCAGGGGCCTGGAGCTCTGCCAGCTGGAGTCAGATCAGATAACCTTTTTCTCAGGGTGCAGGCCAGGCTAGAGGTGTAAAGCCCCAACCTCAGATCTCCTGAGGCAAGACTCATTTAGGTAAGGAAACTGGAGGAGGCACTGGAACTGTGGGGGGTGGAGGGGGCGTGGAATCCAAGAATAATCATCAGGAAGAGAAGTTGCCCAGGAGACTATGAAGGGACAAGCTGGGGGACAAAAGCCAATTCGCTTGGGATGGCCAGGGATCAAGCGGAAAGAATCTGTGTCCTTGACAACACTGAGTCACTGAATTAACCAACTCCAAAACCGTCCCACCGCTTTACTTGTTGTTATGTAAAATAATAAATTTCCATACTATTAAAAAACAAGAGGCAACCTAACTCAATGAATTAAGAAATGAATTTAAAAACTCTAAAAATCATAGTTACTAAAAAGTCTAGAGCCAAGAGAATGAAATAAAAGTATCAAATAGATGACCATAACATAGTCACAGCAACTGCAGCAAATATACTCAACTTGTCAAGTAGATCTTATACTTATCGTCTGATTAAAAGTTTATGAAGAATAAGCCTATCAACTCAATGATTTTACAAGGATCAGAGAGAAAACCAGAAGAGCAGGCAAAAGGAAAATCTGCTATATATGTCTTGTTTCCTAAGACATCTCTGTCTCTGGATAGATAGGTAGATAGATAGACACACACATATAAGTATGTATCTCTATGTATGCATACACACATATATGTGCATATATATGTACATGTGTGTGTGTTTGTATATGTATTCAAAATTTGTCCCACACAGGAGGCACTGATGGATACATATGCATTCCTGATTATTCAGGTGATGGAAGCAAGGGAAAGTCGGGTACCAACTGCTGAAGGCTGAAAGGTTTGAAGTGCTCCTGCCCCCTAACGAGGAATTTTTGCTGGAGTAACTGGAATAGAGCTTTCACTGTACACTGGTTTCAACGAGGTTTCAAAGCAGTGTGAATAATAGAGGAGGAAGTGCCCTGCGCTGTCTCTATTGTTGGGCTTCTCCGTGGTAAACTCTTCTCAGCAGATCCTGAATCATCAGGGTGAGATTACTAAACCCTTATTCATCCCTAAGAAATTAACCCCACATGGGCCAGCCCGTGGCTCACTCGGGAGAGTGCGGTACTGATAACACCAAGAGCATGGGCTCGGATCCTACATAGGGATGGCTGGTTCACTCACTGGCTGAGCGTGGTGCTGACAACACCAAGTCAAGGGTTAAGATCCCCTTACTGGTCATCTTTAGAAAAAAAGAAAGAAAGAAATTAACCCCACAGCACTTTAGTTTACCAGTACGAAACTTACTTTAGAGTTATTTACAGGACCGTGAATGAATTCATCAGTCTCTAGTTTGCAATTGAACCCTAAAATTTTAAATCTTTTTGCCTTGTATTTATTATGAAAACAGTCTGTGCCTGAGTTATGGAGAAGGAAGGAGTAAGCATATTTTCACTCTCAAATATTAGTTAATGGGATAAGTGTTTGAATGAAACATCCGTATTTCACTCAGAGACTGTAGTATTGAATACTTTCCTGTTCTTCAAATCCCCTAATTCTTCAGGGGTTGGTGGGGATTTTAACAGCTGCATATTTCCAACATAGTACTCCTTAAATGGTGTCAAATGACTGGGAATGAAGTTTTGGTAACTCTGGATGATTTATTCAGCCACTTAGTCATCGTTGTTCCATCAGGGGAAACAATGAGAGGCTTTTGTTTGTGTCTCTGTGTGTAGGGTGTGAGGGACAAAGAGAAGCAAATATCTGTGTAATGAAACCTTGGTCCTCTTTTTTTCCCCCTCTCAAAAGTGGTCTTTATCTTCAAATTACTATAAATATATCCTAAAAATAGAATATATACTGCACTGTGGCTCTTTCTACACTGTTTTTGCATATTTGCCTGGAAAACTTCTTTTCTCCTTCTCTATTAAAAAAAGAGTAATACATAAGTACACTCTAATAAAATATTCAAGCATTACAGAAGTATACAAAGTAAGAAAAACAGTCTCCCTTCACTGCCCTCACCCAACTCCCCTCTTCCATTATCCAGCCCCTACAAAAAAGTTATTTTTATTTATTTATTTTTAAATATCCATTACTCCAGTTTTGGGCAGTTTCATAAGAAGAGAAGGCATACTGTGAACAACAGGAAAATTCCAAAATTTAGAAAATCAGGAAATACTGAAAATAAACCCTACTGTGGAGTGCAGCCCTAGAACGTGCCAAGAAAAATTGTGGCAGTGTCTGAATACAGATTAATGTAGCTCCCCTGAAGAAAAGGCACATGGAGCCAGAAACATCTGGGTTTCCTTCTTGAGACCCTGCCACTAGCTAACTGCATGTCCTTGTGCTACTTTAGTTTCCCCAGCTGTAAGGTAGGCATGATAATAGAAGCATGAAATGAGATCGTGTGTGCAAAAAATACCTAGCAAGTGCCCCATTTATGCTAGGCCTTCTGCAAATATTAGCTTTCCTCCCTCCTCCAGAAGAACTTTGCTGCATCTAAAGCACTTATTGATTTATTCCTGGTGAAGTTCTAGTTATTTCTGGATGTGTTCAGGGAAAATGAAAATCCTCTTTTGTACACTGTTTATGAAAGTTGAAAAAGAGCATGTCTTACTTTCCTGCCAGGCTGTTCAGAGCATGTCGTTGTTTTACAGGGTTAATTAAAAGCTGATGTAGAAATAGGTCTACATTGCATTTGGGTTCAGGCAATGAATGTGGATTCAGACAAGAGTGCTCAGTCTTAAGAAATCCTGACAATTGTGGGTATATTACATCCTGGAAAACTGTACCATTAAGTGACTGATTCAAAGACAAGCTGAATAATTGGGGAACACTGATACAAGAACATTGGATTATTTTCTAATAGGCAATTTTTAGTGCAGTTTGAGGTTCACAGCAATATTGAGCTGAAGGTACAAAGATATCCCATATAACCCCTGCCACCACACATCTCCATCTATCCAGCTATCACCATCCTGCACCACTGTAGTACATTTGTGTGGCGTACAACTGGTGAACCTATATTGACACATCATTGTCACCAAAAGTCCAAAGTCCTAATGTAAACTATTAGGGCTCACTCTTAGTTTTGTATATTCTATAGGTCTGACAAATGTATAATGGCATGTATCCATTATTACAGTATCATACAGTGTAGTTTCACTGCCCCCAAAATCCCGTGTGTTCTGCCTATTTATCCTTCTCTCCTCCCTAACAGATAGCAACCACTGATCCTTTTACTGTCTCCATAGTTTTGCCTTTTCCAGGATATCATATAATGGGGATCATACAGTGTGTAGCCTTTTCAGATTGGCTTTTTTCACTTAGCAATATGTATTTAAGGCTCCTCCATGGCTTTTCATAGCTCGATAGCTCTTTTTTTTTTTTTTTTAGTGCCGAATACTATTCCATTGCGTGGATGTACCACAGTTTATCCATTCACCTACAGAAGGACATCTGGTTTCTTTCACATTTTGGCAATTATGGATAAATCTGCTATAAACATTCATGTGCAGGTTGTTGTGTGGACATTAGTTTTCAGCTCACTTGGTAAATACCTAGGCACACGATTGCTGGATTGTATGGTAAGACTACCACCAGACTGTCTTATCATTTTGCATTCCCACCAGCAATGAATGAGAGTGCCTGTTGCTCCACATTCTTGCCAGCATTTGGCATTGTCAGTGTTCTGGATTTTGGTCATTCTAATAGGTATGTAGCGGATCTCAATGTTGTTTTAACTTGTATTTCCCTAGTGATATATGCTGTGGAGCTTCTTATTTGCCATCTGTGTATTTTCTTTAGTGAGGTGTCTGTTCAGATCTTTTGCCCATTTTTAATCGATTTGTTCATTTTCTTATTGTTGAGTGTTAAGAGTTCTTTGTATATTTTGGATAACAGACCTTTATTTGATGTCTTTTGCAAATATTACCTCCCAGTCTGTGGCCTGTCTTCTCATTCTCTTGACTTTTTAAAATTATTTGTGCAATATTATTTTGGAGCTTTGGTTTTCATCACCAAGAAAATTGCTCTATAATCACCCAACAGGCAAGCTCATAAGGTGAAAATATCTTGCTGGAGGTAAAAGATGCTGGCAGAGATCTCTGACTTCTGGAGTCTCTGGAAGGATCAACATGCATTTTCTGCAATCTATAAAGCCTAGAGTGCCCTCTACTGGTCACCATCTAGAAAGCCAGGCAGCCAATGGTTTCAGAGGACTCAAATTTTTTGAAAAAACACTGTAAATAATAACTCTTTGTCTCCTGTAATTTCCCTATTGAGTTACCTCCTGAAGACTTATCATCTGAAAGAGAGAGAAAAATGCCTTTTTTTTTAGTACTAAATTTATTCTTTAGGGTCGGCTTTAGCTCAAGCGGTTACTTCCTCAAGCCAGACTTCAATCTGTCTAAATTTATTCTTTAGTCAGAAGTGTGTCTAAGATACCATTTCATTTTATATATTTCTCGTTTTCATTTTGGTGGTTGAACAGTACGGGGATCCTACACCCTGACCTCAGTGTTATAAGGCTGGGCTCTAACCAACTTAGCTAACCGGACAGTATTTTTCTTTTCTTTTTTCTTTTGTTTTGTTTTGTTTTTTGTGGTTTTTTTGGCTTCAGATACCATTTTAAATGTGATCAATATGTCTGTTGGATTCCAAGATCTAAAGTAATCAGTATTTCAGGAGAAGAATTAAGTGGAATAAAAATGGCCCCAAAATATTTAAATGGATTTTACATTGTACAAATGTATTTTTGAGGGCTGGCCCATGGCTCACTCACTGGCCCATGGGAGAGTGCGGTGCTGATAACAAGGCTGTGGGTTCGGATCCTATATAGGTATGGTTGGTTCACTCACTGGCTGAGCGTGGTGCTGACAACACCAATCCAAAGGTTAAGATCCCCTTATCGGTCTTTAAATAAATAAATAAATAATTTTTTTTAAATGTATTTTTGTTGAAGGATACACAGGACTTCTCTGTATTAGTTTTTCAACTTCCTGTGAACCTATACTTATTTCAAAATTAAAAAAAATTTTTTTAATGTAGTAACTTTGTAGCTTTACTCATTTAAATCTTTCTTTGAGCTCATTGAACCATAAAGGAAAGAAAATGCCAAAGACAAAGATAAAAAATGTGCATCGTTTGAAATTTGTATTTTCTATTCTTTTTCTTTCCCTGCTTCTCCTCTTGCTAGTGACCAGCAGCCCTTCCTGATATTCCCTGAAGGACCTCCAAGGACGCGGCAAGAACACGTAGGTCCCCTTTTGTCAACCATCAGAGCTAACAGGGATTACTAATGTAAACTAGTTCACTGCTTTTCATACATGTTTTCAATAGCAGAATCCTTATCTTCTAATATGTTACCCAGAGTCCATATATATATTCAGGCATTCTTTCATTTATCTATTCCACAAACAGTTGAGCACATATTATGTGCTACACATGGTCTATATGTCATAAATATAAGGGTACTTCAAAAAGTTCTTGGAAAGACTTTCATTATCTTTTAACTTTATTTTTCCATAAACTCCTTGAAGTATCCTCATGTGTTGCTTCTATCAGATAGGGGTCCAAAAATTAGTCACATTCCTTTTAACATTAAAACTAAACAACTCTGAACCTCCCCACCCCCACATCCAGGAGCATGTCTTTTTATCACCCTCCCCAGAATTTCTCTCTGTAATAACACCCTGAACCCCAGAGGGCAGACTCTAGGACACAGTCCTCCTCTTGGCTTGCCTTCTGGCCTCTGCTGAGAGTGCAAGAACTCAGACTTGGACTGGTTTCCACTGTCCCCCACCACAGATACCTGCCAGTGGGTCCTAGAAGAGCAAAGGAGAGAGATGATGTTTTACCCCACCCAGTGTTTATACACATGAAGGGCAGAAATTCAAACTGCTTTTTAAACACAACACACAGCCCAAAGCCCACCTTTCCCTGGAGGACTGGCAGCTAGAATACCCAATGTTGTACCCATGACCTCAGAAATCTACAAAACAAAATAGTCTGTCCTTGGTACATTTCCCAAGGTCTGGACTGTTTGATCGCATATATGGTTATCTTGATACCTGTAAGCAGACAGCTGTAGAGCTCTCCTGGTTGAAGTAGGGATGGAATTCTGTCTCTCCTCCTGTCCTTTATCCTGCATCTGTACCTTCCCAGGTTGATGGACAGTGAGGTACGTCTGGAACTGTGGGGTTTTGTGGAATACAGACAGAAAGACACTGAAAACTTAAAAATTCTTATTTTAAAGATGAGAAAAATGAGGCAGAAGTGTTGTAACTGATGTCCTATGTCCCATTCCCTCTGAGCTAAACCTTAAATAGTTATTTCTTAAAAAGCAGTTTTATAAACTAATTTATAATCGGATGTTTAAGGCCAATAGTGGGTTGGTAAATTGCTTCTATCAAGGTGTATCTGTCAAAGTCCCAGGAGGAAATAGATGGCACACTCAAATTAGGATAACTCAAGGTGAGTTTAATACAGGTATTGTTTACACAAGAGTGTGCAGTGTGTAGGGAAACCACAAGGGGTACCAGTATCAGGGCTTTAACCACCCTAGGCCTGGAAGGATGAAGAGAGGGAGCAGACTTTCCAGAGAGCCATGGAGAAAGACCTGCCTTGAGAGGAGCTATGGTCATTGGTCAAGGGACAGAGCCAGGCCAAGGTGACTTTCAGGAATGAAGCTGGCCAATAGTAACGCTGCCCTCACTGTCCTCTTTTCTTCTGATCTCTGCTGGGAATCTTCCTTGGTTAAACACAATTGGAAGTCAAAGGCATTGAATTTTTCCACACAGTTCAGTGGCCATACAGAGCAAGGTGAGAAAGGGTGGAGAGTGGATCTGGAGGAAGATCCACAGGGCATCCAAATGGCAGATGCACATGGTTATATACAATTTAATAAGAGACTCCTGGAGTCATTTACTGGGATCTTAGACTCTGTGGAGAAACAAAAGGAAAGCAATCTTTAGGATGGAGCTTTCCCAAGTGTCCTTAACTCATACCATACAGTAGCCTATCCTGGGCAAGAGTGAATCTTACTGTGATCTGTGCTCTGTATTTCTTTGACACAGTTCACATATAGAGACTTTTGCTTTCTTTTTTTTTATTTTTTATTTTATTATTTTATTTTATTTTATTTTATTTTTATTTTATTTTGTCGATATACATTGTTGTTGATTATTGTTGCCCCTTACCAAAACCTCCCTCCCTCCTCCCTCTCCTCCCTCCCCCCCAACAATGTCCTTTCTGTTTGCTTGTCGTATCAACTTCAAGTAATTGTAGTTGTTATATCTTCTTCCCCCCCCCCCTCGGTTTTCTTTGTGTGTGTGTGTGTGTGTGTGTGTGTGAATTTATATATTAATTTTTAGCTCCCACCAATAAGTGAGAACATGTGGTATTTCTCTTTCTGTGCCTGACTTGTTTCACTTAATATAATTCTCTCAAGGTCCATCCATGTTGTTGCAAATGGCAGTATTTCATTCGTTTTTATAGCTGAGTAGTATTCCATTGTGTAGATGTACCACATTTTCCGTATCCACTCATCCGATGATGGACATTTGGGCTGGTTCCAACTCTTGGCTATTGTAAAGAGTGCTGCGATGAACATTGGGGAACAGGTATACCTTCGACTTGATGATTTCCATTCCTCTGGGTATATTCCCAACAGTGGGATAGCTGGGTCGTATGGTAGATCTATCTGCAGTTGTTTGAGGAACCTCCATACCATTTTCCATAGAGGCTGCACCATTTTGCAGTCCCACCAACAATGTATGAGAGTTCCTTTTTCTCCGCAACCTTGCCAGCATTTATCGTTCAGAGTCTTTTGGATTTTAGCCATCCTAACTGGGGTTAGATGGTATCTCAATGCGGTTTTGATTTGCATTTCCTGGATGCTGAGTGATGTTGAGCATTTTTTCATATGTCTGTTGGCCATTTGTATATCTTCCTTAGAGAAATGCCTACTTAGCTCTTTTGCCCATTTTTTAATTGGGTTCCTTGTTTTCTTCTTATAAAGTTATTTGAGTTCCTTATATATCCTGGATATTAATCCTTTGTCAGATGTATATTTTGCAAATATTTTCTCCCACTCTGTTGTTTGTTTTTTAACTCTGTTAATTGTTTCTTTTGCTGTGCAGAAGCTTTTTAGTTTGATATAATCCCATTTGTTTATTTTTCCTTTGGTTGCCCGTGCTTTTGGGGTCGTATTCATGAAGTCTGTGTCCAGTCCTATTTCCTGAAGTGTTTCTCGTATGTTTTCTTTAAGAAGTTTTATTGTTTCAGGGTGTATATTTAAATCCTTAATCCATTTTGAGTTGATTTTAGTATATGGTGAGAGGTATGGGTCTAGTTTCATTCTCCTGCATATGGATATCCAGTTATCCCAGCACCATTTGCTGAAGAGGCAGTCCCTTCCCTGGTGAATAGGCTTGGTGCCTTTGTCAAAGATCAGATGGCAGTAAGTGTGTGGGTTGATTTCTGGATTCTCTATTCTATTCCATTGATCAGTGTGTCTGTTTTTATGCCAGTACCATACTGTTTTGGTTATTATAGCTTTGTAGTATAGCTTAAAGTCAGGTAGTGTTATGCCTCCAGCTTTATTTTTTTTGCTCAGCATTGCTTTGGCTACGCGTGGTCTTTTATTATTCCATATAAATGTCTGGATAGTTCTTTCCATTTCTGAGAAAAATGTCTTTGGAATTTTGATGGGGATTGCATTGAATTTGTATATCACTTTGGGTAGTATGGACATTTTCACTATGTTGATTCTTCCAATCCAAGAGCATGGAATATCTTTCCATCTTCTTGTATCCTTTCTAATTTCTCTCAGCAGTGTATAATGAGAACTACAAACCACATATAGAGACTTTTAAGGAGCCGGCCCATGGCTCACTTGAGAGAGTGTAGTGCTGACACACAGAGACTTTTAAACGGAAATATTAGAGTTTCCTAGGTCCATATGGATGGTGGGGGAGTCCATCAAAGTACTGCCCAAGCAAGCAGAAGAGCCATGCTTAGAGTCAAAGCGATAACAGGACTGGAGACATGCATTGGTTCCAAGAGGAGGGTCTGTGGTAATATGGAAGGAACTGCTGAACTTCAGATAAATGTTTCTTCAGAGTAAGAGAGAATAGTTCCAAAAGATTTCTCTAAAGTTAAAAAGGAAAAATTTTCAAACATGTAGCAAAGAACTTTAGAAGTTTAAAGTTACTGTGTTTTCCTGGCTAACCTCAATGCATGTGTTTTAGTTTCAATTTAGTAAGTCAACTGGCTCTTTAAAATCATACTATGTTGCCAATGTCTTAAAAAATATATATTTTAAAATTATTATTTATATTTTTAAATTATTGAAATATCTTTAAAGAACATTTAAAACATTAACTACATAGTGATTCCTTAAAATAAATTAATAGAAAAAGGCTGATATGAGAAAAAAATCTCAAAGAATAATAAAATATTTTAGAAGATATCCACTTTAAGGAAAATTATAGGAAGTTATGAGAAGACAGTTATAGCTGGTACCTATTATAAAGCCACAAAGTCCAACTAGGTAAAAATAGGTTTATCTTGGGTAGGAGTGAGACCTTCAAATGAGCTATCTGAGCTGTGATGGAGAATTAGGATGGGAATGGGACTGAATCTTTTTCAGCGAGTAGAGCTGGGGAAGTCTATGCAAACAAGATTCTAGAAGAAAAAGAAAGAACACAGAAGTTGTTTTAGTCTCTACCTTTCCTGCCATAGCCAGTCATTCAACGGTGGCAATTCTATCTTTTATAAATATCTTTTGATCCATCTCTGAACTCCAGCCTGACTCACTCACTTAGTTCTAGTTCCTACCGCATCATGCCTGAAAGGTGCAATAGCTTCCTGTTAGATTGTGAAATATATATATTTGGTCTTCCTCCCCATCTTCTGGCACACAAATCCTGAAATCCTCAGAATCTCCAATGCGATGATGAGTTATTTCATATGCTAATAAGTTTGGCTAATAGCTGACAGCCCTTAGGTAGCTTCAGGATGGGGACTGGTCATAGAAAAGGCCAAGGTGGGACTTTCACTGCCAGCTACCCTCCAACATCTGGGGAGGAGAGAGGGGCTGAAGGGTTAAGTTGATCAGCAGTGACCAATGATTTAATCAAACATGTCTATTTAACAAAGCCTCCATAAAAACCCAAGAGGCCTGGGTTCAGGGAGCTTCCAAATAGCCAACACATGGGGGTTTTCAACTCTACTTGCTGGGAGGATGGTGCACCCCAACTCCACAGGGACAGAAGCTCCTGTGTTCAGTACCCTTCCAGACTTCGCCCTGTGCATATCTTCATCTGGCTGTTTATTTATATCCTTTGAAATATCCTTTGTAATATACGGATAAATGTGTTTCCCTGAGTCCTGTGAGCCGCTCAGCAAATTAATCAAACCCCAGGAGGGTGTTGTGGGAATCCCAATTGATAGCCAGTCGGTCAGAAGCACAGACAAAACCACCCGTAGCTTGTGATTGGCATCAGAAGTGGGGGAGGGGCAGTTCCAGGACTGAGCCCTCCGTCTGTGTGATCTGATGGTGTCTCTAGATAGATAGCGTCAGAATTGGATTAGAGGACACCCAACTGGTGTCTGCTGTGAATTGCTATCTTGCTTGAGTGTGAGAAAAAAACCGCACATTTGATCACAGAAGTCAGGAGTTGGTCTTCTGTGTTCCTTGTTGTGCTGTAAGAGCAGAGGAAAAACAGTTTGTGTTTTTTTCTCATCTCACTTCTGAAGTAGGGTCCAGCCTTTAATCTCTCCAGCTGCCACCCACTTTATCCAATTTCCTCACCGTAGGCAGAGTTATTTCTAAAAAGCAAGTCTGACCATTTACTTCTCTGCTTAAAATCCTTCAGTTGCTGGGAATATACCCAGAGGAATGGAAATCATCAAGTTGAAGGTATACCTGTTTCCCAATGTTTATCGCAGCACTCTTTACAATAGCCAAGAGTTGGAACCAGCCCAAATGCCCATCATCGGATGAGTGGATACGGAAAATGTGGTACATCTACACAATGGAATACTACTCAGCTATAAAAACAAATGAAATACTGCCATTTGCAACAACATGGATGGACCTTGAGAGAATTATATTAAGTGAAACAAGTCAGGCACAGAAAGAGAAATACCACATGTTCTCACTTATTGGTGGGAGCTAAAAATAAATAAATAAATTCACACACACACAAAAAAAACCGGGGGTGGGTGGGGAAGAAGACATAACAACTACAATTCCTTGAAGTTGATACGACAAGCGACAAGCGAACAGAAAGGACATTGATGGGAGGGAGGGCGGAGAAGGAGGAGGGAGGGAGGGAGGTTTCGGTGATGGGTCACAATAATCAACCACATTGTATATCGACAAAATAAAATTTAAAAAAAAAATCCTTCAGTGGTTAACATCACCTGCCTACATTCTATATCAGTAAAAATTTATCCCAAAACTTTGTGGCTTAAAACAGCAATAATCATTTATTATCTCTCATGGTTTCTGTAGGTCAGGAATTTTGGAAGGATTTAGCCATTCTTGCTTGGGATCTGAGGATGCAACCAGATTTGGGCCAGGACTGTAGTCATCTGAAGGCTTGACTGAAGCTGAAGAACTCACTTCCAAGCTGAGTAATTCCTGTGACTGGCAAGGTGGCACTGGCTGTAGGCTGGGGCACCTCAGTTCTTCTCCGCATGGGCCTTCCTACAGGGGTGTTGCAGTGTCCTCATGGATAGTAGCTGGCTTTTCCCAAAATGAGTGATCCGAATCATAAAATCCATGACTTAGCCTTGGAAAGCCCACCATCACTTCTGCTGTATTCTGTTGGTCGCATAGGGTCAGCCCATTCAATGTGGCAGGGGAACTACACAAGGGTATGAATACCAACAGGCGAGAATACCTGAGGGCCGTCTCAGAGACTAGCTATTACACATGCCTAAGACAATGTTCAATCTCCTTAAACTGTCCCACAAGGCCATTAACCCTCATCATCCAGAACAAGGACCTGTCATGTCCTGGCACATCTCCAATTTTGCTATTTCAGAAGTGAGGGGGAATTCTTAATTGATTCATTTACTCCTAAGGCCCAGTCATTACAGGTGAGGACTCTATTCCAGTTAGTGCATTTATTTTAATGTCCTTAGGGAAGGAAGGGTTAGTCCCACTAAAACCTGTAACATTACGTAGTTAGCATTACTAACAAATACAAAATTATCTCTCAAGTCATCTATATAAAACAGTATATATTAAACTAAATATGTCTATTTAGAGCAACATAACATACTTAATATTTCAAGTTTGATATATTCAATAATTTAAGTATAACATTCTATATTTAAACCCAAGATTCAGTTAATAAAATTAAATATATCCAATATTTCTCATCTGCTTTCTCTTCCTAAATCAAGACAACCACAGCACTCTTTTTTTCTTCCTATACCAGCTCTCAGCCCAGTTCCTAGCATAAAATTGATGGTCATTTAATATTTGTTGAATTGAATTGAATAATACCAAGAATAAATAATCCCCTAGCCTTCTCTTTGTAGTTCCCTCTGAATTTATGCAAAGTAGTGGACAGTATTATGTTTCAGGTACTATGCTAAGCACTTTAGATGTATTATCACATTTAATCTTCATAACAACCTTATGGTGATGGTACTTCATTTTACCCGTGATATAGATGAGAGAACTTAGGCTTAGAGAGCTTGATCTCTACTGTTCTTATTCTCTCCAAATTCTTTATATCCCATAGTTTATGTAGTCCAGAAAGAGACTATTTCATTAGCCTTTCACTGCATGAATACGTCATTTTTCTGGTTTCCATCTGAAGGACTGCTGAGCATTTATTTAGCAACAATATTATCAAGATGACTTTTTTTTCAGGCTGTAGAAGACTGTGCTGTAGAGGACCTAAACAGAAAGTACTACACTCCCTACTTCTAAGATACACTTTTATTGTTCTCATTTAAAATTTTTGAAATCAGGATATAGCCTGTAGTTGGTGTGCACATTTAATATACCGCCTTTTGTGTTTCCCCCAAATGCTGTTGTTGCATCTTAGAACTGCAGAAATACATTATTGTGTCTTGCTTCCCCATGGTCTGTTAGAGAATGTGATGACTGGCAATACAAATGCTTCATAAGGCTGAGTGTACATCCTGTTGTCTTTCAGGAACTTGCTGGCTTTCTGCCATAGATATACATTTACAGAATGCATTTGCAGAATTAAGCATTTTTTTTTTTAAAGATGACTGGTAAGGGGATCTTAACCCTTGACTTGGTGTTGTCAGCACCACACTCTCCCAAGTGAGCCATAGGCCGGTCCTAGAGTTAAGCATTTTTAATTTTGAGAACTTAATGTACTTTAGAAAATATAGATTCTGTTTTATAGTGTACAGGAGTATAACATGCAGTCTCTTAAAAGTCAAAGAAAATGCCATTTATTTTCCTGGAAAAGGCCATTTTTTCCCTTCATGTAATAACTTAAAAATTTTTACTAGGACTGTTGTCATTATCTTCATCACCATCACTATCATTATGGTGTACATGTAGCAAGGGGAAAAAAATCAAACTAACCCCAGTGTGCATTAGAACTATTACAGCTTAGGAGCACATTTTAAAGTTAATTATGAAGATGAGGCCTTTTGGGAGTAAGTTGGATGGCTGGGAGCCAGTAAAGAAAGAGCTAAACTGCTCTACAAGAAATGAGTGAGAATGTGAGGGATTAAAGACAAGTAAGTTAGCAAGGTGAGGGGCCCTGGACTGCAATCTGGCCCACTTTCTGCTGTCAAGCTGCGAGTTGCAAGGCCTCCTGAAGGTGGATGCCTTTTTCTAAATGTGTAAAAGGCACAATATGGGCCAGCGATGACCCTGAGAGGGACCCAGCACAATGCCTGGAGGCTCCAGCCTGAATGGAAGAGATACAGAATGTTTTCTCCATAAAAGGGAATGGACCAGGAATTTTTAAGTTCAGAAATGTTAAAATCCAATTTAGGCAGTCTGACCTAGAATGTCATGCCCTCTGTGGCTCTCTTCCTTCAATAGTACAGTGTGGATAAGTAGTGCTTCAGAAATAAAAGATTGAGGCAGTCTCCAGTGAGAGGACAAGGTGGGAAAAAAAACACAGAGAGACACTGAGCATAGAGCTATAGCATTGCTGGAAGCAACACCTCAGAACCAGAGGACACCAAGAGGAAACTAAGCCCCAGGGTATCCCTGAGAAACTGAGGATGGATATTTAAACCAAACATTATTTGAATTTCAAAGGACTTGGGGACATCTATGAAGCTGACGCATATACTATACATATATAAATATCATTTAAAATCATTTGAGGAAGTGAGATCTGAGAGATTAACTTGCTCAGGGAAAAAATAGCACATCTGTAATTGAAATATGGCTCCTAGGACTTCTGCTTTCTGCCATGATGGAGTAAAAGGAACTAAATTTGCTATCCTGCCTTTAAAAATTTTTAAAAAGGAAAAATTATTTGAAATAGTTTTAGACATTGGACAACAGGCAACACAGGACAGTGATCCCTGAAAGGAAACAAAAGAGATGAGCCTCACAGTTGCCCTGGCGTATTGTTTGGAGACAGTTTCCAGGCAGCAACACAGAGAGAGAGAACCAAGATGGAGCCCTCCAGTCTCCCTGAGTTGAGGAGACAGAGCTGAGAATTTGAGAGAACTAGGGTGGCTAGAATTTACGGAGCAGAGCACTGGACAGAGAGCTGGAAATTCAGAGACAGACAGAAGGACCAACACAGAGAGAGTGTTGAAGAGGGTTTCCCTGAAATTCACCTGAGTTCTAATCAACACATGCTTGTGAGGGAACGAGGGAACTACCAAGGCTGGAGAAAGAACTGCCAAAAAGGAGTAGGAATGAGTGCCAAAGCTTACCCACAGGACTGGGAATAGTTGACATTTGTCAACAGTCAAAGTGAAGAAACCTTGTAGTCAGGGCACCAGATAGAGTACTCGGAAGGCTATTACCTCAGTAACAGGATCAAATTAACCTTAAATTTAAGGCTGCTCTGATCTCACCTAACAAGGATTAAAAGCAAGCCTCAGATAAATCAGATTGTTTCCATGTTACTTAACCGTGTGCCGAAACAAAGCTCAATCATATTTAAAGTAATTCTAAAAAGTCCAGCATCCTATAAGGTAAAATTCTCGATGTTTGGCATCCAATCAAACCATGCAAAGAAATAGGAAAATATAATCCATGTTGTAGAGAAAAATCTATTAACAAAAACAGATCAAGAAATAAAATAGATAACAGAATTAGTATACAAGGACATTAAAATAGCTAATATAAATATACTTTCTGTGTTCAAAATAATAGAAGGAATCATGAGCATATTAATTAAAGAATGAAAGATATAAAAAAAGACCCAAATCAAATTTCTAGAGATGGAAAAATACAGCATTTGAGGTGAAAATTACATTGGATAGGATTACTAAAGATTATGTCCTGAAAAAGAAAATATTAGTAGATTTGAAGAAATAGTAATAGAAACTAGCTAGAATGAAATACAGAAAAAGAAAAATACACTGAAAAAAGGAACAGACCATGAGTGAGCTATGGGAAAACTTTCAAGGAGCCTAATATATGTGAAATTAGAGTCCCAAAAGGAGGAGCGAGGGAACTAAAAAAATATTTGAATAAATAATGGCTGAAAATTTTCCAAATTTGATGAAATCTATAAATCTAAGCATGCAACAGACTGAGCAAACATCAAGAAGAAACATGAGGAAAACTTTATGACAGTATATCATAATCAAATAGCTTAGAACCAGTGATTAAAGAAAAAGAAATCTCAAGAGCATTCGGAAGGAAAAATATACATTCTGTCCAGAAGAACAGAGAATGACTGCAGCCTTCTCTTCAGAAATAATACAATCAGAAATCAGTGGAGCAACATCTTTAAATTAATGAAAGAAAAAACCCTGTCAAATTAGAATTCCGTAACCAACAAAAATATCTTTCCAAAACAAAGGTGACATAAAAACTTTTAAAAATATACTAAAGCTGAAAAAATCATCAGCAGAAGACCAGTACTACCAGAATTGTTAAAGGAAGTTCTTCAGGTAGAAGGAAAATTGTACCAGATGGATATCTGGGCCTACACAAAGGAATGAAGAGGACTGAAAATGGTAAATATGTGAAATATATGGATAAATATAAAAGACATTTCTTGTTTTTAATAAGCAATGTTTATTATTTTTGAATTTTTAATTATTTTGTTTAAAGCAAAAATAATGTATTTTGAGGTTTATAACAAATGTAGAAATAAAATGTGACAACAAATGTTTGGGGGGGAGAAATAAGGATATACTGTTATAAAATCCTTGCATTAGATGTAAAACGGTATAATATTGCTTCAAGTCAGAGCAGTAATTTAAAGATGTGTACTATAAACCCTATCTTAGTCTGTTTAGGCCGCTATAACAAAATACCTTAGACAGGGTGGCTTATAAGCAAAAGAAATTTTTTTTCTCATAGTTTAGAGGCTGAGAAGCCCAAGAACAAGATGCCAGCAGATTCAGTATCTGGTGAGGGGCCACTTCCTCATAGAGTCTTCTTCTCACTCTAACCTCGCATGACAGAAAGGGTGAGGGGTCTCTCTCAGGTCTCTCTCTCTCTTTTTTTTTTTATTTATCAATATACAATGTAGTTGATTTTCATGTCCCTTTACCAACGCCTTCTCTCAGGTCTCTCAGGTCTCTTACCAATTCCTTTTCTCAGGTCTCTAATCCATTCATGAGGGCTCTACCCTTATGACTTAATCATCTCCCAAAAGCCTGATCTCCTACTATTATCACCTTGGAGATAAGGATTTCAACAGATGAATTTTGGGAAGATATAGACATTCAGACCAAAGCAAACTCCAAAGCAACCACTAACAAAAACCAAAACAAAGACTAATAGCTAGTAAGTCAATGAAGGAGACAAGATGGACTTATAAAAATACTGAATTGATCCAAAAGAAGGCAGAAAATGGGGGAAAGGAAAAAGGGAACAGATGGGACAAATAGAAAACAAACAGCAAGACAGTTGATTTAAATACAGCCATACTCTATATCAGTGGTCACATGTGACTAAAAGGAAGAGCTTATCAGCCTGGATACAATAGCAAGAACCAGGTATATGATGCCACAAGAAAGCCACTTCAAATATGGAGACATAAGTTTTAAAAAAAAGGACAGAATAAGATATGCCAATCTAACACTAAACAGAAGAAAGCTGTAGGGGCTACGTCAATATCAACGTAGATTTCAGAGCAAAGAAAATCGGGGATAAAGAGTTTCATTTCATAATGAAAAAGTGGTCAATTTCTCAAGAGGACATAATCCTAAATGTTTATGCACTTAGCAACAGAGTTTCAAAATATGTGAAGCCAAAACTGGTAGACCACAGTGAGAAATGGACAAATCCACAATTGTAGTCATTGATTTCAACACCTCTCTCAATCACTGATAGAACAAGTAGACAAAAAAACTTGAACAACACTATCAACCAATATGACCTAATTGACACTTACAGAACACTCCATCCAACAATGGCAGATGGTTTTTTTAAAGGTGCACAGAACAGTTACCAAAACAGACCATGTTCTGAGCCATAAAACAAATTTAAATACATTTTAAAATACTCAGTAATACAAGGTATGTTCTGTGACCATAATAAAATTAAATTAGCAGTCAACAACAGACAGATATTTGGAAAACGCTCAAATACTTAGAAACCAAGCATGCACTTCTAAATAACTTGTGGGAAATTAGAATATGTGGGTTCTTAATCTACATTTTAATTCAGTGAAGTAATCTTACCCGTCAAATGTTAATTGTACTACTTTAATTCTCTTTTATTTTTCCTGTCCAATCATCATGCAAAAGAAAACTTGTCATGACATCTTTAAAGTTTAATATGAGGGTATTTCAAAACATTTGTGGAGTTCTAGTCAAGATGGCAGAATAGACAGTCCCCAGCATCACTGTCTCCCACAAATCAACCAATTTACAACTATTAAAAAGCAATGACAGCCAAGCTGTGAGCTCAGGGGAAGAGGAGGAGAGACCCACGGAGTTCATGAAGGTGGCAGAAGCCAGATGAGAGAGAGAAAAGATTGCTCCCACAATTTCGAATCTCAGTTGCTTCAAGCCTGGAGCTGGTCAGTACATGGAGCAAGAGCTGGCAAAAGCTGCAGCTGTGCCCTTCCTATGAAATTGCTTGGAGGCAGCAGGGGAGAGGAGGGCCTCGGTGGCCCCCAAGCCAGCTAGACCACTAACAGGGTTTCCATGGACCCACACAGGAGTGAGGATCCACAACAGTTGAAAAAAGGAGCCACTCAGAGGACAGTGAGTCATTAAAGGGACCAGTACAAGGCCCGTCCCATGGGAAGTGTTTGGATGGGCAGTGGGGGAGATGGGCCCACTGGGGGAACATTGGGGCACAGCATGGACAGCTGATCAATCAGCACAGGGCCACTCAGTGGAGACTGGTCAGGAATACAGATCTGCAGCGGGGGCAGTTTGCTGAAAAGTCTCAGGCCCAGACCAGAGTTTCCACACAACACAGGTGCACCAGAACTCACAAGACCCAGAAGTACATACAAAGTCAACCATTAAAACCTAAGCTGCACAAAAAGCCTTCCCCAGGGAATCAGCACAAAGCAGCAATTTAGCTCAACTACAAGGCTCAAGTGCTGGTCCCCACAGGAAGTTACTCCATTTCAGAAGTAAGCAATGGACAACAAATTAGTGCCAGTACAGAGTTGAAGTGGTAGGAACAGCAAATAATCCAACACAGAACTGAAAGAAAAAACAAAATACCCACAGGCCAGAGACAAAGTTTGATATTAACTAGTAAAGGTCTCACATCACCAAAGAACACCTATAAAACCTAGGACCAGAAGTCTCCTGGGCTCCCAAGCCAGGGAGCAGGAAGGACCGGGGGCCTCAGCCATGCCCCCTGACACCCACAACCAGCCCAGCAATGACCACCGAGCTGCTGCAGGAAGCACACCAGGCTCCCGAGCTGGGGTGTTGGGGGGCTGAGGGCCTCAGCCACAACCCCCTCAACATCTGCAACCAGCCCAGCAATGGCCAATGAGCCACTGCTGGAAGCCCCCTTGTCTCCCCTGCAGAAATGAGGGGGGTGCCACGGGCCTCAGCCATGCCTCCCTCCTTCCTCCTTCTCGCGCCCTTTTTCCTTCCCCCTTGGGCTCCCCCACAAATGCTCCACAACATCTTAGAAAGTAAAAAAGAAACAATTAATAAATAAGTGAACTTTAAAAAATAAATAAAAATTAAAATTAAAAAAATCCAAGAAATTTGGGGAAAAAAAATTCATGGAAAGATTTGTATTATTTTTTAATTCTGTTTTTTTCCATGAACTTTTGACGTACCCTCGTATATGTATTTCACTTCTAAAAATCTGATTTGTGTCCCTAGGGAGAAGTACTGTTTTATGATGAGGGATCTGTGTAAATTGAGTTGCAGGAAACCAAAACCCAATTCAAACTAGATTAAGTAAAAAGGAGGATCTGTTGGAGGGATCCTGGAATAGCTCACGGAATTGAGAAATGCCATGTATATTAGTTTCGTATTGCTGCTATACCAAATTACTACAAACTCGGTGGCTTAAAACAACACAAATTTATTATCTCACAGTTTTGGAGGTCAGAAATGAAGAAGGGTCTTCACTAAAAATCAAGGGGCTAATCAAGATGCTGGCAGGTCTGCAGCATTCCTTCTGGATGCTCTAAGGAAGAATCTGCTTCCTTGCCTTTTCCAGCTTCTAGAGGCTGGCTGCATTCCTTGGCTCAGGGCCCACTTCTTCTGTCTTCAAAGCCAGCAATGTTGGGCCAAGTCTTTCTCACACGGCCATCTCTCTGGTCTCCTGCCTCCCTCTTCCACTTATAAGAACGCTTGTGATTCTGTAGGGCTCATCAATATAATCCAGAATAATCTTCTTATCTCAAGGTAGCTGATTAGCAAATTTAATTCCATCTGCAAGCTTAATTCCCTTTTGACATGTAAGGTAGCATATTTACAGGTTGCAAGGATTAGGACACAGACTTCTTTGGAGGGCCATTATTTTGCCCATCATACCACATAAACAGTTTGGGATCAGAAATGTGCCACTGCAAGTAATGAGGACAGGAAACTATGGTGTGTTTCAGAAGGCAGCTTTAAGCAATTTTGCTGGAAAATGAACTTCATATCTTCAGGATTCATTTAAAGCTGCAGAAAGAAATGAGTTTATGAGCACTTCCAGATCCTTTTTTAGGAGTACTCAAACATCAGGTTTATGTATCCTAGGATTGTATTATTGCCAGCAAACTTAATTTCTATAAAGGGTATATGGAATATTCTCATGCTATTTCTTGTCCCTTTACAATTTATGAGACAATGAAATAATGAGCCAATTGATACAAAAGCAATTATCCACTAAATGTGCTAGTGGAAGACACTTTCGCATTTGCATTTAATTTGGGCCTTGTTGAAGTACCAGCCAGGGCCACAGTTCTTTTGTTCACACAGCAGAAGCTCCAGTGTATCTTACAACATCTGTGGTTTAATGGAGCCTGCCAAGCCCCACTGCCTTTCTTCCTGTTCTGGGGGACTGGATTAGACAATAGAGATCAAGTATAACTCATCTTTCCAAGTAAAGATCTCACCTCCCAATTGCTACTTTATCCTTCCCATACACCAGGAGTTAAGGAGAGGTCTTCCACTCCCAGTTACTATTCATAGGGTCATTCTGGCAAGTGTAAATTTTCTTCTTCCCAAAGTTACCTGATGTGCAGCTTTCCTCTCAAGGCCAGTCCCCCTCATTTACCCGTAGCTCAGGCATTTGACTTGTAACAAGTCTTCCAGTCCACTTCAAGTTCTCTCACTGTCTTTGATCTTCTTATTTCCAGTCACCTTTGCCTCCACTCAATTTTAGCCACTCCCTTCCATGGTCACACCCTGGATCTTGCTGTCACTGGGAACTGTTACTCCACTGAAATAATAGACCCCAACTCTCCACTGTCTGGCCACAGCATTCTATTTTTCCAACTCCCTCACTCAGTTACTCTGCCAGCCCCTGTTTTAGTCTAACTGCTATAATTGGACTGGCCAGTTAGCTCAGTTAGTTAAAACACAGCCTTGTAACACCAAGGTCACAGGTTTGTATCCCCACACCAGCCAGTGCCAAAGCTATAAATAAATAAAGTTCGATAACAAATGAATTAAGATCTCAGTGTTTATATTAGTTAATCATTGCTATCTATTGACCCCCCCTATAATTCACTGGCTTAAAACAACAATCATTTATTATGAAGCACATATTTGTAGGTCTGCTGGGGTTTGGCTGATCTAGACTGGGCTCATGGTGATGGTAGAGACAAATGAATGAAAGTGGAAGACAAACAATGTCTTAAGGCCTAGGCACACTGTTACTTCCACTCACGTGTTGCTGGCCAAGGCAAATCACATGGTCAAGCCCAAAGTCAAGGGGCCAGTAAATATACTCCACCCACAATGAGGCCATGGCAAGGGTGTAGACACAGGGAGGGTTGAAGAATTGGGGCCAATAATTCTATTTTCCACAGTGGCATAACAAAATAAATGTTTTTTTCTCCTTCATTTCATAGTCCAGTGTGGTCAGCAGGGGAGCGCTGCTCTACCTAGTCATTCAGCAGCCCAGTTCCTTCTACTGTGTGGCTCCCTTTTCTCTTTTGGCTTCCTCATTCTCTGCATTCAGCTGGCAGATATGGAGAGACAGAGTGTGTAGGATTACTGTGATGGGCTGAGTAATGGCCCCCAAAGATGTCCACATCATACTCTCCAGGTCTGGGAATATTATCATATGTTGCAAGAGGAACTATGCAGATGTGATTAAATTTACGATCTCGAGATGGCTATTTTATCCTGGGTTATCTGGGTGGGCGGGCCCTAAAAGTAATCAGTAGGGGCCTTAAAAGAGGGAGGAAAGAAGGTCAAAGGAAGGAGAAATAAGTAGAAGATGTGAAGGTTGAAGACACCAGAGTGATGCAAGAAAGGAGTCATAAGCCAAGGAATGTAGGTGGCCTCCAGAAGCCAGAAATGGCAAGGCAATGGATTCTCCAGAAGGAACCAGCCCTGCCAACACCCTGACTTTAGCCCAGTGAAAATAAATTTGTGCTGTTTTAAGTGACAATGACTGATAATTTGTTACAGAAGCAATGGGAAACTATCTCAATCACATAAGGGTATTTTTCAGACAGATGTGTGCACATCATTTTCAGTCTTGTTCCATTGAACTTAGTCACATGGCCACTCCTATCTGTATGAGGGCTGGGGAATACAGTCTCTATGTGTGGCCAGCAAAAAAAAAGAAAGAGAGTTGGGGAACATTGGGTCAGTTTCCTCCACAGCCCTTCATGGAGGCTTCCAGACCATGGGTTCCACCAGCCAGACTGAACATCTTTCAGCTCCTCAGGAACACCACTCTCCTGCCCCATACCAGGCCTTTATAATTTCTGTTGTCTCAGCGTTTCAGTGAATACTGGGGCAGGTGATGGTGGTTTTCATTGGAATTTCTGAAACCCTCCCAAACCAAGTTTATACAAAGTCCACGTTCAGTTAAATGCAAAAAGGAGAAAGAAATATTTTTAATAATTTAGAATTTAGTGTTTGATGTGAACATGCTTTTAAAATGAGGATACACATGTTCTGTCTGACTTTCCTTTTTAGAACCTGCAAGGCAAAGGAAACTGTAAATAGCAAAGTCAGGGAAGTGATTGAAAAATGTGGTTGTGGAATATAAAAACGTAAATAATTCAATACATTTTCTGAATTATAGGCACAAATAAACTTTAAGAGGTCATTTGGCCCAACTCTCTGCTTCTGAGAAGCTCCAGACTGAAATCATCCCAGATGGAGTGATGGTTGGGTTTGGGGGGCAGTGAGGAAGGGTGGAGACAGGAAAAGGGCGGGAAGTATGATCTGTTCTAAGATCTGGGCATGGAGATGTTGTACAGACCTTTTCACAGTCTTGTCTGAGTCCTCAGAAGATCTCTACATAGCTGAAAACTCAATACTAATATTTCCTAGGAGATTTAATCATGGAAGACCTGCTGGCACCCAACTCAGCTGTCTTCTGACTTTGAGGAAGGGATGAGGGTGAGGGAAGCTTCTGGGTCTCAATCATACCTTAGGGAAAGCTAAACCTCAAGATCTCCCTCTGCCTGACAGGACTGAACTGCCGGATTAGCAAGTGGGCAGCCCTCCGGACAACTCATCTCAGAGTCCTAAGATGGGAAAGAGGGCAAGAACCTCCCCTGTCGTCAGCACATGCCTCAGTGTGTTCAATGCCACAATTCCCTCCAGACCTTAAGTCGGAAGAGAGGAAAGAAATCGAGACCCTTGTGTCTGTCCATTCCCTACTCCTATCTCACTTCCTCTTCTTCCACCCAAACTCTCAGGGCTAAAAGTATATATACTGTCTCCTTCTGCACTCTAGCCTCTGGGCGAGGCCCTAGGGGAAGGCAGGAATATCTTGTTTCTATTGTTGGAGAGCTTGATGTTCTACCTAGTTCAACAGCCAAGCATTTCTTTTGTCCTGGGCAGTAAACCTCTTAGGCTTTCGGATGAGAGATGGGAAGCTAGGGAACAAAATTTAGGAAAGCATTTAAATTCATTGTTTTAGTAGTTACAGAAACAAATTGCTTTTCACTAATAAGTGCCAAATCCAGAATTCAAATGCATTTCTGTCTGATTTGAGTCTTTGCATTTGAAGAAGTTGTTCTTTAATTTTTCTTCTCAAGGTCAGCCTTGCTATATATTCCCTAGCTTTTTTACTCCATTTTACTGCAATTCAATGGAAACTATTCATGGAAGGTCCATTAAGAACTCCTTACTATGTTACTGCTTTTTGCGAACCTATTCCTGCCCTCAAGACGATTTAAATCCATTGGGAAATCTGCTGGCCCTGGGTTCCTGCATTATCCCCACTCTCATCTTTAAACCTTTTCCCTTTCTAAATGAACTCTCCTTGAATCATCTTAATCTGAGTGCCATCTATTTCTATTAGAACCCTGACTGATAGACAGGATCTATATGACTCCACTGCTTGAACTCATGCGGCAGGTAGCTAGCTCAGTCATGCACCCTTTCCTTAGTGCCGAGTTGGTGCTGCCCAGCCCAGGGGTGGCATTTCCCATACCCCTTTGTGTAAGGATGGGCCACATGACCAAATGTGAGCAGAAGTGATATTCCTGATGCCAGGCTTGGCCCACAAATCTTCCCACTTGATCCTAGTGTTCTCTCTGCCCTAGCTCGACAGTATCTGAGGCTCTAAGACAGGCATTCTGAATCATTTTGTGCTGTGAATGCCTGAATCCCTTATCAGAATAATGCTTTTTTAAAAAATAAACTTTTTATTTTGGAATAATTTTAGATTTACAGAAAAGTTGCAAAGATAGTATAGAGTTTCCACATATTCCTCACTCAATTTCGGTTTCCCCTAAAGTCATCATCTTACATTACTGTGGTACATTTACCAAAACTAAGAAACCAACATTGGTAAGTTATTATTAACTAAACTCAAAGGGCCAGCCTGTAGCTCACTTGGGAGAGTGTGGTGCTGACAACACCAAGTCAAGGGTTAAGATCCCCTTACCGGTCATCTTTTAAAAAAAAAAAAAACAACTAAACTCCAGACTTTATTCGGATTTCACCAGTTTTTCAATTAATGTCCTTTTTCTGTTTCAGGATTAATCCAATATAACACACTGTATTTAGTTGTCTCCCCAGTCTCCTCTGGTCTGTGGCAGTGTCTGTCTTTCCTTTTTCTCATGACTTTGACAGTTTTGAGGAGTACTGGCCAGGTATTTTGTAGAATTCCAGAATAATGTTTTAAATTCATAAAATAGGATTATAAAGAAAACAAATCATACTGAAATATAGGTATTGACATTTTAAAAAATTGTAATACAATAATGCATGTGCTTTTTGATTAACATAATAAATGGCTAGATCTAGTGCTGCGTATAATAACTATCTTCATTTCAGAACAGCAGTGGGCATAAACATTATTTGGAGATTCTGCAACAACTCTAATATAACATGAAAATACCTGTGATTTCTCTTGGTGACAAAGTCATGGGTATTACTATTGTGGTTTGTTGCCTAAACTAAGGCTAGAGAAAAGAAGATATAAACTTATTTTCCCACCCACATTCACAGGTTCCCTGAATTCTGGGGCTCCATGACTATTCTAAAAGGAATGGCAGGCTGGCCAGTTAGCTAGTTGGTTAGAGTGCAGTGGTTGATAACACCAAGGTCAAGGTTTGGATCCTCTTACCAACCAGCCACCAAAATTAAATAAATAAAAATTTTAAAAGTATATAATGTTGTATCCAACAGATATGTACAATCAATTATGTTTCAACTTAAAAAAAAAAATACAAATTTTTTAAAGTTTAAAAAATAAAAAATAAAAAATAAAAAGGGATGGCAGAACCACAAGATGGGATGAGCCTGGGCTCCTGATTATTTGCACACAGCAAGGACTCTACTCCCAAACTCTCCCCCATTGCCAAGTACATTTTGCATAGGTAAGAAATGAATTATATAGGGTTACCCCATTGAGGTTTTGGGTTTATCTATTAAAGTAACTAGCATTACCTTAACTAACATAGGTCTTAACCACTAAATGTAAAAAAATATATATGCACACACATACATACATATAATAGCTAACAATACAAAAGAATAAATATATATTTGTATTAATTAAAACTTTTTCTTACAAGTAACCAAAAGCTTAGTCAAAGAAGGAGATGTTACCGGAAGAATACTAAAGTATCTCACTGGATACAAGGAGAAATGAAATTATCAGTCTTCTTTAAGGGCTGGGGTCAGGGCAGCTCCAGGGACCTCAGCAACAGCATTTTGGGGTTCTTGCCTCTTGTGATGTGCACTACCATGAAAGTCCACTCTCGGTCTCTGCGTATCTTTGCTAAAATTTTTAAGCAGAGGAATCTAATTGGCTGGGCCAGCTTGGGTCAGATGCCCCCCTGTGGTTCAATCAGCTGTAGCCAGAGGTTTTACTGTCTATGGCAAAAACATGACTATGGAGGGCCCCATTAACCCTTGAGTGGGACAGGCAGTTCCAAAAAATAATAATATAACTATAAACAACATCTAATGAGGGCTGGCCAGTTAGCTCAGTTACTCAGAGCATGGTGTTGGTAACACCAAGGTCAAGGGTTTGAATCCTCATAATGGCCCACCACCCCCCAAACAACAAAAAAATACCCCACGAAAACATCTAATGAGCTGTTGCCGTGTGCCGGGTGCTCTTCTGTGTGCTTTCATAAGGACTATATTAAACACCTCAAACCCTTTGAGATAGTCACATGCTATTGTACCCATTTTAAAGAAGAGGAAAACTGAGGAACAAAAAAGCATAAAAAAATTCAAGGCTCTTGGACATTATCTTACATGAACAGAGAGGGAGAGAGAGAAAGAGAGAGAGAGAAAGAAAAAGGAAGAAAGAAAGAGAGAGATTGATCCAAGTCTCCAGAGCAATTTTTTTTTTTTTTTTTTTAAAAAGATGACCGGTAAGGGGATCTTAACCCTCGACTTGGTGTTGTCAGCACCACGCTCAGCCAGTGAGCGAACCGGCCATCCGTATATGGGATCCGAACCCGGGGCCTTGGTGTTATCAGCACCGCACTCTCCCGAGTGAGCCACGGGCCGGCCCGTCTCCAGAGCAATTAAATGGCAAGTCCAGGCCGGCCTGTGGCTCACTCGGGAGAGTGTGGTGCTGATGACACCAAGGCCACGGGTTCAGATCCCATATAGGGATGGCCGGTTTGCTCACTGGGTGAGCATGGTGCTGAAAACACCAAAATCAAGGGTTAAGATCTCCTTACTGGTCATCTTTTATTTTTTAAAAAAAAATGGCAAGTCCGAGGTTTATACCCAGGCAGTCTGACTCTACAGTCTATGTTATTATTGCCATATTACATACGAGGAAACAGGCACAGAGAGACAAGATGGCTTGCCCACAGTTACAAGTTGCAGGGCCAGGATTTGAACACAGGAAACCATCTCCAGAGCCCATGCCCTTTCTTAACCATTACAGATAAAGAAGTGAAAGACTCCCGCAGTGGGTAGTCAGTCAGTTCAGGGAGACCCTCCCAAGGAACAGCGAAACCACGGCTTCGGATGCAAAAACAAGAGGTTTATTGAACACACAGGTACCCGGGCGACTCAGTCTTTCGAAAGACTGGCGCGCCGAGTAGAGCTCCTGGGTCCTTTTTATAGCAAAAAGCGCGGGTACAGAAGCGAGAAGCAAGTTTAATTGGTCAGTTCAAATAAGCGCGGGTACAGAAGCGAGAAGCAAGTTTAATTGGTCAGTTCAAATAAGGCCTGGGGTGAGCTTCGGTTATGTGGGAGTCCTTGAAACAGCTGAGGGGCACTCTTGAAACTTTAACTGACTTGTCTATTTCTGGGAACTATCCGCCCTTGGCTCCGGGCTGGGGCCCAGGTGCATAACTGCAGATATCTCAGACCTGCCCTCTTGGCTGTACTTTCCCTATACCCTTGTAAAAAGCACTTCCTTCAGAAGGGGTGGTGGAGGCACCCTGCAGGCCAGACTTTGAAGGATGGATAGGATTGAGAGAGGCAAAGATGAGAAAGGAAGTCAGTTCAGGCAGAAAGAACAGAGAAGGCCCTCACGCTGCCTACCCATACCAAAATCTGGGTGGCTCCCCCTTTTGGGCCAGACCACACTTAGATTTTTTTTTTTTTTTTTTTTTTACCATAATTGAGAAGGAAAGTTTAGCACCACAAATTAAAGGGCCTGTCATTTTACTCCCTACTGAATACAATTTCCAAACAGTGTTTCAAGCCCACCCCTGAACTGGAGAACTTTGTGTGTCTGGACACTCTTCGGCCTAGCTGGGGCTGATTACCTGTGCTGGTGAGATGAATGGAGGGGGTGCCCAGGGCCTATGGCTGAGCCTCCATGAGAGATTTCCAGGTCATTTGCTCCTGGGACTGAAAAAGTTCCTTGGTTCCTGAATGTTTCCTTTCTTGAGTTCTTGAGACTCCTGTGGCAGAGGTTGAGGCCACTTCACAGCCTCCCTGGGGGCTTAACCCATTAGTCTTTGCTAGAAAGTGGTTCTTGTCCCCGGTAATCTTACATCCTAAACAAAGGGACAAGCTACTTTTAAAAAAGATTAAAGCAGTAGGGTGAGGCAGCAGGTTTTCCTTGTTGCAGAACAAGGTATGGATTTTGTATACACACATTTTCCTTTGTGCAAACATGCAGATATCTTGAGGGAAGAGTGTAGTGACCTTTTGGAATAGCTTTATTTAAAACTCTAGGTGTAAATTCCTAAGAAAGAAATTTCCAAAGTCACTTCATATTTTTTTCTTTAAAGCGAGATTCAGTTCACAAACCATAAAAGTCACCCTTTTAAAGTGTACATGTGGTGAAAATAGGATAATTTAGTCAGGCTCCCTCAACATTTCTTGTAAACAAGTTATGTGTGGGTGGAGTTAGTGCTCATGTGCACCCATGTATCTTTCTAGTTAATTGCAATTGTGTGTTCTGCAGTTTGTGAAGCAGGCTGGTGGCAGAGAGCTCCCATCTAACAACAGAGCATGTTTATTCTGCTGTCAGCTGCTCAGCTTCAGTTTTTCTTTGGACCTTGCTGGTAGCAGTTGAGTTTCTGAGTTTCTCCTGTGGACTGCTTAGCTCCACAGATGTGTGTGTGCTAAATAAAGACTATTCCTTCTTTAACCAAGGCTCCAAGGACCTTTTTGCTGGTTAGCTAGCTCATAGACCTGTGTGTGAAGGGTTTGTGAATGGGCTCGAGGGGTCTGTGAGCTCCAGAACCTAGCCCTAGCTCTACAGTACAATCTAGTAGTTTTTCGTATCTTCACAAATTGTGCAACCATCACCATTATCTAATTCCAGAACATTTTCATCACCCTAAAATAAACCATGTACCCATTAGCAATCACTTCTTATTTCTCTCACCCCCAGCCCCTGGTGATTACTATCTACTATTAGTGGAGGGGACAATTTTCAATTTATTTCTGTCATTTCTCTTTATTTATTTATTTGTTTGGTGGCTGGCTGGTATGGGGATCTTAACCCTTGACTGTGGTGTTATCAGTAGCAGACTCTCCCAAGTGAGCTAACCAGCCAGCCTTGACTTTTCTCTTTAAAAAGCACACCAATTAATATCGGACAGAGCACTTTGCAACACACCCTGTAGAAAGCACATTTACAGAAACCTGTTAATAATCCCACAGAACTGTGTCTTTTGAAAACAGCAGTGCTTCCGTCTATGTTGCACATAAGAGTGCTTAGTTCAATCACCAAATTGAAATTTCATCCAGGAGAACTCGTCTGGTATTGAAAAATTATAAAAGCTGTGTTTGTCGGCATAATTAATGTAACTGTCAATGTTAAGGTTAATTATCTGTTAGTTGACCAAAAGAATAGAAAGACCTCGCTCTAAAAATTAACGTGATGCGATTAAGAAAAGACAAGGATTTTTCAATTCCTGAATTCACTCTTCAGAAGATGAAAAGATATAATATTGATGACAGTGCACTGAACAGAGGAAGTATCCAGAAATGTAGTTGCAAATCAACAGAGTAATCATTACTCTTCCAGAAGGAGAGAGGAAATCTGGGGTTATCAGAGGTGGGAGAGGGGAGGGAGAGGATGGGAGAGATTAGACAGGGGGCATAAAGAATAAGTATGATTTGTAACAATATATATGCAAGTGATATTGATTTGACCAACATATGTCAACATTGAACCCCCAAAATATGTATAATCAAGTACTATTTAATAAAAATTAAAAACATAAAAACAAAAATGAAGTTGCTAAATTTTTGGTTTTTGGGTTAATCAGTTTTTCTGGAGACAACTTGAGTTATTGACATTGTTTACAGACAAGGACTTTAAAAAACATTCCAGATTCCAAAATACAGTGAAAAGTGGAAGTGAAAAAGCTTCATGCACACACATACACACGCACGTACGAAAGGAAAAGGGAGGGAAAAACAACTCTAGAGAAGTAATGGGATGATTTTATGTGGGAGAAGTGTTGTGGTTTTTTTATCGGATATGAGAGAAGGTAGAAATTTTTATTCTGAAGATAGAAATTCTGGACTAAAGAAACAATGGGTTATGTGCTGCATAGAGTCCAATAATTTTGTAAAATCTTTTAAAATCCTCTTTTTCTTTCTTTCTTTCTTTTTTTTTTTTTAAAAGATGACCAGTAAGGGGATCTTACCCTTGACTTGGTGTTGTCAGCACCACGCTCTCCCAAGTGAGCCAACCAGCCATCCCTATATAGGGATCCAAACCCATGGCCTTGGTGTTATCAGCACCACACTTTCCCAAGTGACCCACAGGCTGGCCCAATTATTATTTTTTTTTAATGACTAAGTTATGAGGGAAGATAAAGAACCAATAGGGTTGACAAATTTATTTTGTTCATCTAATTTGGTCCATTAACTGAAGTCAGTAACTTTTAATCCAAAAAGTTAGTAGAACAAATATTGGTGGATATTTACATAATCTTGGGATGTCAGGGTCTTTCTTGGCATTACCACTAAACTAAAAGCCTAAAGGAGAAGATTGATGGATCTAAGAACATTAAATTTAAAAAACTTATGCATATCAAAAACATTATAACCTAAAATTAAAAGGCAGTGTTAACTTAAAAATATATCTTCATCATACTTAACAAAAGGCTTTATCCTTGATATGTAAAGAACTTTCACCAAGCAATAGTAAAAGTACAGGCTAAGAACAGAAATAGATAATTCTCAAAAGAAAAAAATAACAAATATCAAATTAATGAACAAAAGTTTAAATTCACCGGTCTTTCAATAAACACGTATTAAAACAATGTGATTCCATTTTTGCCTTTTAAGTAAATTACGCATTGAATGTTTTCTTTCATGTCTGCTATATGGCAGACACTGTGCTAGGTATAGAATAGCCATGTAGGAAAACGGTATGGGGAAAATAGACACTTCATAGTATTGTTGGGAGTGTAAATTAGTACATTCCTAGAGAGTAATTTGGGAATACATATTTAAAGATTTTGACCTAATAATTGCACATCTAGAAAACAATCAGGAATATTTCCAAAGATTCAACTACTAGGATGTGCTATTCACTGTTTTTTAAAATAACAAACCAAAATATAAACAATGTTAATTTCAAACAATGAGAATTAGGTAAATACATTGATATATCTAGCTGATAGAATATTATACAGTTATTAAAACTCATGCTGAAGAATAGAAATATACTTGGTAATATGATATAATGCTGTTAAATAGTATCTTTATTATGTCAGAAAAATACTACATGAGGCATATGCGTGGGAAGACATTTAAAAGGATATTTGCCAATATATTAAAAGTGATCATCTTCAAGTAGTGAATTATGAGTGGTTCACTTTGTCAGAACTATCATTACACTTAATAGATGGGGGCAGTGTCAGATAACATGTCTTTGTTGATCGCTATTGTCCCATGATCCACATTAGCCTTAAAGTTGTTTCTTTAGTATTTATTGGAGACACTGCTTTCTACTCAGCATCTGTTTCCTCCTTCTCTTTCCTCACAACTCCAGTTTTATTCAGGTGCCCACATTCTTCTAAGAAGCCTTTTGGTTTGGGGAGGCTAGCCCCAGTCCCAGCTCCAGGGATAAATCCTTACAGGGCTAAGTCTTGGACTCTAAGCCAGTCCACTTGTCAGGGATTGTTTAAGTGTGGACGTGTGAGACATGAGAGTTATGGGGGGCAGGGGGTGGCACTTCTGAGCAGGTTTTTTCTTCTTATGATGTTATGTCAGTGATGTCGGAGGTAGGGTTTGGGGGGCCTGATAGTTGTCCTCAACCCAACCCATCCTTTTACCAGATTCTTGACTTGGCCACAGGAAAGAATTCAAGGGCAGAGTCACAGTAAAAAGTGAGAACAGGTTTAATTTAATGAATACGAGATACAGATTTCACAGAGAGTGTGTGGCCTAGCTCCAGAGACTAAGCAGGGCCCACACCAAGTTTAATACAAAAGTAAGAAATGCATATTCAATGTTCAGTACAGAGTGCAGGCTGGCTCAAGAGAATGAGCAGCTGCTAGTACTGAGAGTAAGTCTGACACAAAAAGAAACACTCCACAGGCAGAGTGCAGGCTGGCTCCAGGAGAGTGAGCAACAGCCCAGCCTTCTGCTGGGATTCAGCTTTTACAGTTTCACTATCTAATGAATATTCAATTAAAGGGGTGGTTCCCAGTTATGTAACATTAGTCACGCACATGCTCAGTTGGTCTCTTTCTGGAGCACATTCATTGGTCAAATTCTATCACATGCACGAGGCATATTCAAGAATATTCTGTGCTCTTTGGCACCTCTAGTGGAAGGTCATTCAGCTACCAGGATTGTATAAACCCTTCTCTAGTGAGCATGCCCAGCTACTGGATTTGCTTAAGCCAGCCCCCTGTGGTCTCATTTTCCCCATGCTGGAGCTGAAAGTAGATCTAACTGGCCACAGTAGCTTTCCTCTAGGGGAGGTTCCAGAGGAGAGGCCTGAGACCTCAGGGAGTGGCTTGAAACCCAGAAGTGTGTCCTGAAACCTGGGTCCAGGGAAACTGAGCACCTCCTATCTCATCAGGATATGAAACCTAGAACTGCTGAAGTCATCTTAGACCATGAGGAGAACCAGCCTTACAATGAGGTTGTCATTGAAAGTGGCAGAGTGGAAAGTTGGAAGGAATCTGGATCCTTATTAACACCATTAAGCCACTAATTGTACTATGCCCAGAGACACCTTATTTCTTAATTTTTTTTTTTTTTTTAATGGGATCCGAACCCGGGGCCTTGGTGTTATCAGCACCGCACTCTCCCGAGTGAGCCACGGGCCGGCCCTCTTAATTTTTTTTTAATTGAGATAATAAATTTCCTTACCACTCGAGTTTATTTGAATTAATGTCATCCATTATTTGCAGCTAAAGGAATCCTGATTGATACAATACAGCCCGGAACAAATGGAGTTCAGCAATCTTCCTATAGAGAATTTTGTTGTAGCCATGGAGGAGGAGGGAAGAATTAGAGTGGAAAGGTTGTCCAAAACAAAAAAGGATCTCCTAGATTTTGAAGAACTAAGGAATTGGTAAAAATATGTTTTGGTGAAAATTTCTTTTATCAAAATATGGTAAAGGGAAAGGAATTAAACATTTTTCTTTTATATCTACTTAAATAATTACTACTTTATATTTTAAAAGTTTTTCCTCTAAAAACTTTGTCAAAAAAATTAAAACTTTTTTGAATTTTGCTTGACAAAAATGTTCAAATACTATTCTTGATTTTTGAAATTTAAAACTAACTCACTTATTATTCTCTAAAATTTTATTTTTCTCTAAAATCTTCCAATACATTTATTTTTTTTGTTTATAATAATTTTTATTATATAATAATTTTTTGTTTATTATATAAATGGTTTTTGGTCTGTAACTTTGAAGGACTTCAGATAATTGCTTCTAGTAAAGACACTTTCCATTCCCATCTACTTTTTAATTTTAATTTTATTTTTAATTGACACATATTAATTGTACATGTTTGTGGGGTACAGTGTGATGTTTCAATATATGTATATGTACATTGTGTAATGATAAATCAGGGTGTTTAGCATGTTCAACACATCAAACATTTATCATTTCTTTGTGGTGAGAGCATCCAAAATCCTCTCTTCTAGCTATTCTGAAATATACGATACAATATTGTTAACTATAGTCACGCTACTGTGCAATAAAACACCAAAATTTATCCACCTTATCTAACTGTAACTTCGTACCCATTGACCAATATCTCCCTATCCCTATCCTTTGTCCGTTCCCCAGCCTCTGATGACCACTATTCTGCTCTCTACTTCTATGAGATCGGCTTTTTTATATTCTACATATGAGATTGTTCAGTATTTGTCTCTCTGTGCCTGGCTTATTTCACTTAACATAATGTCCTCCACGTCCTTCTATGTTGCACAAATGACAGGATTTTATTCTTTTTAATGGCTGACCAGTATTCCATTGAGTATACTCACATATGCTACATTTTCTTTATCCATTCATCTGTTGATGGACACTTCGGTTGCTTTCGTATCTTGGCTACTGTAAATAGTGCTGCAATAAACATGGGAGTGCAGATATGTCTTTGACATACTGATTTCATTTCCTTTGAATATATGTACTGTGATGGGATTACTGGATCATATGGTACTTCCATTTTTAATTTTCTGAGGAACCTCCATACTGTTTTCCATAATGGCTGTAGTAGTTTACCTTTCACCAACAGTGCTGAAGAGTTGCCTTTTCTCCACATTCACAACAGTGTTTGCTATTTTGTGTCTTTTTGAAAACAGTAGTCATTCTAATTGGGGTGAGGTGATAACTTATTGTGGTTTTGATTTGCATTTCCCTGATGATTAGTGATGTTGAACATTTTTTTTTTCATATACCTGTTGGCCATTCCTACTTCTTCTTGTAAGAAAAATCTATTCATGGTTCTTATAACACCAAGGTTCAGGGTTCCATCCCTGTACCACCCAGCCATCAAATAAATAAATAGAAAAGTCTATTAAAGTCTTTTGCCCATTTTTAAATCAGATTATTTGTTTTTCTGCTATTGAGTTGTTTGAATTTCTTATGTATTCTGGATATGAACCCCCGGTCTGATGCATAGTTTACAAATATTTTCTTCCATTCTGCAGGTTGTCTCTTCACTCTGCTGATTGTTTTCTTTGTTGTGCAGATGCTTTTTAGTTTGATTTGTCTACTTTTGCTTTTGTTGCCTGTGCTTTTGAGGTCTTATTCAAAAAAATCTTTGCTTAGACCAATGTCACGAAGTGTTTCTCCCATGTTTTCTTTTGGTAGCTTTATAGTTTCAGGTCATACATTTAAGTCTGTAATCCATTTTGAGTTCATTGTTGTATATGGTGACAGATAAGAGGTCTAGCTTCATTCTTTTTATTTTTATTTTGAGTGGCTGGACAGTACAGAGATCAAACCTTGGATCTCGGTGTTATCAGCAAGGGCTAACTGGGCCAACCCCCTAGTTTCATTCCTCTGCATGTGGAGATTCCATTTTCTCAGTACCATTTATTGAAGAGACTGTCCTTGTCCCAATGTGGGCTCTCGGTGCCTTTGTCAAAAATCAGTTGGCTATGAGTGTGTGGATTTATTTCTGTTCCATTAGTCTATGTGTCTATTTTTATGTCAGTATGTATTAGTCAGGGTTTTCTAGAGAGACAGAATCCATAGGATACATTATGATTATATGAGAGGAAATTATATTAGGGAAATTAGTTCACGTGACTATGAAGAAAAGTTCCACAATAGGCCATCTATAAACTGGATGCCGGTAGTATGGCTCAGTCCAAGTCCAAAGGCCAAACCAGGGAAGCTGATGGTGTCCTTGGTGTAAGTCCTGGAACCCAAAAGCTGAAGAATCTCAAGCTCTCATGTCCAAGGGCAGGAGAGAAGAGTGTATTCCCAGCTCCAGCAGATAGAGAGAGAGAGCTTCACCTCTGTCCTCCATCTTTTGTTCTCTCTGAACCCCCAGCTGATTGGATGGTTCCAGCCCACATTGAGGGTGGGTCTTTCCCAACCAATTCAATCAGACTCTCATATTAATCTCTGCTGGAAACACCCTCACAGACACACCTAAAAAGATTGCCTTACCAGGTTTCTCAGCATTCCTTCATCTAACCAAGTTGATACCTAGAATTAACCTTCACACAGTACTTTACTGTTTTGGTTACTATAGCTTTGTAATATGTTTTGAAGTCAGGTAGTGTGATACCTCCAGCTTTGTTCTTTTTGCTAGAGATTGCTTTGGCTATTTGGGCTTTTTTGTGGTTCTATATGAATTTTAGGATTTTTTTTTTCTATGTCTGTCAAAAACCAATACATTTGTTTTTGAAGCACACTGTTGACATACTATTCACAATCATAACATTTTACTTTTATGTAGCTGAATCTATCAAGTAATCAGATTGCTATTCAACATAATTTGTTCATGACATTTGTATACAAGTAGATAACTTCATAGAAATCTATCAGAACAAGATGGAGAATTGATTATTTGATTAAAATATTACAGGAGTGGTTCAGCTTTAATATCTTCTTGATTTCTTTTATAAGTAGTAGAGAAATCTGTCATGTGATATCTTAATTTCTTTTCTTTTGAAATTCCTTAACTTCTATAACTTGGCTTTTTTATAGTTGTTAGTATCAGTTACTGCAATTCCTTTTTATCATTCACAAAACATAGTATGAGACCTTTGCTCAGAAAGAAACCTCAGGTATTAATAAACAACTTTATTATTTCAAGTTTGGGTTCTCTACTCATGTGACTTTTCGGTTATGGAGCACAGCTGCAGTAATTACCACATGTCTTTGTTGATACTTTTAGTCATGCTACTTGTATTTTAAATCCTGTCTTTTTTTCCCCATAATTAGTGATTTTAATGTTTTAGCATTTGGTAGGCTGGCTGGTTGGCTCATTTGGTTAGAGCACAGCCTTGCAACACCAACATCAAGGGTTTGGATCCCTGTACCAGCCAACTGCCAAGAAAAAAAAAAGGTTCGGCATTTAGAAATTACAATGTTTCTGGACTTTGTTTAAATATTGAAATTTAAAATTCTTGATTAATGATTGGAGGCATTTGATGTGGTTTTTGAGTCTCTTATCAGTTGTATGCAAATCCCGCTCACTAATTGTAGCTTCACTCTGCTCTTTTCACCTAGAAGTAGAGCTTTTCAGGCATTACCTTCAATCCAAAAACAAACCATTAGGAGATATTGGCACTTTTTATCAGTAACACATTACTGGAACATTCCTCCTGACACTTCCTCATACTACACTGACACTGCATGATGCCTCGTGACTCCCAGTGAAAAAGAAGACTTTAGTAGTCATGACAGTGCACTGGGAAACAAGAAACAAAAGACAAAAAATAAAGTCCTTCTCTACACCATTTTGGAAAGTAACCCTTGTTGGGGCAGTAACTTAAACCTCTTTTTGCCTCAGTTTTCCTTACATACAAAATGAAAGCTACAAGAAATTCTCATGGAAATATTAGTAAGTTTAATATTATTGTTTTGAGAGTTTTAATTCAATAAGATAGTATAGAGGGCTTGGCAAAGTAGGAAGGGATTCAAATGTGGAGCGCCTGAAATCATAGGCTGAGGAGTTGAACCTTTATGTAATGGACCTTTATGTAAAGATTATTGAACAGGGTAGTAGCATAATCATCAATATCTGTATTTTGGGAGGAAAACTGGCAGCAGGATGTAGAATAGAGGAGAGGGATATGAAAAATAAGAAAAGTTAGGGCCGGCCCCATGGCTCACTCGGGAGAGTGCGGTGCTGGTAGCGCCAAGGCCGCGGGTTCGGATCCTATGTAGCGATGGCTGGTGCGCTCACTGGCTGAGCGTGGTGTAGACCACACTGTGCCGAGGGTTGCGATCCCCTTACCGGTCAAAAAAGAAAAAAAGAAAAGTTAGGAGGGTATTGCCAAGGTCCAAACAAGAAATGCTGATGGTAAATGCTGTGGAAGTGGGGAAAATGGGATTAATTCAAGAGGTAATGGAGAAAATCTATTGTAGAAGCAATAGAATTCGATTAGATGTGAGGCATGAGGGAGAATAAGGATTTGAATAGGACTGAGGTTTCTAGCCTGAACGTCTGAAGATGCTGTGCCATTTACTGAATGGAAGCACAGAAATTGCTTGTGTGTGTGTGTGTGTGTGTGTGTGTGTGTAACAGGTGAGGTGGGGCAGGGGTTAGGAGCGATTTCATCCTGTTGTTTGAAGTGCCTGTGGATATCTGTGCGGTGCTGTCCACTTGCACAGTTAGAATATGCCTGGCGAAACTTCTTCGGAGGAAGGAAAGGAATATTCTTGTAAAGGGAACAGCTCATTTTTATAGTGCTCAACCATTAATGCCCCATTCCTGAGGTAGTTATTACCTCTTAGCAGTAAAAGCTTGATTACAACCCCTGATTGCTGACTGTGTGAAGGTCCTTGGTTCCCGCAACTTCCGTAGGCAAAATGATATAAATTGTGATTAATTATCGTGTGGCACAATATAAAGACAAGAGGATTTATTGCGGCCTTCGGAGGGTGTCTGCATGGTTTCTCGCTGGAGCCCTCAGGGCAAGGGAACTGGACAGCTCCCGGGTGGCCTTCGGCGCTGCGCGGGTCAGAGCCGACCAGCCGCGAGCCGCCGCCAGTCATGCGGATCTGGGCCTTCGGGCCCTCCCAAACTCTGGTGCTTCGACCTTGGGCGGAGGCCCCGGCCCCGCCGCCAAGGAGGGGGCGGGGCTGCTCCGAGGCCCCGCCCCGCCGGACCCGCCCGGCCCGCTGCCGCCGGCTGCCTTCGGCTGGCTGTGAGATGCGCGCCTGCGCTGGTCCTCGCCTCGGAGCAGCCATGATGGTGGGTGTTCTCCGCGGCGCCGAGCCCTGGGCGCGCGGTGGGGGCGGCGGGCTCGGGGCGGGCGCGGGGACCGCGCCGGCCTGATACTAATGTTTCCTTTTGTGTCTCCCCCATCTCATCCTCTCCCACGGCGCGCCGGGCCTGTCCACCCCGCAGGAAGGCCTGGACGACGGCCCCGACTTCCTCTCGGAGGAGGACCGCGGAGTAAGTTCTGCCTCCACCTGGTCGCGGGACCCTCCCTCCGCCGCTGCGGTCCCGGGGTGTGGTATGAGGAGGGGTCCTTGGCCCCGCGGCATCCCCTCCCTGCCGTACTCCTTTCGGTTTCCTAGCCGCCCCGCGCCCCGCCCCTCCTGCAGCCCTGGCTCCCTGGGGGCCGCTCTGTTCTGATTTCCCGGGAACCCGCAGCCGCTTTTTTGTCACCCGGACCCGGCTTGGATCCTCCCTTGGACCTTCTCACTCGCCCGGGGCGGGGTGCAGATGGGGGGTGGAAGTGGAGGTGGAAGCCGGGGCTGGGACGCCCCCATCCCCGCCAGTTTGGGGCGGTGAAAACCCATTCTCAGACCTCCCTGGCGGCACCTTCGATTTTCTCCCAGTGTGGACCTCTCGAACCCTCTCCCGCCCACCCTTGTTTCTTTCTCTAAAACCGATGTAGTACGGGCTTATTCTAAATTACCCTTTTGCAAGGATTTTTGCAGTCGCCGAATCTCAACTCTTCTTCAGTGCCTTTCCAGGTTTTGCAAAGTGCTGGTAGCCCACGGTATCTGTACTTTTTCTGATATCCAAAAAATTTCATCATTTGCAGGGTTCCCTTGGTGTTCTCTGCCCCCCCCCCGCCTCTAGTTTTATTGAAGTATGATTGACAAATAATAATTGCACATGTTTAAGGTGTAGAACATATTTTCATGTACCTATACTGTACATTGTGAAATGGTTACCACCGTCAAGCTAACTAAAATATCCATCACCTCACCTAATTCTTTTTTTTTTTTTGGTGAGAATACTTGTAATCTACTCCGAGCAAGTGTCAAGTATGCAACACATTATTATTAAATATAGTCACCGTGCAGTACTTAGGTCTCCAGAACTCATTCATCTTTTAACGGAAAGTTTGACCATCTTCCCTTTTCCACCAGCTCCCCACCCCACCCCAATCCTCTGATCTGCCTTCTATCCTTGGTGAGGCAAGATGCATTCACTTCAGAAAGGACCTTCAGGGCGCAGATTCCTCCCTCCTCCCTCCCCCCGCCCCCCCCGCCCCCTCCCCCATTTGCCTTGGCTGAAGGGTGGTAATCAGTATAGTGCCTTGTACAAGTGAGCACTTGAAAATAATGATATATGATAATTGCCACTGAGCAGAGTTCCATGGTTTCTTCACATTTAACTGCCTGCACTTTAGTTTTCCATTTTGCTTTTACTTATCCATCTTGGATAATGTGACATAAGTATCTGTTCGTGGATTTTTGGTAGGTGATAAAATATTGTAGGATATTATTACTGTTTGTAATAAGAGATGAGGTAGATCGTATTAACAGATGACCTTTATAAAACTTTCAAATATTAAGAAAGATGCAGAGGGTGCTGCATACTTTTATTTTATAAATGCTAAATTAATAAATTTCTCAGTTTACACAAAAGCATCATTTAGAATTTCTGGTCAATGCCAAAGCATATAGAATTTCTAATTGTTTCTAAAATATTTAGTTCCAGTGAATTACAAAACAAAATGTGTGTGTAAATGTGTATATGTATCTTCTGAGATAAGACAGTTAGAGGAACATTTGTAAATTATATTTTGGATTTTAAAATACAGGAAACCAGCAGAGTTATTTAATAAAATAAGATAAATTGATTATAGCACAATTAAACTAATTTTTCTAAATATAAAACATGGCCTTCTTTATTTAGATGACAACTTTGTGTCTTATTTTTGTGGTTTGCCAGGAAAAGCAAACAGGATTTGCTTTCTTATAATATTTAACTGATATCCAGTAAAAGTATTAATTTTTTGAGTATTTACATTGATGTGAAAAATAAGAGTATTTTCTGGTGAATATTTGTGTTATGGCTTTATGCCTTTGGTAAGACTTGCTTATGGAACTGGAAGCACTTAAGTTATGTGTCCAAAATGTTTTTCGTATATTACAGAATTAAGGAGAGAGGAAGACAAAAAGAACATGCCAGACCAGGAGGTTCTTGTAGAATCTTGTAGATGAAATTTTAATATGAAAATGGAAGAAAAAATTATGAACTAGAAAGCTTTTAGAATATCATGATGAATATGTACCCATGTCCAGTTCTTCCTTGTTTTTGTCCTGTGGAACTGGGTGAATCATAGTAATAATTATGGGGGGACACTGTGTTAAGCACTGTTTTAGCATTGTTTCATTATGTCCTCTTTCATCATCCCTCTGAAGCCTTTAGTATCCCCCTTTTATAGATGAGAAACTTGAACCCCAGGGACACTGGGTTAGTAGTCTGAGGTCACACAACAGTGAGTGGGAAAACTGGACCTAAAACCATGTGTCTGATATCAGAGCTGGTGCATGTGTTTCTCAAAGTGGCCTTGAAATACTTGCATTAGAATCACCTGGGGTGTTTGAAAAGAGTTTTCTGAGTCCCGTGCCCTTACCAAATCAGAATCTTTTGGGGTGGGAGAAAGGCAAATAACTGCTGTTTAAGCAAGCACCCAAAGGGCTGGCTGGTTAGCTCATTTGGTTAGAGCATAGCCTTGTAACACCAAAGTCAAGGGTTGGGATCCCATACCTGCCAGCCCCAGAGAATAAGCACTCAGGATGTTTCTGTTGTGCACTGAAGTTTGATTACTGCTGCACAAACGTATCCTGCCATTTCCTCATTTCAGGAATAGAAATATCTGGTCTGTTTAAATTTCCTTATATTGTGTTTGTCTTAATAGATAGCACTTTTAATTTAAAAGATAGAACTTTCAGGAATTGCACTTTTAGTTTAGATCACCTTGTTTCAGCCTTTTAGGAAAGGGAGTCTTGATAGAGAAAAAGCACAAAGTGCATATTTGATATGAGTTGCAAAGGGACAGCCCAGATTCAAAAATAATAACAAACATAGTATACAAAGCACCAAGTAAGCAAAGTTAAAGTCAGTGTTTTTAAATAAATCTTTAAGCAGCCTTAAATTTTCATCATATGTAGCTCAGAACAAAACCTTAGTCTTAAAGTATTTTGTGAGAAACTAAAAAAGCAGGCTTTCAGAATACCTAGTGTTGGCCACATTTTGATCTCTTCAGCCCTACCTTTATGTAATAAGTTTTTCTCCCCTAACATATTATTTAGTAAACAAATGAGCCCTTTGAACTGGACACATTTTGCTGTGATGTGCTTGTTAAGAGCAGTGCATGCCAGAGCGATGGCATAGTTCTCTCAGCATTTGATTTCAATTCTAAATAATATGTTTACTGTTTTCAAAAATTAGGTGGAGTAACTGCACCTTGTCCTGGACTCCTAACCTTGCTCCTCCCTCTGTATTCTTTATCTTCATTAATGGCATCATTTTTCAGTTGTTCAGGCAAGAAATCTATGAATCATATCCTTCATCCTCGTATAAGAACAGTCACTGAAGCCAGTTAATTTCACTTTGGATATGTTGTTTACCCCATCTTTCATTTGCATGGCCTTAGCTAAGGTCCTTGCTACTTCTTGCTTGGATTGTAGCGGTACCTATCATTAGTCTCTGTCTTTAGTCTTTCTACTTTCCAATCCAGCTTTCACATCACTCATAGTTACCTAACTAAAATGATTAAATCATGTAGTACCACTAGTCAAAAGGACTTACTTGGACCCCGTTCTTTATGGAGTGAAGTCCAAACTCCTTAGGCTAGCATTCAACACCATTCATAACCCCTTCTTACTTCCTACTTCCTTCATTTCTCAGTTATGTTCCCTGCCCCCCCCACACACTACACCCCCCCACACACTACATGTACCCTAGCCTACTTGTCATTTCCCAAGTACCTCTGCACTTCAATATCTGCTTTGTTTATGCATTTCAGTATTGTGGAGTGGTTTTTCCCCCCTCACCTTTTCTTTCACTTGAAATTTGACTTATCTTTCAAGACTTGGCCCAGATTTTGCATTTTCTTTTGTACCTGCACACATTCCACATTTATTGATAATTATTTCAGATAAAAATGTGACATACATTGTATTGGCTGAGGATAAGAAGATGCGTAAGACAAAGTTCCTGCCTTGAGACATGAAGTGAGGGAGGTAGAGTTAGAATCCCTTGTGATAAAGTGCCATGGGAGTACAAAGGCAAGAGTATTTAACTTTGGGGGAAGGGACAGCAGTGAAGACATAACAATGACTACACACTTATATAGCATTTACTGCATGCCAGGGACTTTCCATATATTAACTCAGTTCTCAAATCCCTATGAAGTAGCTGCTGCTGTTATTTCTATTTTGGAAAAGAAAACTGAGGTTCAGAGAGATTAAATAACTTGCCCAACCTCACACAGCTGGTAGGAGCTGCAATTAAACACAGGTAGTCCAGCTCTAGGGAGTGGGCTCTTAACCACTGTATTATCACCAAAATGAGCTTAAGCCTTAAATGTTAAACCAAAATTTTGTAGTCTCACAGGAAACGGGAAGCGGGGTTGAGGAATGGGGGCAGGGGTTGCTGCCAGCATGTGTGGATAATTTGGTTCCATCTGGAGCACCTGTTCTTATCAGAGCAGGAATTGCAAAGGTAGATATGGCTAATACAGATAGGGTAATGTGCATAATGACGAACTCTCCAGGCAGTGGGAAGTGCTAGGAAAGACATATGCCCAGATGAAAATAACATTGTAGGTTATTCTCATGTGGAGAGTGGATTGATGCTTCCTTTCAGAAAGCAAGGAGACCAGTTAGTAGGCTATCTCAGCAGTCCAGATGAGAAATGACGAAGGTAGAACTAAGGCAGTGGAAGAGGGGACATAGTAAAAAAGATGTTGAGGAGGTAGAATTGACTGGGCATAGTGACTGAATAAGACCATGGGCTGGACAGGGGAGGAGAAAATGCAGAATATAGGAGGGAAGAGCAGGGTTAGAGGGTAGATAATAAGTTTGGTTTTAGATATGTTGGATTTAAAGTGCCTACAGAACATTTAAACCCTTCCCTCCCAAACTAGAATGTAAAATCTGTGAAGGTGAGGATTGTGTCACTTCACTACTATCTTCCTAACACTAGGACAGGGCTTGGCACATTAAAGGAACTCAGACAGTTGTGAATACATCCAGACGGATATGTCTAGTTGGTAACTTGGAATTCTGACTGGGAACTTAGAACTTGAATTGGAGATATAAATTTAGGAATTACTGGGTTGGCTGGTTAGCTCAGTTGGTTAGAGCACGACCTAATAACAAGGTCAAGGGTTTGGATCCCTGTACAGGCCAGCCACCAAAAAAAAAAAAAAAAAAAAAAAAAAATTAGGAACTATTAGTTAAGAATGGCTGAGATTGCCTTTCAGATTAGGAATGATCCAAAAAAAATTTTTTTAAGTTTGAAAAAATGGGGGAAAAAATGGCTGAGATTGCCCACCTTAGATAGTACTCAGGGGAAATCAACATTTAAGGACCAAAGGGAAGAAGATTACTTAATGGGTAGGAGGAGAATGAGAGGAGACTCCAGAAGTTGAGATGGAGTTTTAAGGGGGGAGTGGTTAGAATGATACCAAAGCAGAATATTTCAGAGTGGCCGAGAAGACTGAAAAGTGTCATTGGATTTGGAAATTAGGTACTCATTATGTGAAGGTTTTGGGAGGCCCAGGCCAGACTTGAATAGAAGAGCAGTGTATGAGCAGGTCTTGGAGCAGACAAGATCAAATGCTCAGGTGGACAGACAGCTCAGACCTCCATAGGACACTGCTTTCTCTGAGTACGGAGAAGGTGGTGAGGTTAGATTTGTTTGTAGAAAGGTTTGTTGGTGAATCTGAGAGAAACACAGCTGCTGGCATTTATTTTTCTGGGATGTGGGAAGGAAGGTCACTTGTTGAGAGTGGAGTGGTAATGTGGTAGAAGGTTGAGGTAGTTAAAAGTCTGGTATAGTTGCTGCAGAGAATCAGAAAGGGAACTGAGCAGTACTGCTAAGTGGTTTTAGGAACCTAATGCAATAAATTGTAGTGGAACAGTACAGTTGTGACTTTTCTTTAGCTACACTCAGTAGTTCAAATTAGAAGCAGAGAAAGTTGGTGATTAAATTGATCCAACATGTGGGAATTTGCAAGCCAGGTATGGCAGAAGAGCAATGGGAATTCAAGGGACTGGCAAGAAAGGCATTAAGAGTGGCATATCATGGAGGGGATTATAGAGCAGGGAGGGTGCCGACAGACTGGAAATATATGGAAAGGTCACAGGACTAGAGGTGTTGATAAGATCAATTTGTACATGTAGTAAAATTGACCAGGAGAAAATGGGAAGCACGCACTTAATTTCATGTTTTATTACATAAGGTTTATTGTCTTCCTCACTGCAAACAAATTCCTTGAAGGCAGGGCTTTTTGTTCACCTCAAATCCTCCACAATATCTAGGACAGTTGTTTGCATATAAAGGCCAAAAAAGTGTATTAAATAAATGCATATTATATTGCCTAAAGAGTCAAGTGTTTACATTTGTCCGACCAATAATATTAACTTTGACTTCCAGGAGATGCATAGGTCGATACCGCTGGTACTACGTTAGTAATGTTTTGTTGTTTCTGGTATGGTATGTGAGAGGAAATCTAATTTCCAGAATGTCAGTTTCCAGACAATGTATATATAGTCAACTATTGATTTCATTGTTGGGTGGGTATGCAGGGCATACATTAGTAGTGGAGGTGATGTATTACAGGACTTCCAAAATCATAACTGGCCTAGGAGTTTGTTGAGGACCACCACTGGGAATATAGCAGTGAACAAAACAGACAAAAATCTGTCCTCATGGAGCTGAATTCTAGTGAGGGAAGGGCATTTAAAAAAATAAACAATATTAGATGGTGAATAAGTGCTATGAAAAAAAATGAGGGAGGGATAGGGATTTTTGGGTGGAGAGGGGACGATGATTACATAGGGTGGCTAGGAAAGTCCTTCCTAACAAAAACTTGAAGACTTGAAGAAAATGAGCCATACAGATAGCTATCTGGGAGCAGAATGTTCCAGGCAGAGGAAACAGTAAGTGCAGACTTCTGAGGTGGCAGCATGCCTGTGTGTTCAAGGAACAACAAGGAGGTCATATGGCAGGACTGCATTGAGCCAGGGGAATAGTAGATTCGTCAGACCGACATCAGATGGAGATTTTATAGCACTTAATGGGCTGCTATAAGGACTTTTTCTTTTCTGCACGTGGGAACCCCTTAGATTTTGAGCAGAGAAGTGATTTCTAGTTTAATGGGATCATAGTGGTGGCTCCATAGGGAATAAGTTGAAGAGGGCAAGGACAGAATCAAGAGTCCAAGTGGGAGGCTATTGCAGTAATCAAAATTATTTTCTTTTTCTCTATACATTTGCTTTTCTGGCAAAGAAGCAGCTGATTGTCTTAGGAATGTTTTAAGCTAGATACTTTAAGCTACTTGGTATAGTAACTAGTAGTGAATGTCTTCTTTACTAAGTATATGTGGAAAATTAACCTACCTCCAATAGGGCAGGCTTTTAAAATTATCTTTCTAATGCTATTATATTTCTGTTTCTTAATTTATATTCTCTGTCCTAGTCTTTCACTTGACCACTGATACAAATATTTAACCTAGTCAGTCTCTGACAAAAGAAAGTACAAAGTTTATTGGCCCAGATAAAGATTAAGCCACTGAATGTAGTCTAATAAGAAATCTCTTCAAACTGAACTCTCTAGTTGGAGAAAGTTAATTGTTGGTGAATCACAAGTTGTGTTGCTTTGACTCTTTCCTTTAATAAAAACCCTCTAAAATTATTGACTTCTCTCTAAACAGAAGAAAATCTGCTTGGAAAATCTGTGTACCTTTTACGTAATTAACACAAAAGTTACAATATGATATTTTATCAAATCTAAGATGCAATTGATTGAAAGATATATCTTTTTTAATGTACCACTAAGAAAAAAAGTCATTTAAATTGTAATTTTTCATCAGTTGAAAGACATCCCTATTCCAGATGTGTTAAAATGTAAAAAATACTCATCTACAGTTGAAGAAATATGATAGCACATTAACTTTCAGTGAAATTTTGTACTGGTGTGCAGAGTAATTTCATTTTAGCAACTGCTTTTCCATTACACATCTAGAGACAGGACTTGGGGGGAAAAAAAAGCCCTTATGTATTTAAAGCAAATCTTATCATCAAACAAAATAATTCTTTATTTTTACTTTTCTCTATATGCTCAGGAAATCAGAAAGAATTATTTGGGGTGTGAAGTGTATATCAGAACTGACGAGAGGAAGATGCAGTCAGAACGAACACTTCAGCTGATGTTTTGAACTTATTATGAAATATAAATTAAAGAAGTTGTACCAGCCAGCAGCTAAAAAAAAAAAAAAAAAAAAATTAAGTCATATTCTCACCATAAGTATTTTGCATCATGCAGAAGCATCAGCATTTGTGATTCATGCACATTTTCCTGAGATCAGTTCTAGAACTCAGTAGGTAAAAGAACAAAAAAGACAAATGGAGATTGAATTAATAGCTGTTAAGGCAATATGTGAATGGATAACATACATTAAGAAGGTATACAAGAAAGAATTTGCAGAATAGAAAATAAAAAAGACATAAAGTTGTTAAAGAAGCATGAGGCAACTTTCTGAGGGTGATAGAAATGTTCCAAATCTTGATTATGGTATGTAGGCTGTGTAAAACTCTTCAAATTATATACTTAATATCTGCATTGTATGTAAATTCTTTTAAAAAAAACCCAAGATCAAAAGTGTTGAGTATAGGGCCGGCCCGTGGCTCACTCGGGAGAGTGTGGTGCTGAGAACACCAAGGCCCTGGGTTCGGATCCCATATACGGATGGCCGGTTCGCTCACTGGCTGAGCGTGGTGCTCACAACACCAAGTCAAGGGTTAAGATCCCCTTACCGGTCATCTTTTAAAAAAAAAAAAAAAAAAAAGTGTTGAGTATATAATACAAGAATGTTTTATGCAGAGAAAAGTTACAGGGCTGGCTAGTTAGCTCAGTTGGTTAGAGCATGGTGCTGGTAACATCAGGGTTTAGAGTTCAATCCCTGTACTGGCCAACTGCCCCCAAAAAATAGAAAACAAAACAGAAAAAGGGCTGGCCGGTTAGTTCACTTGGTAGAGCATGAAGCTTATAACACCAAGGTCAAGGGTTTGGATTCCTGTATAGGCCGGCCACCAAAAAAAAGAAAAAAGAAAAGTTCCAATTAAAAAAGCCAAGTTTTGTGCTATCAAAAATAAAGGAGGTAACAGTGTATTTGGTATAGAAGGATAAGGAAATGGAAAAGAGAAATATTTTAATAACAGAATAATTTTAAATTGGAGGAATAAATAACAGCTACTTGAATGTAGAAATCCCCTGAAAGGTGTGTTTCCATAATGATAGATCAATGGTAAAAATACAAACAAATCTGAAAATAAAAATGTACGAATGTATATGAAATCTGGCAAAAACATTTTATATACAGTGATTATTAAAAAGAAAATATTAGCAGTTGAGATGAAGTTTTGACAGAATGTAAACGCAAGGAAAACCCTGAAAATCTGCGGGTGCTCTGGATTACAGATTTTAAGGCTCTTTTCATGAAGATCCTGTTTTGATATACCTGGGATTCTGCATTTTAAAAAACAGCTGGGTTGATAGTTACCATTTGTGTTTGGGAAATGCTAGACCAAGCAATGAAAACGTAAGAAATGGAGAAATGCAAGATTATTATTCCTTTTTTTTTTTTTTTTAAATAAAAGATGACCAGTAAGAGGATCCTAACCCTTGACTTGGTGTTGTCAGCACCAGGCTCTCCCAAGTGAGCTAAACTGCCATCCCTATATAGGGATCCGAACCTGTGGCCTTGGTGTTAGCACCACACTCTCCCAAGTGAGCCATGAGCCGGCCCAATTATTACAAAAACTGTGTGATAAATATACTAGTTTCCTGTGGCTTCTGTAACAAATTACCACATATTTGCTGGCTTAAAACAACAGAAATTTATTCTCACACAGTTCTGGAGGCCAGAAGTTGGAAATCTCTATCACTGAGCTGAAATCAAGGGCCACGCTGTCTCCAAAGGCTCTAGGGAAGACTTCCTTCCCTCTTCCAGTTTCTGGTGGCTGCCAACAATCCTTGGTTTGTGGCTGTATTACTGTAAGCTCTGCTTCTGTGGTCACATTAGTTATTAGAGTATTTGTCTGTGTAGTATCTTTCTCTGCCTCCTTTTATAAAGATATGTATGAATGTGTTTAGGGCTCACCTGGGTAATCCAGGATACTTCCCTCATCTCAATATCCTTAATTGAATTACATCTACAAAGTCCTTTTTTGCCATATAAGGTAACATTCACAGGTTCCAGGAATTTGGATACAGACATCTTTTGGGGAGCCATTATTCAGCCTACCACAATAAACATTTTGAAAGTGTTCTGGATGTGAGTAAAGAGAAAAAGGAAACATTTTTAAAACTGGAATTAAGGTAAAGGATTGGGGAAGAGGTAGGAAGAACAGTATGAAGACCTGATAAGACTAAATAGAAGCAAGAAAACCAAAGAACTAGGTAATCTCTAATGTTTCTAGTATTGCAGAGGCAACAAGGTAGTTGGAAAATTAAAAAATTTCTTTGGGGCCAGCCCGTGGCTCACTCGGGAGAGTGTGGTGCTGATAACACCAAGGCCATGGGTTCGGATCCCATATAGGGATGGCTGGTTAGCTCACTGGGTGAGTGTGGTGCTGACAACACCAAGTCAAGGGTTAAGATCCTCTTACCGGTCATCTTCAAAAAAAAAAAAATTTCTTCGTAATTCAAGGCAACTTTTAAATTCTTTTTTTAATCAGACAAAGGGCTACATGTAGCATTGAGTGCAATATGATTTTTTAAACATTTAAAATTGTTTTTATGTGTAATTTTATAGTACAAATATTTAAAAACATGATTACAATTAAAATTTAATATAAACTTATTGAAGTCATCAGTACAGTTTTTTTTTTTTTTTTTAAATTACTGGTAAAGAGATCTTAACCCTTGACTTGGTGTTGTCAGCACCACACTCCCAAATGAGCTAACCGGCCATCCCTATATAGGGATCTAAACCCGTGGCCTTCGTGTTATCAGCACCACACTCCCAAGTGAGCCACAGGCCAGCCCATCAGTACGATTTCTGTTAAAGGCCATCGTATAGAGTATCACAGCAATTTAAAGTGATTAATTCTGAAAAATCTTGTATTTTATGTAATGGTGTTTATTTTTAAAACGTGTATTTACTCATTTAAGAGCCAGTTGTGCCAAATGAAATATAAAGTGTAAGTTATTTTTCTCACTACTACTAAAGTTAAATAATTCCACTTAGTAAGAAACTTTATAAAATTCGTCATTTAATAAGTCTCAGGATTTCTGTTTATTACTTTTTTTCTGTTTATTAAAGTAATTCATGTGTGTCGTGGAAAATTGGGAGAAGGAAGGAATGTATAAAAAAATCCACTGCTTTTCACATTTGGGTGTACTTCCTGTCTTTTTTGCATGCATTTAAAAAAATACAATCGAGGGCTGGCTGATTGGCTCATTTGGTTAGTGTGTGGTGTTGTAACCTTAAGGTCAAGGGTTCAGATCCCCTTACTGGCTAGTGGCCAAAAAAAAATATGATTGAGTGCTGGCCAGCTACGGAAAAAAAAAAAAAAATCCGTTTGTGATCATTGTGTATAAACAATTTTGCATTCCAGCATTTTTTTCATTTACATTGTAAATAAAATTTGAAATGCTAATGAGTAGGTGAGATTCCAGAAGTAAGTCCTGTGTTTTATAATTGGGGTATTTGATCAGGCTAGTTAATTAGACTTTAAATATTTCATATTTTTGCTGCTTGCTGAGACTTTATTTTCCTTTAGTGTTTGACGCTTTTGCTAGTCTCCAAATTACCCAAATGTGTCAATATTTATTGTTTAAGGAGTGAGAAAAATGGATGAAGTTTAAGAATTATAAATAGAATTATGATAATTATAAGTGGAAAAGTCTTCTTAAAGATGAGTAAATGGAAGCAACAAATAAGGAACATGTTCAATTCTTTTAATGTATTGTAGCTTACAGAGTTATTTACTAAGCGTTTATTATGTGTTAGTATTTTCTTAGCACTTTAGATAAAAAATTATGTGTAATGTATTTAACTATATTTAATAGTTTCATTGTGTATTCCCAAATTAAAAGAAGCAATAGAGTTAAAATTATTGCTAAATATATATTTTTTTTCTTTTTTGGCAGCTGGCCAGTTTGGGGATCTGAACCCTTGACTTTGGTGTCATAATACCATGCTCAAACCAGCTGAGCTAACTGGCCAGCTAGTCTCAATATTCTTTTTATTATTTTTCTTGTTCCTGAAGATAGATACATTCCTTTATTTTATTTATTTCTTTGATGGCTGGTTGGTATGGGAATCCGAACCCTTGACCTTGGTGTTATAACGCCACGCTTAACCAGCTGTGCTAACTGACCCATTCCTTAATTTTAGAACACTTGGAGATGAGCCATCTTCTTAGAAAATAGTTTTCTTTTTGTGTGAGACTATAATGAATCATGGTTAGCTTAGTGACTTACACAAAGCAGAGCATAGTTGAATGATGTAGAATGAAAATCGGTTGAGGTAATAGCATTACCCAAAGCACCTGCCCTAAAATACAAGTATGTATATAGTTAAATGAACTTGAATACATTTTTAGACTTAAGATTGTTTTGTTATTTTTTGTTTTGTTTTGTATATGCATTGTTTCATTGTCTGGGAGAAGAATGGAATTATATAAAAGCACACAGACTTTTTATTAAGATATTATTGGTTTTCTTTTTTTTAGCTTAAAGCAATAAATGTAGATCTTCAAAGCGATGCTGCTCTGCAGGTGGACATTTCTGATGCCCTTAGTGAGAGGGATAAAGTAAAATTCACTGTTCACACAAAGGTAAATGTGATTTTGTACTTTGTATGATTTTAGCTATGTATTATGCTAATGTTACATGTAATAATATATTGACTAAAACTTAGGTTTTGAACATAATTGGGAAGAGACTAGTTTATAATTCACTATTTTAACAAAGTTTTAATGAAATGTGCTTCTTTAAGGTCAACATTTTAAATATTAATCATAGAACCTAAATGTAATACAAATTTTGTTTTCTGTAGATTTTTATTAATATCTTTTTCCATTCTTGTTTTCAATTTTGTTACGTTCCTTCAGTTAGTCAAATTACCATCTTACAAATTACTATTCTTATTAGATTTCGGTTCTTGGGCACATTTTCAGATTGCATAGCTATTTTCCTTTGTTTGAATAGTCGAGTTTGATATGTATTAATAAGATAACTTGTAAGTAGTGGTAGCAATACAATATAAGAAGATCCTACAACTTATTTTCCCAAGGATCTGAGGATAATTTTGTCTGGGGATCTCAGGGTTTTATAATAGAGTTTAAAGGCACTGACAGTGTTTTGTATAAGACTAATTTAAAAAAAAATAAGATATAAGGGCCAGCCCGTGGCTCACTTGGGAGAGTGTGGTGCTGATAACACCAAGGCCACGGGTTCGGATCCCTATATAGGGGATGGCTGGTTAGCTCACTTGGGAGAGCATTGTGCTGACAACACCAAGTCAAGGGTTAAGATCCCCTTACCAGTCATCTTTAAAAAAAATAAATAAAATAAAATAAAAAATAAGATATAAAATGTTTATTTAAAAGCTTTTTTAGTGTAATTTTGACTTTTATTCAAGAGAATCTCTATCTTTGCAGAGTTCACTGCCAAATTTTAAACAAAATGAGTTTTCTGTTGTTCGACAACATGAGGAATTTATTTGGCTTCACGATTCCTTCGTTGAAAATGAAGATTATGCAGGTTACATCGTAAGTATTGAAGTTCCATTTTCATTCCATTTTCTAGAAGCTTTTTAGGTACTCTATTATGTGTTGGGACCTTGTTTAGCATTTCTAGTGAACTTGTGTGATTTTCTTTTTTGTGTGTGTGCGTGTGTGTGTGTGGCTGGCCAGCACAGGAATCGTACCCTGGACTTTGGTGTTATCAGCACCATGCTCTAACCAACTGAGCTGACTGCCCTGAACTTACATGATTTTTAAAATTGCCAGTTATAAAACATGCTTGGCTACCACCTTTTATCCTGAGTTGTCTAGTTTAGGGGCATAAAGATGTTAAACTCCTTCGTTTAAGCTTACATTTGTATTGTTTGTTAAAATTGAAGCAGGCTTGTCTTAGGGATAAAGGGCATGTTATAAACCATACTGGTTTTGAACCCTTATTGAAATATGCACCAGATGTTGAAATAGATGGTTATTCTGCCTCAGCTGTTGACCACACTCAGATTACTGAAATTTAGTTTCATTTGGTTTCCTTGAAATTATTGTGACCTGATTCCATCTCCATCCTTGTGGTCAGCACTCCTTTTCAGTCATTTATTTCCTTTTTTTTTTAAAGTTCAGATTTTCATGAACGACTAATAGTGCATTTTTCTTTTCCCATTCTGTTTCTGCCCGTTTTCCCCTCCCTCCCTTCTTATCTGATGGTGTATTAGTCAGGGTTCTCCAGCGAGACAGAATCAATAGAATATGTTATAAATATATGAGAGGGATTTATTAGGGGAATTAACACGCGATTGTGAAGAAAAGTCCCACAGTAGGCCGTCTATAAACTGGATGCTGGTAGTGTGGCTCAGTCCAAGTCTGAAGGCCTCAAAACCAGGGAAGCTGATGGTGTCCTTGGTGTAAGTCCTGGAATCCAAAAGCTGAAGAGTCGCGAGCTCTGATGACCAAGGGCAGGAGAGAGGAGTGTATCCCAGCTCCAGCAGATAGAGAGAGAGAGCTTTACCTTTTTCCTTTGTCTTTTGTTCTCTCTGGACCCGCAGCGGATTGGATGGTTCCCACCCATGTTGAGGGTGGGTCTTTCCCACCCAGTCCACTCAGACTCTCAAACTAATCTCTGCTGGAAACACCCTCATGGACACACCTAAAAAGATAGTTTTACCAGGTTTCTCAGCATTCCTTCATCTAACCAAGTTGACACCTACAATTAACGTTCACAGTTGGTATGTTCTTGTATTCTCCTTCCATAAAGTAAATACTCCTCAAAGTCTAAAACCATGTCTTATTTATATTTATATACCCAGTGCTCAGTGTTGTGCCTTGCACATAGTAGATACTCAGTGAATGTGTACTAAACTGTACTTGATGCTTTCGGACTCTGTTGCTTTCCTTGGTGTAATCCTTTTCTTGTAATCATTCTTATTTTAACTTTTCTTCCTTTTATCTCACTTGCTCTCTTTAATTTTCCATCATTTTTCCCTTGATGATTCTTACTTGTAGGCCCTTCCTCCTAAGATAATTTTTTTATATCCTTCCCTTGAGTGATATATATCTTCTAGATGTTGTATTTTTATTTAATGTTAAGTACATCCTTACTCCCTGACTGTGGAATGAATAGAATG